>NC_084838.1:67236285-67539315 GCF_033115175.1 Lepus europaeus | reverse complement strand
ATTCAACTTGGGAAATGCAAGAAAAAAATTGTTATTCATCAAGCAACTATGTGTTTCAGGAATTGTGCATACTGCAATTTACATTACCACATAAAATTCTCAAAACAACATACAAATTCAATATTCTCATTTTAAAACTACAGGTAGTGTATACTTACCACATCAGTTAAGATTCCCATATCCCAAATTGGAGTGCTGGCTCTAGCTCCTGACTCCAGCTTCCTATCAATACAAACCTTAGAAGAATGCAGTGTGGCTCAAGTAATTGGGTTCCTGCCACCCTCAAGAGAGACCTGGACTGAGTTCTTTGCTCCTGGCTTTGTTCCAGGCCAGCTTCAGCTGTTGTGGGCATTAATTTGGGAGCATGCTCACTCACATTCTCTTTGTGCTTGCCTCTCAAATATATAATAAATGTTGTTTCTTTTTTTTAAAAAAATATGCCAACATTGAGGGTTAGGCACAGCTACATTATTTGATTCATGGGATTTACTCCACTCTAGGTTATTGTCTCTATTTCCTATAGAAAAACACCAGGACAAGTCTTCCCTTCCTAATTGGCTGAATCTGATGTAAACTAAAGGCTTTCTCACTCCTGCCTAGCCTTTATTTAAACTCTTTGCTCTTGTTAATCCTGGTTCTTTTTACACAGACGTTGCCTCCCCAGAAATGGATAGAAATTGAGTGCAAGATGACTTTTATGTTCATATTTTTTTAAAAAAGATATATTTGTCTATTTCAAAGTAAGAGAGAGAAAGTGAGAGAGATTCCATCTGCTGGTTCACTCCCCAAATGGCCAAAGCAGCTTGTGCTGGGGCAGTGCTGAGCCAAGAGCCAGCAGATTCTTCATGTCTTCTATGTGGGTGTCAGGGGCCCAAATACTTGTACCGTCTTCCTCTGTTTTCCCAGATGTATTGGCAGGGAGCTGTGTCAGAAGTGGGGCACACAGGACTGGAACTAGCACATACATGGGATGCCCAAGTCACAGGCAGCAGCTTGACCTGCTGCACTGCAATGCCGGCCCCAGTTGCCTTCTTCAGATATTGCAAAAACTTTTCAAAATCCACAGCCTCCACTCAACTTTATTACTTCTTGACGCTAGCTGAGTACCTGTGGTCCTTTGTCATCATGCTTGACTATTGTTTCTCTTATAGCAGTAGGCGGGATCTGAGATATTTGTTTTCCCCATGCTTCCATTCCAAAGCAGGACATGAAGCAGGCTGAAGAAGCCATACTTTGCTGTTAACTTGCCTCACTTATTTATGTTTCTTTCTGTCCAGAGGGCATCTGAGTGTTTGATTCCTGGGCAAAGAATATTCTGTGAGCCTTTCAATATGACAACTAGCTCTTCTGATAAACTCATCAATATAGTGTGGTTAGAAACTCTCCCCACCCTGTTTTAGTGGTGTGTCTCTGTTTTATCTGTATTTCATTTTTGTTTGCTAAATCAGTGGTGTCCAGTGCTGGATTAGCTGACCTGAGCGCATCACAGACCTTTGGCAACCTGGTTAAAAGTGTAGATTTCCCCCCTCTTCCTGTGTCTCTCCCTCTCTCTGTAACTCTGCCTTTCAAATTAATAAATAAATCTTTTTTTTCAAGTATAGATTCCTTAAGCCCTGATGCTAGAGATTCTGATTCTGTAGATCAGGATAAGATTTAGATTTTCAACAAGCTTCAAAGACAAAGGAATAACCCTATATGGAAGGATGTTTTAGAACAGGTGGAAGGCTGGTAGAGAATATTTGGTGTCAGCAAAGTGTGGCAGTACCCACATGAATTTCACTGACACAGACTACTGCCAGGTAGGTTTTATGTGATAGATAATTGTCAGATTACCCTACTTCCCCAACCCACACATACTTTGGACTAATTAGAAATCTGTTCTTTTTTTTTTTTTTTTTTTTTTTACTGACTGCAAAGTTTATTAGCAAATGTATATCAAGTTCCATAATTTAAAATTATTTAAAACAAAGTTAAAACCATCTGTAAAAGGTCAAAACACTCAAAATTTTAGGACAAAACTAATTTTTAAAGAAATTGTAGCATCATAGTTATGAAAATAACAATTATGGCAAGCTATACATTTTTAAATTATAGAAAACATTATAAAATATCTAACAAAATATGTCTTGCTGTTGCTTTGGGGGAAAAGTTAGGGACAGATATTTATTTACATATATTTATCAAAGTGGTTTCCACGTGCTCCTGCCTACAGTCTCATTCCTCTCCTATATTGCCGTAATGGAGCTCACGCAAGGGCGACAGGGACAGACGTGATACAGAAGGTGGCAGGGCAGCCCCAGCCCAGGCACACGGAGGGGCTCCAGAGGGCACGCCCCACATAACTGACACGCTCGCGTCAAAGAAAGGGGCACTGCCGCCTGAGCTACACGCCGCACACGCCAACTCCGCTTTACTAAACACGAAGGCAAAATGCATCTTAACTGGCTTTGCGCTTTCCCATGCTAGCTTCTAAGTTCTTTCTCAGGCATAATGAAATCTAGAATGAACAGGATTTTCTTCAAATATATGGTTAAGACACGATTAACTTTTGTAACTGACACTCTCTTCTTATAAAACTCTGTTCTTATAAATTCTTAGGGAAAATGATTCTGGTAACTTGAGAAGTCACAACTTCTGAAAGCATTCCCCTGAGAGACATGAACTCCAATCTTAAAAGGTTTTCTCTGTCTTTCACTGTCTTTGTTTTAACAAACAAACCACAGACATCGAGGCATTATATGGTGTATAAACTCATATCCTTGAATAATTTCTTTAGTTTTTGCTTTGTGTTTTCCATCTTCGGTGGGCTTTCACTTTGTACTGAAGTTTATATACCGAAAAGAAAAGCCTTGTATTACTCCAGATTATAAATAGCACCCATAAGCAGAGCTTAACTAAAACTATAATTAAATATTTACAACGCTTAGAGTTAATTGTATACACTTGAGATTTTCACATTCCTTCAGTTAATACGTTATGTATAGCTTGGAATATGGATCATTGGTTTGAACTTTCACTACACAGCTGCATTCAGAGGCACTAACACAAAATAAATCAGACTTGCTACCTGGGGAAGGGATTTGGTAGAGAACGGGCAGCCTTAGGGGTTAGTTAGTGAGAGCTTGATTAGGTGAATAGTTGACTGATGATTGGCATGCAGCACATCTGTATTCGTAAAGATTTCATTTGGCTAGTTTGAAGTGGTCATGATTTTGATGCTCTTTTTTTTTTTTTTTTTTTTTAACGCCAGTGGTACCCAGGAGTTATCTTGAGGATAAAAGCATAGGAGTTGAAAGAAATAGAGGTCTTAATTCCTCACTTTCAAGTGTTCTTTGTTCCATTTTGTTCCAATTTGAAGCTTTATTTCATCTTTGGGGTAAAACCCAGTGAACTGAAAGAAAAAAAAAAAAAAAGACTGCCATTCAGATCTTGGCTAGAATCTCTCAAGAAGCAGTCATTCAAAGTTCACTTTTAGGTACGAGTGTGGCTTTCCTGGTTTTTCCTCTGTACTGTTGTTGCGTTTCTGTATTTTACAAAATGGCTTCCCGCAGAATGCATTCATCACATGAGAAACACAAGTTGCAAGGCAAGGGAAGTATATTTCATTAAGCTGAAACCTTTCTCTATATTAGTGATTTCTACTGGTAGTTTACAATAACTCATCCACCTAAAATTATTTGAGATTCACAACTCACTTATGGGATGGCTTTACTTATTTCATTATATACTCCCCTTCTTCAATTTCTTGCACTATTTTCTGGCACATTTTTAATTCAGTCAAGCGTACCAACAAATTTCTGTACATTTTTTTTAGCCAGTAGGAATTAAAGAGTCCTACTTTAATAGCCCTCAGAATGCACCTGAAGCAGGTGTTAAGGTAGACCCCAGGAGCCATATAGGTCACCAAGTTTCTGAAAAACATGGAGAAAATTGTCCCAGTGTCAAATCCTAGGCGGAGATAAAAATGTTTTTAGTTCATTCAGAGAGTCCTATTAAGGTATCATCCTTTAATGGATATCACACTATTAAACATAGATGGGTTTGTATTGTGTAGATGTGTATGGCTTCAGACAAGAATGTTATCCATTTGCAGCAGGGATATTTCCTGACTCATTCCAAGATACAATAGTGTTGACAGAGAGCTGTGGGTGAAGTATAGTGAAAATGACCACTGGGAATGTTTTTTGGCACCAGAATCAAATGATTTTCGTGTACCACAGCACATTGTCCATTCCTTTAGGTAAGTGCATCAATGATTGTCCCCTCCAGCCTGTTTCTTTTCCGTTTATTGATTTTGGTGTATGTTGAGATATGCATACACATGAATTTCTATGCATTGGATAGACATATGAGGAGATTCCATAAGATCATGGAAAAATAGAACTAAAGATAAGTTGATTGGCCGGCGTGGCGGCTCAATAGGCTAATCCTCCGCCTGTGGCGCTGGCACCCCAGGTTCTAGTCCCGATCAGGGCACCGGATTCTGTCCCTTTTGCTCCTCTTCCAGTCCAGCTCTCTGCTGTGGCCTGGGAGTGCAGTGGAGGATGGCCCAAGTGCTTGGGCCCTGCACTCGCATGGGAGTCCAGGAGAAAGTACCTGGCTCCTGGCTTCGGATCAGTGCAGTGCTCCAGCTGCAGCGCGCTGGCTGCAGCGGCCATTGGTGGGTGAACCAACAGAAAAGGAAGACCTTTTTCTCTGTCTCTCTCTCACACTGTCCACTCTGCCTGTCAAAAAAAAAAAAAAAAGATAAGTTGATTTTGATATAAAAATTTGAAATCCATACATAATGTTTTCATAAAATGCATTTTCCATGAATTTTTGAAGACTCCCCCTCATGTTGTAATATCAACAGCCATCTAAACAGTCATAACTTGTTAATTCTATAACTATACCCTTTAGCATTTGCAATTTAAAAGTAAAGATAAGAAGGCTTGTCTTGTCAAAACAGTGCTATTTGTCTAAATGAAGGAATATATTGGAATTCTCAGTCATTTTCGTATTTATCATCACCCCAATGCTATAGTGGTGGTTGCTGAAGTACTAAATTTCCTAAAGAAATAAGAATTCCTAACTCATTTCCAAAGACTGATTGTTTTGTACCTAAAATTAAATAACCCTATTGTTAAAGCATGAAGGATCTTGAACATCATTAATTATCCTAAATCATAATTTTGCCCTTTATTTAACATAAACATCCATTTCCTTCTCTGGTCATGACTTAGTCTCTCCTCGTTTTTACTATTGCATTAATTCATCCCACCAAGATTTTGGCAAAGGTCAGAGATACATGTATAAGCAATTCCATTCAATTCCATTTTCCAATAAATATTTCCAAGCGCCTAATTTGTGCCAGCTTTTTGTGCTAAGCACTCTAGACAGTGTATAACTGAAGAATCATGGCAAGTTTCTTTTTGTTATAAGGAGTCTAGAGATGCTTTAAACTCTTAATCAGATGGTTAACAGCATTTACTGGATGTCTATGTGGTACAGAATTTGACTAGTTATAACTGACGCAGATTATAAATGGCTTCTCTAACTTTTTGGATACTCACAGATCTTTTTATTCCATTAAATATCTGCAAGAATGTGGTCATAGACTGAGGGAACTAGAGACAATAAATGAAATACCTGTTTCAGAATGGCAGATGAATAGAATGACATACACAGTGTAGCTTTAGTTATGGTAGAGCCAACTCAGCCACTTAGTTATCATCTGCCATCAAACCCCATCCTTGTGTTGTGTTTGGATTGTTGTCCATAGTAGTGTTAGTATGTTTCCATTTTTTTGTCAAGGGTATTTGGCCTGGCCCATTTCATGGCCAAATGCAACTATTTTTGAGATATCTTGGTGACAGGAAGAGTACTGAAATCAGGGTTGACTCTGAGGAGCAAGCTTCATACATATCATTTTCTAATTAATCAAACAAAATATTCACATGTGACCCAAAAGAGACATCTAACATGTTTCTCAAACTAAATTGATATTAGATTAAAATAGGATGATGAGAGATGTTTCCTGAGATCTTTTCTTCCATTATAAAACACTAGGTGTGCAGGGATTATTATAGAAGTGGTCCCTTGCAGAGAACAAAGCTTTTAAATTCTCTAAGCCTGGGTTAAAAGAAATGCCTGACTCTTCTCTGAGATTCCCACTCTAATTCCTGGTGTGAGCAGAAATGAACTGGTTTGATGATCTTTAACAATAGAAGCAATAAGTGAAGGATTAGAACAGTGGGGGAAGTATTCATGAAGAAGGGGAAGAATGCACTTAACTAGCCTCCATTCCTCTGTCAAGTTGAATTTAGAGTTAGTGAACAAGAATAAGAAAAACATATTCACAAAGTTTGTGGGGATCCACCACTCATTTTTTAGTTGGCTGGCCATAAAGTTATCAGTCTTGCTGGTGTACCCTAATGTTATAGAGTAGGGAAAAGAACATGGTGGAGAGGTGGCCTAGAGATAACACTAAGAAAGGTTGTCATAGCTCACTTTCTGGAGTGTTTGGTTCCTGAGAACCATTTGAAAATGAGCCTGACTACACACTATACCCCCAAATTAGAGCAACAGAGGGAAAAAGAGACTAAACCCTGAAGCCTGGTGGGGAATTCCATAGCAGGGAGCAGAGAGGAAAGCACAGTGATGCTATTGTCTGCTGGAGCTCAAAAATGCAGATTCTCTTATCTCTAAAGAGATTATTAAGATTGGATTTGCTACATGTGATTGAGTCCCCAGTGAAACGATCTTTTGAGGTCTTTGTGTGTCATCTCAGAACTATACATGATAGGCTAGGTAAACAGTGAGGACAACAGAAAGGGGAAAACTGATTGTTTCTCAGCCCATAGCTGCTAAGGTATATTTGATTCCTATTGCTGCTGTAATGAATTAGCACACATTTGGTTCTTAGGACAACATAAATTATTCTTTTATAGTTCTGGGGAACAGAAGTCCAAAATGAACCATAAAACAAAAGCGTCAGTAGAGTTAGTTTCTTCTGGAAGCTTCAGGGAAGAGTTTATTCCTTACCTTTTTCAGTATCAGCGGCTGGCCTTCCTTGGCTCACAGCCACACCCATCTTTGACATTGTCACATCATCTGATTTTGACTCCATATCCTCCTACATCCCTCTTAGAAGGGGCTTTGTGATTATAGCAGGTCCACCAAATAATCTTGGATAACCTCTTCATCTCCATCTTTAATTCTATCTGCAAAGATCCTTTGTTAATATAAAGTAAAATTCACATATGTTCTATGTGGATGCCTCTGGGAGGCCCTTATACAGTCTTCTATGTCACATTAGGGAGCATGGGAAAGACAAAGTCAGCATTCACTCATTTCTCTCATTTCTGTCTTCTCTTCTCCGACAGGAAGAACAGAGGCAAGATAATGTAGGGAAACAGTTTTTTTTCTCCAGTCAGTCTTGGAGCCATTTGTCTATGCTGGGTGCTGAGAAAGAGCATTGAATCAAATAGTATTAAATATTAATTGGGCTGTATTGATTTCATAACCGAAAGTGAGTGAATAAAAATGTATAGGTCAGAAAATCTATAGGTCAAATTAATAGGTCAAACCATTGAAGAATCTTGTGACTCATAGGGTAAAGCTGTTTGTTTAAGTGCATTCAATAGCAGTTATTGGAAAACTAAAATTTCTAAGAGTGACATCATTACAGATTGTACATATAGTAATAAAGAAATAGTATAAACAACTTTATGCCATTATTAACAATTTAAATAAAATGATCAAATTCCTTGAAAGGCACATACTATAAAATCCCATTCAAAAAGAGAAAGATAACTAAATATTATCTACTAAAGTAATTAAATCCTTAAGAAAAAAATCTTCTAACAAATATAAGATTAGATGCTTTTACTGGTGAATTCGACTGCAAATTTAAGGAAGAAACAATCCTAATTTTGCATTAACTTATTTAGATTAATTTTCCGACTCCCTTTAGGAGGCCAGTATTACTCTAATACTTAAATCTGATAAAAGCATGAAAGGTAGGTAGGTAGACAGAAAAAAAAATCAGCCTTATTGATATAGACACAAAACTACTAGACAAAACATTAGCAAATGGGAAAAAGAAATATATAAAAAGAGTAATACATTATGATCCAGTGGGCTTATCTCAGGACATAGACTACATTAAACACTTGAAAATTAACATATTTCAATTTTAAAAACCTAAAAAAGAAAAGCCTTGATTACCTCAATAGATGCAAAAATAGGATTTGACAAAATCCAACATCGATTCTGGATACAAATTCTCTGAAAGACAGGAATAAATAGGAATTTTCTCAATCTGATAAAGAGTACTGTTAGGGGCTGATCTGTGTCCTCCCAAAATTCATGTGCTGAAGTCTCAACTCTTGGTTTCGCAGATATGATTGTATTTGGAGATAGGATCTTCATAGATGGAGAAGTTAAAAATGAGATCAGTCGGGTCCTAATCCAACTTATCCCTGTGTTCCCATAAGAAGACATTCAGACATGCACAAAAGATATACAATGTAGACACAGGGAAAAGGTAGTAAACTAAGAAGGGATGCCCAAGAAGAGACTATCATTGCTGACAACTTGATCATGAAATTCTGAAAGTGTACAAAAGTACATTTCTGTTGTTTAAGCCAAACAGTCTATGGAACTTTGTTAAGAAGTCCTAGGAAACATATGCAGACATAAACAGAAATCCTACAGATACCACCATAGTTCATTATGAGACATAATGCTTTCATTAGAATATCAGGAATGTGGCAAATATATCCATTCCTACTATATGTGATCAACATTGTACTGGATGCTTTAGTCACAGCATAAAAAAAAATAAAAGGCAAGGGCCCAAGGAGTTGGGCCATCGTCTACTGCTTTCCCAGGCCATAGCAGAGAGCTGGATTGGAAGAGGAGCAGCAGGGACTCAAACCAGAGCCCATATATGAGATGCTGGTGCTGCAGGCGGGGGTTTTAACCCGCTGTGTCACAGTGCCGATCCCCCCTGGGTATCCTTTTAAGTAACTTGGCCTAAATTACTAGTTACTACAACACAAGCAAAGAAGTAGCAGCACTAGATGATCTCCTTTGTTTCTTAGTTCATTCTATGGAATGATATAGGAGTTTGCAGGTATTAAAACAGGTTCATGCCTGATACCTCAAAGCTTCATGAGCAAATGTTCAGCACAGAACACCCCTGTTGTGCATGCTCCATCTCAGCTCCTCAGACTGCTTATGCTGCATTATCCCCATGTTATTTACATTTTCAAATGTAAATCTGAAAGGCCAGCTTTGGAAAGAACAATAAAATTGTATTCATTTTAAATCCAAAGTACTTAATGATCCTTCTCCCCTTTAATCATTACAAGTTACAATGAGACAGAATTAAAATGATTCTCATATTAGAGGAGTTGTTCATCCATTGTGAGGAAGAACAGATCATTCCGGTCCTCATCAAACAGCTGGTATTTTTCCCTGTGTGAAATAGAGGACATTCCCAGCGGCATCACCACACTGGATCTGGGATATGTGCTGCGGGGCTCAGTCAGTAAATCCGGACTGGTTTTAAGAGGGTCTTGGTCCCATACTAAGAATGTTGGATTTGGAGAGTCCAGACCAATTTCTTTCAATTGCTGTGCCTAACAGGATCAAGGAAAAGATGCAGCTCAGAAGGATTCCAAATAAGAATGATGAGATAAATTCTGAAAAAGCATTCTTACTTTTTTATGTAGATTGAGTTCTCCCAAATGGGAAAGCAGAAGAGGTGCGTAGAGTGGAATATCCCTTCAATGCATGCAAGGTGTGCATTGATGGAAAAAAAGATTCCAATCCTTCCTCTTCCCTGTGCTCTTGCAGTCAACTACATGAATATATGAGGACTCCTTCTAGAGCTCAAGACTATGAAAGTAATGCTTCCTGAGACAAAAAGTGTTTGCTAGTGCAGCTTCCCTGGGACTGACTGTCTACCTGTCACAACACTGGCTTTCCTTCCAGAGATTAGCAGGTTCAGTCTATTGCTCATGCACCAAGTCTTCTGATACCTATTGCTACAAATGACCCTGCTTTTTTGATGGTATTCATCATTTTCATAATGGGACAATTCTTACAGCAGATATTTCCTCCCTGTTCTTACTTAGAACTTGAGATGGAGAATTCCTTTAACTGCAGCTGTATGTTATGGCAATAAGCCATTAAGAGATTCACTTTTCAAAATAAGATGAGAATCATTAAAAGAGTTTAACTGGTGTCAAGCACTTTCCTTCTGGACAGCTGCCAGACATAGGTGTGACAGTACTGGCAGCAACAGTAGCCAAAACATGTGAACAAATGCAAGTCACAGTCTAGTTCTCAATGTTTTACTCATGGGGAAAAATTATGCAGGGTGTGCATATACTTTAGATGGGCAGAGTTGATTAACATGTAAATGCACTGTATAAATCAGAATAATCCCTCACAAGTATTTGTGTAGTCACTATACTGTCCCACTGTTGTGTTCTGTCATGTCATAATCTAACACATTGGCTGACTGACTTCAGAAACATTACATTGCACAAATCTAGTGGCAGGGTGACATTATATTCTATATGAGCTGTGCCTTCTGTAACTCTATGATGGTTCTGTCAGTCTTCATGGGACTGAAGATTTGATGATTTGTTGTTCAAAACTGGGCCTTCTTATAGAACTTTTATTTAAGGGCTTCTTTATTAGAGGCCCTCCAACATTAGACTAGCTAGGTTTTAGCCACAACTGTTCCTCAGCAATACCAGCTCCTCCCCAGCGTGTATCATTCTGCTTTTCTATCTCCTGAGAGTGTGCTGGCCCATCCAATTTGCTTGGTTAGCATATGTTTGGAGATTTTTTTTTTCCTGTAATGCTGGAGTACAAAAGGAACTTTGTAATTATGTCCCAGCTGTGTCCATTACAAACTGTGAGATCATGAACTCTCCAGCCTCAATTTCTCAATCTGTGCAATGAAAATAATAACCTTCCTCCTAGGATTGTAATGAGATTAAATGGGATATGGTGGTTGTATAAAGTGTCAATTTGGCTAGGCTAACCCATGTTTCCCAGAATTTCTTCCTGTATGTTTCTCCTCAAGGTGGATCACAAGAGAGGCATCACAATACCAAATTTCAAGACATACTACAGGGCAATTATAATCAAAACAGCCCAATACTGGCACAAAAACAGACAGATAGACCAATGGAACAGAATAGAAACTCCAGAAATCAACCCATGCATCCACAACCAATTTATCTTTGACAAGGGCGCTAAAATCAATCCCTGGAGCAAGGACAGTCTTCAACAAATGGTGGTGGGAAAACTGGATCTCCACATACAGACGTATGAAACAAGGCCCCTATCTTACACCTTACACAAAAATCCTCTCAAAATGGATCAAAAACCTAGATCTATGACCTGATACCATCAAATTATTAAAGAACACTGGGGAAACCCTGCAAGATATTGGCATAGGCAAACAGTTCTTGCTAAAAAAAAAAAAAAAAAAAAACCACAGAGGCACAGACAATCAAAAGCCAAAACTGACAAATGGGATTACATTAAATTGAGAAGCTTTTGCACTGCAAAAGAAACACTCAGCAAAGTGAGGTGGCAACCAACAGAATGGAAGAAATAGTTTGCAAGCTATGCAACGTAAAGGATTAAAACCCAGAATATAAAAAGAGTTCAAGAAACTCAAAAACAACAAAACAAACAACCTAGTTAAGAAATGGACCAAAGACTTAAACAGGCATTTTTTTTTTTTTAGTTTTTGACAGGCAGAGTGGACAGTGAGAGAGAGAGAAAGAGAGAAAGGTCTTCCTTTTTGCCGTTGGTTCACCCTCCAATGGCCGCCGCGGCTGGCGTGCTGCAGCCGGCGCACCGCGCTGATCCGATGGCAGGAGCCAGGTGTTTATCCTGGTCTCCCATGGGGTGCAGGGCCCAAGTACTTGGGCCATCCTCCACTGCACTCCCTGGCCACAGCAGAGAGCTGGCCTGGAAGAGGGGCAACCGGGACAGAATCCGGTGCCCCGACCGGGACTAGAACCCTGTGTGCCGGCGCCGCAAAGCGGAGGATTAGCCTATTGAGCTGCGGCGCCGGCCCTAAACAGGCATTTTTCAAAAGAGGAAATCCAAATGACCAACAGACAAATGAAAAAAATGCTCAGGATTATTAGCCATCAGGAAAATGCAAATCAAAACCACAATGAAGTTTCACCCCATCCCCATTAAAGTAGCTTTCATACAGAAAGCAACAAATAACAAATGCTGGTGAGGATGTGGGGAAACATGTACCGTAATCCACTCTTGGTGGGAATGTAAACTGGCATAGCCACTGTGGAAGGTAGTATGGAGATACCTCAGAAATCTGAATATAGACCTGCCATATGACCCAACAGTCCTCTCCTGGGACTTTACCTAAGGGAATTTAAATCAGCATATGAAAGAGTTATCTGTACCCCCACGTTTATTGCAGCTCAATTCACAATAGCTAGGATATGGAGCCAACCCAAATGTCTGCCAACTGAAGACTGAATAAAGAATTTATGGGATATGTACACCATGGAATACTACACAGCAGTAAAAAAAAATGAAATTCTATTGTTTGCAGCAAAATGGATGAAACTGGAAAACATCATACTTAGCAAAATAAGCCAGTTCCAAGGGGACAAATACCACATGGTCTCCCTGATCTGTGGTAACTAACAGAGAACCTAAAAGGTAATATAGAGAAGTAAAATTGAACTTTGAGATGTGCTGACTTTGAACAGCCCTTGTCTCAACTGTTGAGGGACAGTTTTTTTTTTTCCATACTATTTGTTGAACACTTTACTTAACATAGAGTTAATCTTATGTGTATAAAGTTAATTGAAAGTAGATCTTAGTAAAAAATAAGTATGGGAATAGGAGAGGGAGAAGGAAGAAGGGTTGGGGTGAATGGGAGTGTGGATATGGTGGGAAGAATCTCTGTGTTCCTAAAGTTGTATTTATACAATGCATGAAGTTCGTATACTTAAATGAGTTTTCTGGGTAAAGAAAAATAAAGGCGCGGGGTTCTAGTCCCGGTTGCTCCTCTTCCAGTCCAGCTCTCTGCTGTGGCCCGGGTAGGCAATGGAGGATGGTCCAAGTCCTTGGGCCCCTGCACCTGCATGGGAGACCAGGAGGAAGTACCTGACTCCTGGCTTTGGATCAGCGTAGCCAGCCGTAGCAGCCACTTGGGGGGTGAACCAATGGAAGGAGAATCTTTCTCTCTGTCTCTCTCTCTCTCTCACTGTCTAACTCTGTGAAATAAAAAATAAAAATAAAAAACTTAAAAATTAAAAAAATAACACTTTGTCAGTATAGGCAAAAAGAAAAAAAGTCTTCTAATAAGAGATGCATCTATCAAACGTTCCTGTCTCTTCCAATGAAGACTGTAGGGATAACACTGGTAACTAACATTTGTGTATTGTGTCATGGATTACACAGATTTTTGCATCATCATTTCATTGAACCCTAACAAATACTCTGACATAGGCAAAACAAGTAATATCTTCCAAATTCACAGGAAAGGAGCAAAGAATGAAGGACTCTAGAATTCTGGTTCCAATGGAGTCACAACTTTATTCTAAATCCCTTTGGAACCCTTTATCAAAAATGCACCTTAAAAAAGTGTTTAACATGATTGTGGATATAATTTCACAGTAATCTACTTTTGCTGTTCAACACCTACATCAACATTTAGGAAATAGACTAGGTTATTCAGAAGTGTCTTGTAAATGTGTTTTTTCATGTGTGTGTGTGATTCAGTTAATCATGCCTGTGTGAAGGTAGGCTTTGCAGATCTTGAAGCCATATATCAAGTGCCACCAGGTGGGAGTCTAAAGAAATTGTCAGCATAGCCTCTGAATGGAAATAAATAACAAATAAACTCCAAGATGCCAACCTTAAATGACTTGCCATTTATTGCACATGATCAGAATGGTCAACATTGCCCTGGATTAGAAGAATAAGGGATAAGGTAAATGCATTAAGAAACTGGTAAAACAAGGTGCTAGACACTCTTGGAGCACCTCACCCAGTTCTTGCACTTTTTCTTCATGAATTACTGTATTCCCCAAATTCTTAATTTAGGAGGATGGTTCTCTTGGTACCTAGGAAAGATATTTAATCAGTCAGTCAAAATTTACCAAGTACTTCCTATGTCCCAAGGCATATGGCATACCCTGGAAAAACAAGATAAAAAAAAAGCAGGTCATATCGGGGACAAGTAAGCTAATTTGTAATTACTGAAGTTTTAAGCAGAGCGTAATGAGAGGAAACCTCACTCTGATCTTGTTGCTGGGTGAGTTTTTGCCACTTAGAAGTCCTGAGCTGTATGCAAAGCGGATCTTCTTAGGGTTCCCTTAGAGAGCTGTAGTCTATGAGATCTGTGAAGAGAGAAAGAGTCTTCTTATTAATTCTACACAAGCAAGAGGACAGCTTTGAGTGCCCTAGGAGGAAGGGGAGAGTGCTGGCTAAAAGAAGACACCATTTGAATAGACTTTTGGCCTAATACGTAAGCCACTGATTGGGAGTGCCTGAATTCAAGTCCCAGCTGTGCGTTCAATTTCGATTTTCTGTTTATTCACACCCTGGGAGGACACAGAGTTGGATCAAATATTTTAGTCCTTGCCAGCCATATGGAAGACCCAGGTTGAATTCCCAGCTATAATATCATTGGCTAGTCCTGGCCATTACTGGTATTTGGGGAGTGAGGTAACAAATGGGAGCTCTCTTCCTGCCTGTCTCTCTGCTTCTTAAATACATAAACATACAAATATATAAAAGAAGATACCATGATGAATAATCGACCCTGCTGATGTGAGAGAGATGGGCCAGTAGCAGAGGATAACAGATCCTGCTATGGGAATGGAGGATCCTGCCTTCATAGTAGTCACCTCAATAACAACATTAATGTTACCTGCCAATGAGGGTCCATACAACATAAGCCTAATATTGTGTCAGATCTACTACATCCAAACAAGATAGCTATTACAATTTGGTTAAATATCTGGGAGACCAACTTACTTTCCATAGGTCATAGATCGAGTGCATGGAAGAGTTGAATTTGATCCCATATCTATCTGACCCAAAGTCTCCACATTGGAATGCAGCTGGTGATATTAAATAACTTTATATGACTGTGTGCCTTTTTGGTGGTATTTTTGTTGATGCTGCATATGTTACACGTATTGACATTTCTCTCCCTCCCCCTCCCATCCAACCTCTCTCTCTTATTGAAAATATCTTCTGATAGATTCATATAAACAGGTTTAAAAGTGGGTGATTAGAATAAATTGGCCAAGCTCTCTCAAGTAGAGATTACTCCCCTTTTCTGAGTGAGAAACTTCTGACAAAAAGACTAGGAAATCCCCAGAAAGCAACTTGGGTTCTTCGTGTCAAGGGCATTGATACGGAATACAAGTGAATAAATGTTAGTTTTCAGTAAAAAGAAATATAAAAAGTGAAGAGCAAAAGACTGTATTCGAAGAAAAACTGTCTGTTAGGCTACTTAATCTTCCCTGAGGCCTTTTGCTGTCCAGTTGTGCCTGATTCTGAGCAAGTAGCTGAAAGCCTGGGTTCATGTCTTGCCTTGCTCAGTAAATATGTGCAGAGGGCAGGGAGAAAAGATTATTTCTTATTGTTCTGTTATTAGAAATTGAAGTCCTCACATAACAGAAGCAAGTTTTTGATTCTGCTGAGCTGTAGTTTGCTACCTTGTGATAAACAAAGTTTTTACAAAATATATATCCTGAGTATGACAATTTTAAGCTTTAAATCTTCAAAGACATTTTACATTATTTTATATTTATAGATATAAGACCATGTGTGCAGAAGGAATTTAAGAGAATTAATTAAGGAACTGGAAAATTAGGATAACCAGATTTGCTAACTCCTTTATTCTGTTTTGGGTGATATGTACAGGTACATACACACACACATTGCCTTTATTTAACTCAGGACAATGGAAGGAGGCTGCCTCACTTTGTCTTACAGAAAAATTAGAAAACAATCTAATAGATCCTTATCATTTTCCTATTGCAGCTCTCTCTTGGACCTTCCTGTATTCACTTATGGCTCAGCTGTGATGCATGTGAAGACACCATGCCTCGCTTTGGACACTATATTCTCTGTTCAAGTTCAGCTTACTATTTGTCCATAGGCTGATTTTATTAGGGCCATAGGCCTCCAGGCATATGCTCATTTTTGAGGCAATAATAGTAATTTCCTTCAAGCAGAATCTAACCTGAAGGGATCTATTTCTTGTGAATGTCTAAGTTGGTACAAGGAATATGGCCTGGGGAACAAATGGCAAAGAAAGGAATTAATGTGCACCTGGCCCAAGAATAAGTCCTATCTAGTTTATTCCTCCATTTTTACCCATAGTATAGCAACAGTGGCTATAACAATGAGTTAAGCAGGCTCCCCACCATCAATAACATGATAGTCTAGTAAGGGAGACAGACTAGCAAAAGTGAATTTAAATACTGTAAGATGATTGCCAGAATGTGGGTAGAGACAAAAATACACAAAGCATATAGGGAAGGGGCCAACCACATGCCCTCTTTTGCTGGAAACCAAGACATTTATTTCCTTGAGTGTTTCCTTTCTCTCACCATTCATAGTTAACCACTTCCTGTCATTCCCAGCCTTCTACTATCGCACAAACCTATTTAATTCCCTCCATGTCCATACCGTATCTTACTTTCGGAAGCTCCCATCTTCCATCTGGAAAACTGTAGCAGGCTCCTCATCAGCCAATTATCAGTCCTGTAATCTTGAGCAAGTTCCTTAACCTCCCTAAGCCTGAGTTTCTTCATCTGTGAAGAGGGGATTATAGTCACAGCCACAGTTCCATTTAGCTTAGTGCCTGGTAGGTGATAGATGTTCAATAAATGCCAGCTGCTATTATTTCTCTTTCTCAAATCCAGATGTTTTACAGGGCCAGTACACAGTCAAGAGTGTGAGAGGACTTTTTGTAATTACATGAATTTACTGTGCTTATTTACATCCATAGATATTTGGTCCACTTAATCATATTTTTTTCTTTATTCTCAAACTCTAAAATCATTCACTTTGGTGCAAAATATGTCAAGAAACAAAGATAAAAAGTGGAAAAAGTCATCGCAGTGAGGAAAAAAAGCAAGTCCATCTGTGAAAATTGATTCTGCATGAAACAAATCTGCCATGCAGAGGATCATTAGCTGAGCAATCCTCATTCGGTCCTGGTTCAGGTGTGGACTGAAAAAAACCAAGGCTGCTGTGTGATAAAATGGGGAATAGGTCCTCAGTTTGTAAAGTACAAGGCCCTTTCTAATGCAGGACATATGAAACATGCTGAGTTCTTGAACAGAGAACGTACACTATTTGGCTTGAGACATATATGTATATATGCACATATTTACCCCTCTTGGGTCTTATCAAAAAGGCCATATTTTTAAAAGGTTTAACTTTGTCCCATTCCAAATTGGGGCTGTTTCTAAGTTAATGGTACCCAGGGAAAGATGTATGTCTGATCCCATTCTAAAAGTGCTCTCCAGGGAGTCCCTGGAAACTCCTGCCTGACAACAGAGCAAAAGACAGATCTGCTGAGCTCATTCAAGCAAAAGGAAATATATTTTATTTATAACATTACTAATAAATCCTTCCTACTGCACTTACAGTTGCCTCTCTGTAGGCAGGCTCTAGAAAATCTCCTAAGAGAGAGTGTGGAGTCACTCCGAATGCCTGTCTAGGAGACGCACTTGGACAGGCATCTGGGGAACAGGACTGCTAAGCGAACCCAAAGGATTCCCAACCCCAAGACACCTGCCTTGGCTTTCTGCCTCCCTCAGCCTTTGTCATTTCTAAACTTATGGAAGGGAGCACATTGTCTCACTAGCACCAGGCAAAGACCCCAGAATATATACGATCAGTTTCCTTCCTCTTTCTCTCTTACCTTTCTACATCCATCCCCCTTTGATAACTTTTTTACCTCACTTGAGTTTTCCTGTCTCCTCTTACACTCTTTTTTGTTTTAAAAAAAAATGTATTTTATTTATTTGAAAGACAGAGGTAACAGAGAGGTAGAGACACAGAGAGAGAGAGAGAGAGAGAGAGAGATCTTCCATCTGCTGATGCTCTCCCCAGATGGCTTCAAAGGCCAGAGCTGCACTGATCTGAAGCCGGGAGCCAGGAGCTTCTTCCAGGTCTCCCATGTGGGTGCAGGGGCCCAAGGACTTGGGCCATCTTCTACTGTTTTCCCAGGCCATAGCAGAGAGCAGGATCGGAAGAAGAGCAGCCAGGACTTGAACCGGCGCCCATATGGGATGCCGGAGCTTCAGGCCAGGGGTTCAATCCGCTGCGCCACAGCACTGACCCCCCTCTTACACTCTTTTCTTCGCACCAGTTTGTTCTTCTCCAGCTGCATTTAGCTGGCCTCTCCTCCCTACCGTGTCTGACTTTCTCATTCCCTTTTCAGGTATTGCTGAGGGACAAGGTTGGTCCTTTCTGGGTTTAACAAGGTGGTGGGCATTCTGCAGCCTCTAGCAGTGCAGTGGCAGAGAATGCTGCATCCGTATGCTGTGCTGCTGTTTGCTTTAAGTCTTTAAACAAGATTGAGCTTATGTGTAATGTAATTACACCTGCTTTTTGAGTGTGCTTGCTTATTGTTTACAAAGTCTTTCTCCTTTCATCTTTATGTAGTGCAGGCCCTCCAGAGATTACAGTGGCCCTCCAGATCTCAGGTCACTAATATGACGATCAGTAATACAATCCAGTCCCACAAAACCTGACAAGCTACTGTGTGTTGGGTACTAAATGCCCAAAGGCAGAGAAATTACAGGTTTACTCTTCGGAAGTTCCCAGTCTATTTTAGACAAAGTGTTAAGGTTAATTCCTGGAATAAACAAAGTGTCACTGAAACATAGATTATAACCTGATTTCTGATGGGGAAATGGTATTATGAGGGGGGAGTATGATTTCTGATGGGGATATGGTATTATGAGGGGGGAGTTTGATTTCTGATGGGGATATGGTGTTATGAGGGGGAAGTATGATTTCTGATGGGGAAATGGTGTTATGAGGGGGGAGTATGATTTCTGATGGGGATATGGTATTATGAGGGGGGAGTATGATTTCTGATGGGGATATGGTGTTATGAGGGGGAAGTATGATTTCTGATGGGGAAATGGTGTTATGAGGGGGGGAGTATGATTTCTGATGGGGGAATGGTATTATGAGGGGGAAGTATGATTTCTGATGGGGATATGGTATTACGAGGGGGGAGTATGGTTTCTGATGGGGGAATGGTATTATGGGGGGGTATGATTTCTGATGGGGATATGGTATTACGAGGGGGAGTATGACAGAGGAGCAGGGTTTTTGTGCATTGTGATGGGAAGAGCACTTTAAGCAGAAGAAACAGCCTGAGCAAAGGAATGGAGTCCTGAAGTATGTTGTCTGTTTCTGCCATTAGTTACAAGACTGTTGTGAGAAGGCTGCGGATATACCTAGAGGATAGTGAGAAATGAGGCTAAAACATTTTGCTGTAGTGATTGTGAAAGTTCTCTGTTATAGCACTAAGACTTTGCTATACAGAAAAGATATAGGAGAATCGCAGTGCAGTCCCTACAGAGGGATCTGAGTAGTATGTCACTCCACATTATAACAGTTTTCCTTCTTCTTACAGAAGAGGATATTATTCCATCTTGTCTGTTTTTCTTTTTTTAAATTAAAAATTTATATTTATTTGAAAAGCAGAGTTATAGAGCGAAAGACACACAGAAAGAGTGATATCCCGTTTACTGGCTCACTCTCCAAGTGGCTACAATGGCTAGGGCTGGGCAAGGCCAAATCCAGGAGCCAGGAGCTTCTTCCAAATCTCCCACAGAGGTGCAAGGGCCCAAGGTCTTGGGCTATCTTCCACTTCCTTCCCAGGTGTGTGTGCTAACTTGTGCCCATATGGGATGCCAGCATCACAGGCAGCTGCTTAACTCGCTATAACACAATGCTAGTATTAGTATCTGAAGCTCAGAAGAGAAGATAGGTATGGAAAGAGAAATCTTGGAGTAGCTATTATATAGGAAATGAAATACACATAATATATAGAGATTCTTGAATGGGATTCTGAGTCTATGGGTGAAATGAGTCAAGTTGACTATTGACCTCTCTAGACCTCAGTGTCTTCATCTGAAATTTCAAATTTCCTACTGCAATCCCTATTGAGCAGAGCAATGTAGAGCTGGTAGGTAGAACCCTTTTTGTTTTTGCATCCTGCCTCTTGATTCGCATGAAGCTCAGAGGGAGAAAGACTGAGAAATTCAGGATGAAGCTTGTAAACTAGCTCCTTTGTGATAGCTTTGGTGGCTATTACAGAAACCATCTGTAATCCTGGAAAATGATTTCCACCTTAAGTTTCAGTAGCTCACATATTTTTTTTTTTTTTTTGACAGGCAGAGTGGACAGTGAGAGAGAGACAGAGAGAAAGGTCTTCCTTTTGCCGTTGGTTCACCCTCCAATGGCCGCCGCGGTAGCGCGCTGCGGCCGGCGCACCGCGCTGATCCGATGGCAGGAGCCAGGTGCTTCTCCTGGTCTCCCATGGGGTGCAGGGCCCAAGGACTTGGGCCATCCTCCACTGCACTCCCTGGCCACAGCAGAGAGCTGGCCTGGAAGAGGGGCAACCGGGACAGGATCGGTGCCCCGACCGGGACTAGAACCCGGTGTGCCGGCGCCGCAAGGCGGAGGATTAGCCTGTTGAAGTAGCTCACATATTTTAAGAAAAAAATAATTGCATTAAAAATCAAAAATAGAATCACCAACAAAACAAGTTATACCAAACAACATGGTTCATATTTGAAAGATAGAACCAGTTCCTTTCGTTCAATATAAGTGTGTGAAGATTGTGAAGTTATAAAAGTGTTTAACCCAGTGGAGTTTCAAAACCAAACCCCACTGAATTCCTTTGTCAACACTTGACCTTAGTTACTGTCAGTCTCCAGGTCCCCAAGGACATCTTGATCTTCCATTGGAAAGAAACCCAGGTGGTTACTTGCAGTGGATTGGGTATGCGATTAATGCCCCCTGCTCTCAAATGAGAAGATCATACAGCCCCCAGTCAGACCTCATACAATGCCAGGCTTTAGCTGGGCAAACTTCATGAATCACCAGAGATGTAAAGTCTGCCACTAATATTTGGAAGAGACAAGGAGCTAGAAAAACGTGTGAGTAGTCTTTAGAACTGCATGCAGCCAGGGAAACCCTGGGAAAGCACTTCTTTTTTTAAAAAAAAAAAGTATGATAAAAAGCAACAGGTGAAAAAAGGGAAATAATATTTTAAAGCAGGAATTGTACCTAAGGAAACAGATTTTGTATGCCATTTTTTTCTGAAGAAATAAGTGATTTGTATGTCATGGAAGGAATACAGAGCTAGATCTGAATTGGGACTTTGCCAGTGAATCAGTGGTTCTCACCTGAATCCAGGTCCTACCCAAAGATTTTGATTTAATATGTCTGGAGCAAGGCTGGAGTGATTCTCTGCTCAGACAACTAGATGAATAGTATTCCAACCTTATTTACTATAAGGATTCTTGGGCGCTTAATAAGAGTATGTATTCCTGAATCTTATATATGGAGTTTGACTTAGTACAGGGAACTTGAAGTAATCACCCTTTATGATAATCCCCCAGGTCATTCTGATGCAATTGGCTCCAGGTGACACTTGGTTAAACACTGGAATAAGTTGGGAGTGTACTTAGATGAACAGGGAGAATGAGAAGCAAGCAAGCTTGTAGGAAGTGGGTTGCAACATAAGTTGTGTAATGAGTGATTTGTTATCCATATCACAGTATGAACACTAAATTATCTTAGGTAAGAGGTGTCTGCTAAAATACCAAAAAATAATTGTAGCTGACAGTCTTTATGGGTTTTACAGTGTGTCAGACATTATTCAAAAATGCTTTGCATGTTTTAACTCATATAATCCCCACAGTGCAATACTCTGATTTATCCCAATCTTTAAGGTAATAAAATTGAGACACAGAGAGCGTAAATATTTGTGCAAGGTCACACAGCCTGGAAGTGCAGGGTCAGAATAAAGAAACCAGGAAGTCTGTCTCCAGGGTCTGTGCTCTTAACCCCTCAGTCCACAGCTGTGTGTTAAAATGTGTGATGATGACTTGTGTGAGTCAGTTTGGCTAGATCTCGGTACCAGAAAATGGTGAAACACTAGTTTGGAAGTTGCTGTGAAGGTATTTTTTGAAAGGCAGAGTGACAGGCAGAGGGAGAGACAGATCATTCATCCATTGGTTCACTCCCCAAATGGCATCATCAGCCAGGACTGAGACAAGCCAAAGCTAGGAGCTTGGAACTCTATCTAGGTTTCCCATATGGGTGGCAGGGGCCCAAGCATTCACACTGTCTTCTGCTGCTCTGTCAGGCACGCTAGCAGGGAGTTGGTTTGGAAGTGGAGCAGCCTGGCCTCCAACCGGTACTTACATGGGAGGCTGGCATCACAAGCAGCAGCTTAATCTGCTGCATCACAATGCCACCCCCGAACCAATTTCTTAAAATAAATTCTTAGTGCGCAATGGAGTGACAGAAAGAGAGATTGAGATTTAAGAAATTGGCCCATCCAATTGCTCGCTGGCTCGCTCACTCTCTCCTTTCCTCCCTCCCTCTCGTTATGTATCTGTAAGCATTACCTATTACCTATGTCTATCTAGGAGTATATTCCTATGTCTTATTGGTTCTGTTTCTCCACATAATATCATTACTACAGTGATAAACCTACCTTAGTGATTCACAAACCTTCAATACAATTTTGTTCCACAGAGTATAGCAATTTAATTGAAGCACAAAATCAGGACTATGAATAGCCATAGGGATTCAGCAGTCTCTCGCTCTCCTACCCCTAGAAATGTAGAAAAATCCCAGAGAAAAACAAAGCACAAAACATGAGATGAGAATTTGAGAATGAAATAGATTTTAAGAGGATATTTTAAAGAATTTTAATGGATAATGATAGCTGACATTCAATTACACCAAAAACTACCATTCCTATCTGAGATCCTTGAATTCTAATCTCCTTTTTTTTAATATGTATAAACCTGACTTCTGAAAATGGGCTTAGAAATAAGTTCATGTAACTAATGGTCCAGGTTATCAGGATGTACCCTAATGCCTGCAATATGTACAAAAGAAATAATGGGTTCTACATAGATAGAAATACAGATATAAAATGTGTATATATATCTAGTTTTTATTTAAGTGATATCACAATTATTCTTTGGGAAGATCTCTCCCTATCATAACGTTATCCTCTTGGTAACAGATACTACATTTCTTTCCTTCTCATATCCAAAATGTTATTTTTCAGATTCATAGCACATTTTCACCAAGTGCCTCTGAAAGTTTTAGCTTGGCCACTGGGAGAAGTGATATTACCCCTGCCAAGGAAGAAACAATGGTAATATTGGAGAAATGATATGATATGAAAATAAGTATTCACTGGAACATGTGATAATAGTTATACAAATTGTGGGAAAGTGCCATGGAATGCAAAAATAAAGGGCTGGTCAGGAAAGATTTTATAAGTGAGTTGACTTTGTAAATAGGATTTTAAAAGATGAGAAACAACTTTCCAGATGAAGGAGGGTGAGAAAACGATGGAGTATGAGATCAGCTTCCTTGAAGGGATATCGAATGAAAAACAATGGGACTGGGCAGATTTTGGATGTGGATTGTGAGGTAAAGGAAAGTGTTCAGAATGACTCCAACAGATAAATATGTATCTTTTGTTATATATTTACTTTATTATTTCTTAAAATACAGGTAACTTTGTGCAGTTAGGTCATTGAACAGAGCATTTGTATAAGGAGCATAAAAATTTCACTATTTTAAAATCCCTTCTAGTTCTAAAATCCCAAACCTCTTCTTTATCTTTCTGCTAAGATTCTTTGTATTTTATGAATCCTGATTGCTTTCAGAAATTGGTGAAAGCTAAGCTACACAGAATACATGTACACATATACACAAACAATATTGCGTGCAATGCCAGAGATGTAGAGAATTTTGGCACTCCTAGAAACTCTTGGGGTTAAGAACATTTTGGCACCAACCATGACTTAGTATGTTTTATATATATTTATTTATGCTCTTCAATCAATGAGGATAAAATATAAGATGTGCCATAGGGGATGAAGCCATTGCTCTACTGTTCAACCCAATATCCTGAGTCATTTCCATAGTAGCCTCATATGAAACCTTGCTTTCATTGAAGGTAAAAGGAGGGGAGGGGGTCTTAACTTCAGTGGATAAATAGTCAATCATTCCTTCCAGTGAAACTATTTCTACTCTGATTTGGAAAATTTTGAATGACAGATAAGCGATGCAACATCAGCTACAAAAATCTTTTAATTGAGATGAGCACTCTCACTCTTATCTCTGAACCTCCTTGGATCATTGATCCCTATTTGCAGAGAAAGGATCAGGATGAAATGAAGTTCACATATGAGTCTGAGATTTAAAAAAAAATAGAGGGAATCCTTTTGTATGTTATGATAAGAACTAGTGATTTTACATTTTGACATAGCCACTGTGTCTCATCTTCAGTTGAGGAGTGGTGGCGAATAGCCGGTGTATGAAATGCTGTCAAAGATGTTTCTGGGGTCAGTAGAAGGCAGAGTTATTCCCTTGCAATGTTATTTTTTTGCCCAAGGATTTGAACTGCCATCTCAGAAAATCTTGAGTTGAAAAGAACACACTTTGAGATCATTCCTGGGTTGTGGTGCACTGGATCAAATTAATAGTCTTTTTGTAGAGTCGCACGTATCAACATTTCAAGCAGACATTCCTATTTATCCCTGACATATTCTTCCCCCCTGATTCCGTGCTCAGGAGAGGATTTCACTTCCCAACCCCTTGATGTTAGTTGAGACCATTTGATTTTCTTCAGGCAAGGAAATACCAGTGAAATGCAATTTAACATGCATGATTCTCCACCTCCCTTTCTGTCTGCCTCATTGACCTATGAAATTTCACATGATGGAATTCCATCATCTTTGGTCCCTGAGTAAGGATGACTTGGAGAAGAAGGCACAGCCAACCTGTAATGAATGCATTAGCAGGCACAGGGAAACCATTTTGATTGTTCTATAACACTCACATTTAGAGTTATTTGTGACAGCAGAATTACTGAGCCCTTGTGCCTGCTACTGGTATATCCTAAAATTACATAGCTTTTATTTAAGCAATGTAAACAGATTAATGAGCTGATGAATATGTAGGGCAGCATATGCAGGAGAATTAGCAGAACTTTACTTTTAATGGCCGGACTATTCCTATGTAGGAACATCGCAACTGTTGTTCTGGGATTCTCGGCTATTCTACAAAGCAAATGTATGGTGAAAACATATCTATACCAGTGATACCCTTGAGATTTCACAGTCTCTGTGTGGGCCCAGTGGCCCAAGCAAATAAACACCTTTTGCTTCCTTTCCCTTCTCATTTTCTTGGAGAACTAGAGAGCACTCAAATCATCCCACTTCTTCCACTGGGACAGTGGTGACAATGATCCTATTGTTCCCTAGAGGCTCCATGTCATGCTGAAGTCACTTGAAATTGTTTAATAATCTGTGCAGGTTTCATTGGGTCATGAAGTCCCAGAACCACTTCCTTGTGCATTATGTTCTACTTCCCTCATTTGTTTCCATGAACAGAAGAGTCTCTCGGGATCCTTATAAAGTAATAAAGTATATCTATCACAGACCTGGCTACAATGGAAAAGACACTGGGGAAAGTAATTTCATCACTAGCAGGTGCAAACTAAAAAAATCTCAATAGGTGATGGCAACAAGTGCCAAGATAATTTGTAAATTCCAACATTTACCAGCATTGCCTTTTGATTTGACAGAAGATGATATATAGGTAGACAGGAACATTTGGAATAAAATATCTTATTTCTCAAGCAAGCTCTACTTTATACCAATATTGTGGATTTAGACGCTAGTTCAAATTAGGTCTCAACTTCTTAATCAGTACCAGTGAATACTGTGACAATTTGCCTTCTATGGTAGCTGTGATGATGTAGTTCAAAAATGGACTGTCAGGATCGGCACCATGGCTCACTTGGATAATCCTCCAGCTGCGGCACCAGCATCCCATATGGGCGCCGGATTCTGTCCTGCCTGCTCTTCTTCCAGTTCAGCTCTCTGCTGTGGCCCGGGAGGGCAGTGGAGGATGGCTCAAGTGCTTGGACCATGCACCCACATGGGAGACCAGGAAAAAGCACCTGGCTCTTGGCTTCAGATTGGCGCAGCTCCAGCTGTAGTGGCCATTTGGGGGGTGAACCTTTCTCTCTGTCTCTCTCTCTCACTGTCTAACTCTATTTGTCAAAAAAAAAAAAAAAAAAAAAGGGACTGTCATCCTATGCTTCTTTTTCTTTATTTACTGTTTATGAGCAAACATTTCTTTAATTCAAGAGTTCTGACTTCTCTGGTCCTCAGATTACATTTTCCTTTGGTGCTCAATTAGCAATAGTCTAACCCTCCATCTGACCTAATCAAATAAATCTAGTCATTCTCTGATTCTACTCCTTAGGTTTTTCTGAGAATCTCTGAAGCATGTGTACATTTGCCACAGACATATCCTGGTTGACCTTGTCATGCTCATTAGCTATCTGATACCAGATTTCTGCCTTTATTCTCTGCAGTTCCCTCCTTGCTCCATCCAAGCATCTTCTCCAAGCTGCAGCTCTGTATCCTTACACTGCCTTTCCTCAGATTTTGGCCCATTACTATCCTGTCACTTTCTCAACGTAGCAATATCCATGCTCAGAAAAGACTGACATACAGAATAAGGCACAATAGAAAAACATTTCAGTGTGGTGGTGGGTGAAGTGGTGGGGAGAGAAACTGAAGACAGGCCATTATGTTCTCATAATCCCCGGACTCAATCCTCTCCATATGCAAGGCTTTCCAAATCGTCTTTGCAGAAGCATCACCTGGGAATTGTGTTGTAAGAGATTTGTCTGTTTTACACAAACCTAGAAGGGCAATGACTTTGGAATGCAAATTTTAATACATTTCATATGAAGCATTTATTGTGTACACTCTATATTGAAATATTGGAAGTGTTGGAGAACTCACATCCTGATTTCATATTGTAGAGATAAACTCATATCCAACAAAGAAAAGGGTTTAATGATATCTCCCTTACTAGAGTCTGAGCCTCAACTTTACAGGACCAGACTAATGAAAGAGATGAACAAAGTGAAAATAACAACAGCAACAGTAACAACAAACTCCTCTGGATGGCAGGGACCCAAGCACTTAGGCCATCCTCTACTGCTTTCCCAGGTATATTAACAGGGAACTGGATTGGAAGTGGAGCAGCCAGGACTTGAACCAGCACTCATATGGGATGCCAGCTTTGCAGGCAGTGGCTTAACCTGCTATGCCACAATACCATCCCCAATATCATTTAATTGTTAACAACAATGGTGATATTTTTTATATTATACAGATCTATTAGCTCCTTATTATGGCAAATGTCTCCATTTCAGAGAATATTAGCTTTATCCCAAATCTCATTTATCCCTTCCAAATTTATGAAGAGATTTGTCTTCAAAATTCTTCTTTGAAAATGGTTTGCTCTCCATCTTTGAAGAAAAAGTGCTGTCAGATTTGAAATGAACCTTTTCTCTACAATATCATTCCCACCAAGCTCCACATACAAAGTCCCATCTATAGTTTCAGAAATTACTAGGGTATATCTCAGAGATTTTGCCCTTAGTATTTGATGCATAGCAAGCACTCAATAAATAGCTGTCAATGGAATGAATGGTCACAGGAGACATATTTACACATTGATGGGTCAGAAATATCCTGAAAGAAATGTGATTCACCTTGCTTAACTCTGCCTTTCCCATACTTGTTTCAGCAACAGAACATTTTTCCCCTTGTAACTCCCATTAACATCCTGTAAAACAAACAAGGGCTCTGTAAAACACATATTAATAAGCTCTTTCCTAAAACAAATTAACCATCCATTTTTAATATTTCAAAGTCTGAAAGAATCTTAAAATGTGTCTAGGTTAACCCATTCATTTGGCAGAGAAGGAAAACAAATCATAGTAATTAAGTGTCCTTTCTAAGAACATTCAACTAGTTTGTTGGCAGGAAAAAAAAAAGTACAAACCAGCTCTCCTGATGATTATTACTTCAATCATATCCTCATATTATTTCCTTAAGCTCAGAACTCTGAATCCAATTGTAAAATGGAGTAGAGAAAATAATGAAGGTTGCTAGGAATTTCGTTTAGACTCATTCTGATTTCTCTTCAGTTTCAATAGGCATTTATTTATTTGTAGCTTAGTCATATCACACTTATTTAGATATAG
The DNA here is from genome assembly GCF_033115175.1 of Lepus europaeus. Classification (NCBI taxonomy): domain Eukaryota; kingdom Metazoa; phylum Chordata; class Mammalia; order Lagomorpha; family Leporidae; genus Lepus; species Lepus europaeus. The sequence continues at coordinate 67,510,928 of NC_084838.1, read as the reverse complement.
TCATTTAACCTTAATGAATATAATGTTAAAACCTAAACACTAATATCCAATCCTATCTTAAAGAAGATGTTTTCAACTCTAAGAAATTTTAGCTTCCACTTTCTAGTATATCTCCTTTGTCTGATCTAGTTTAACCTTACTAGCAATGATATAGCTCATAAAAGACTGTGCTTTCTTTGCTCGTCCCATAACCCTTTTTCCCAGCAGTTTTTTAAACTGTGAACATTTTGGGTGGGTGTTGCTGAGTTTGCTCCACCATTTCCTTAAAAGTAGTGTCCAGTTTTGAGTGGTCTGCCCATGGCACCACAGGGATCCAATGGAGGCTGATGCTGCTAAGTCATGGGCCAACTGGGATCTAGCGAAAGACTGTGAGTTCACCAGGGTCCTAGTCCAAAGTTTTATTTCAGAGGTTTGGGCTGAGAAATTTGTTTCCCAAACACTTCTTCTGGAGAGAAGGAAAACAGCACAAATGTACCTTTATTAAATTTTATTTTTTATGGTGAGGATTCTTTGGAATAGATATGATATCACAAGATAAGAAATGAGAAAATGTGATAAGAAATGTCATAAAAGAGTAGAGTTTAAAATGGAACTTGGGAACAGATGATAGGAAATTGGTGAAAAACCTCTTAATCTAAATCTCAGAGAATGTTTGCAACAACACGTGAGTCCACACCTATGGGCTCTCTCCCTACAGTACGTATGTGAGCTACACTTTGGTCACGTTTTAGAGTCCTTCCCCTACCTGATCATCACCCTACCTAATAATTTTTCAAAAGCACTAGCTTTGCTTACTTCTTTATAACCCACCTTCTCATCCCCATATTGTTTCTTTTTAGATGATTTATTTACTTATTTGAAAGTCAGAGTTACAAAGAGAAAGGGAAGACAGAGAGATCTTCCATCAGGTGTTTCACTCCCCAATTGGCCACAATGGCCAATGGCCGGGGCTGGGCCAGCCTGATGGCAGGAATCAGGAGCTTCATCTGGGTCTCCCAGCGGGTGGCAGGGGTCCAAGTCTTGGACTATCTTTATCTGCTTTTTCCCAGGCCATTAGCAGGGAGCTGGATCAGAAGTGGAGCAGCCGGGACATGAACCCATATGGGATGCTGGCCTTGCAGGTGAAGCCTTTACCCACTACACCACAACACTGGCCCAGCCCCCATCCTGTAATCTATATATTTTTCTTTTAAATACTTGTTTATTTAAAAGGCAGAGTTAGAGGGAAGCACACACACATATACACACACAAACTCACAAAACTTCTATCAACTGGTTTACTCCCCTAGATGGCTGCAATGGCCAGGGCTAGGCCAGACTGAAGCCAGGAGCCTGGAACTCCATCCAGGCATTCCAGCTGGGTGGCAGGGGCCCAAGAACTTGGGTCATCATGTGCTGTTTTCCCAGGCACATTAACAGGGAGCTGGATTGGAAGTGGAGCAGATGGGATTTGAACCAGCACTTATGTGAGATGCCAGTGTTTCAGGGTAGCATAACCCACTGAGCCACAATACTCATCCCTTCCTCCCTTACATACACTCTTTCCATATGTTAGAAGCAGGGTGCAGGGTTAAGGAACTGTTTGAAGATATAACTCCAACTCTAAAATCCAATTGTTCCTTGGAAAATCATTATTCTTAGATTTCCTCAGATAACTTTGCTACCAACAAATGACTGGAGGGTTAGAACTATTCAATGTCATAGGTTAAGTATGATCCACATAGAAACTAATCTAGCTTGGCAAATGTTATGTAGAGTCACTACTGTGTGGTCACTGCAGTGAAAGAAACACTATTCTAAGAACCAGAACAAGAAAAAAGCCTCTGGAGTTTATAAGCCAAAGAAGAAGAGAGGGTTGGGAACTAGTATTGAACCAATTCATTATTTGCTTTAATTCATGGTTTTAATATAGTGTTCAATTCCAGGACAATGTCCAGCAGAGTATTTGGATCTTTGTAAATATTTGCCAAGTGAAAGAACAAATGTGTGATCCCATAAGGAAAATAAAACTAAGAGGAACATATGGTTATTTGAAATTATGTAGTACTTACTACACAAACAATATTGGATAGCCATTTATTGAGCTTCCTGTGTGCCTGGACATTAATACATAAGCTTGGCTAATACAGTGGTCAGGTATGTGGGCTTTGGCACTAAGCAGACATGGGTTTCCATGTCTGCTATACCAGAGTTACCAACTTGGAACCAGTAGACTAAGTGGCTTTATATTACTAAGCTGCAGGTGCCTCATACATAAAAGGCACACAAGAGTACTCATACTTCAGGGAATTTGTGAGGATTAAATGAAATCATCTGCGAAGTGCTTGGCATAGTGCCTGGCACAGAGTAGCACCCAAGTGGCAAACTAAAATTGGAACCTAGTTGTGATGGGAGGAAGAGTGGTTTTCCAAAATACACATGTCCTAATTTTCAGAACCTGTGAATGTGTTATTTTACATGGCAAAAGGTCCTTTTCAGATATAATTAATGTAAGGCCCTTCAGACAGGGAGGTGGTCTTCGATTATCTTAGTAGAGTTGAAGTAATGACAATGATCCTTGTGAGAGCAGGCAGGAGGGTCACAGTCAGAAGGGGCTGTGACAGCAGAAGCCAAGGTCAAAGTGATGTACTCATGACTAAAGGAAATTAAGCAGCTTCTAGAATTTTGAAAAACTTAAGGAGCAAATCCTTCCCCAGGATAGTTAGAAGGAGCATGACTCTGCAAAGCTTTGAGTTCAGTCCAGTGGGACCACTTTTGGATCTCTGATCTCTACAACTATACATAATAAGTGTGCATTACTTTAAGTCAATGAGTTAATTATAATTTTTTATACCAGCAGAAATCAATACACCAGCATATGCTCTTTCCTTATGAAAAGCCTTCTAAAAGTTTATGGAAAATGTATATTATCCAGCAACTATACATGAATCTCATTTTTTTTGCACCACAAAGAAACTTATCTTTTTTTGTTGTTTGTTTGTTTTGACAGGCAGAGTGGACAGTGAGAGGGAGAGACAGAGAGAAAGGTCTTCCTTTTCCATTGGTTCACCCCTCAAGTGGCCGCTGCGGCTGGCGCGCTGCGGCTGGTGCACTGTGCTGATCTGAAGCCAGGAGCCAGGTGCTTCTCCTGGTCTCCCATGGGGTGCAGGGCCCAAGCACTTGGGCCATCCTCCACTGCCTTCCCTGGCCACAGCAGAGAGCTGGCCTGGAAGAGGAACAACCGGGACAGAATCCGGCACCCCAACCGGGTCTAGAACCCGGGATGCCAGCACCGCAGCGGAGGATTAGCCTAGTGAGCCACAGTGCCGGCTGAAACTTATCTTTTAATTCTATCTTTCCATGAACTTTTTGAAATGTTCTCATATGCTGTACTGCATCCTTCAAGTTCAGAATTTCATAAGGAAGAAATCTAATGTGTGGCAGACTGGGGCTGGTTTTCTTTTGAATCACTGTTCTGTGACTCCTGTTGTTCATTTCTCCTCTTGCTGTGTCTCTTCCCACAGTCAGATTGTTTAGTGGGTCTGTTTACTCTGTCTGATTGTTCCTTCTATGGATTCTGCTTTGAGATTTACACAGAAAGAGTAAAAGGAAAAGAGAGGTGTATAAAGGAACCATTGGCGTAAATAGGAGATTTTGTTACAGAAGCCAGATCCTTTTTAAGCGTATCTTTGGGTAATGTATTTCCAGATTCGAGGATGTATGCTTCCCTTGAGAGGGCTATGGTTTTTCCACCCACTTCCAACAATCCAACCCATACCCCTTCCTTCTCTCCCTCAGTCACAAACAAAAACTGTCAGATGGAGTTCTAAGTTGTGACTCCAAATCCCCAGTTGGGGACTTGCCATTGTATTCCTTTTGAAATAATTCTCCAAAACATGTTTAACATGTAGTAGTCAACAGTGATACTCAGCTGTTTATTTAATTGTTAATTCAAGAGACATATTTTGAGAACTTTGCATGTGTTAAATCCTCTTATGAGGAATGCATGTGCAGGTAGGTGAGCAAGTCAAAATTCCTTCCCTCATGCATTTGAATTCCAATTGAAAAAATAGATGCAATATAAGTAAATATACTTACAATTTCTGTCAAAAGAATTGAAAATTACGCTCAGTGTTACTAAGAAAATGAATAAAGGGCTGAGATAGGGAGGAGATACTGGGGTAGGAGGGTGAGAGGAGGTGGTTGCTTTATATCCAATAGTTAAGGCAACATCTCAGATATTGGAGTTTAGATTGCCCAAAAGGACAAGTACAATGGGATGACATTGTAGTGCAATGGGTTAAGCCACTGCTTGGGATGCTGCAATACATATCATAGCATTGATTTGAGTCCTGGCTACTCTGTTTCCAATCAAATCTTTGCTAAAGCAAATGGGAAGCAGTGGGTAATTGTTCATGTACTTGAATTCTTGCCATACACATGGGAGATCTAGATGGAGTTCCTGGATCCTCATTTTTAGCCTGACCTAGCCCTTGTTGTTACAGCCATTTAGGAAGTAAACCAATGGATGGAAGATCTCTCCTCTCTCCCTACCCTTGCTCTAAGAAATAAATCTTTAAAAATAAAAACAAGAGAGGACAATAAGAAAGTGGTGTAATGGAAAGCATTTTAGCCAAAGGGCACAACATTTTCAAAAGCTTTGAGGAAGCCAAAATCTTAGTATTTACAGGATTTAAAATAATACAGTGTATAGAAGATAGTAAGAGCATACTGTAAGGGGCATTTGGGAGCCATAGCCAGATTTTGCTGATGGAAGAACTTGTAGGCAAACTTGGGATATTTGATTTGATTTTGCATGCAATAGAAAGTAGTTATAAATTTGAGGTAGATAATGAATTAGCTGATAATTTTTTAGTAGATTATGCTTGTAGTTATTTGGAGGATGGATTTGCGATGAGCAAGACTAGGAATGGAAGAGCAGATGTTGGTTGTTGAGTTTTGTAGATAATTGCTAATAAAGACTTAGACTAAGAGGTGGAAATAAATCTATTTGGAAATATAAGAAAGAATTTGCAAATAGATTGAATAATAGGGGCCTCCTGGCTTGAGTGCCAAATGACAGAGAAGATAGAGGTAAGGAGGAAATAATTTTGACAAAGGGATTAGAAACTACATTTTGTGCATTGATGTTTTGGATGTCTGGGAATTATTCAATGGAGCTATCATATTGGAAGTTGGTTATGTATTTAAGCCTAGAGTTCAAGGCATAGGACTTGAATGTGGAACTCATTAGCATTCTCATGGTACTTAAAGCAAAATGATTTAAGATGTATCTAAAAAATATGTGTTGGACACTCCAATATTAAACCCTGAGGAACTGCCACATTGACATCAGATAAGGAAACAATGGGAACAGAAAGAGTGGTCTAGAGAGAATGACCCATTGTGGGGTAGGCTGCAGTCTGGAGGGCCGGAGCAGGATGGAAATGGCAACTGTGTCAAGCAATGCACAGGATTGGGATTGACATGAACACAAAAGTACCTCTGGGCTTGGCCAACATGGAAATCACTGATAACATTAACGAGATGGAGGCATGGTGAATTTCAATGAGTTAAGGAGCGGACATAATGTGAAAAAGTGCAGACTGTAGCAGAATGCTATGTTCATGTGTGATCAAATGAATTTAACGTGGAGCTCGTCCTCTCTCAGGGGTGTGACTTGCCTTCAGTGGTGGTTAGGATCTTTGGAGCAGAAATGAAGCTGGTAGAGGATATCCAAAATTTCAGCTTTGCTAGGAGAGTGAAATGTGTAGAGATAAGGAGAAGGCTGAAAAATGTTTTTGTAAGGAAGCAATTGAAATGAATGGCTATGAAATCTGGGGCAAGGGAAAGAAGACAATTCACAGCGACCAAGTTGGGTAATCTGTGTGTTATGGCTCTTGATGGATGAAGGGCTTATTGTGCTGGGAAGTATATGAGTAGAGGGTGGTGACTGAAGAGATAGTAGTTGGAAATTGGGATAGAAATTGGAAATTTTAGAAATGAGGTGAAGAAATGTCTGGTTGAGCTGCAGTGAGAGAAAATACATAAGAGAAAACACAAAGGAGATCATTTTTTCTTGTTGTAGATTATTCCATTATAAAGCTGAACTCAGAAGAGTCATCACATCACAAAAACAGGACAAGCATATTTATTATAAAAATATTAAGTATTTAATGTGAATAAGACACTGTACTGAGTATTAAGCATACAAAATCGCACAGGTTAGACTCTGGAAAATTCTTCTGTCTTGGAAACTTACATTCTAGCGGATGGACCTGACTCTCCATTCCACTGTGTCAGTCAATACTGGAATATGGTGTTATGAGACCCATGGAGTTGAATGCTTTGACTTTCTTGGGTTAAACACAAGCTGGCTGGGAACTTTTTCTTTCTAATTGACTTAAATGAAACAAGATCTGACTTTCAGATTTATAGGACAATAAAACTTGTGACCTACAAGCAGTATGGCATGAAGGCATTATTTACTATAGAAAAGGAAGCATATCTGTAGTGTGATTAGATCTATCAAGGTAGCCTGCAGAAAACCAGAGAGCAGACACCAAATATTATCAAATACTTCTCTTAGTAGTGATAACATTGCCTTCTGTTCTGTTGAAGCATCATTTCATTTTCTGAGAAAACAAATATTTTCTCTCTGTCTTGCACTGGCAAACTCTCAAATACACATGGTCACTGTCATTCCATTTCTGTTCCCCATGTCACAAATGCACACTCAGTTACAAACCAGATACTTTAATTATTCATGTCAAAGATGTGCTCCTAAAACAAATCCCACTTTTTTCTTATCAATCACCTCAAATTTCTCTCTGAAATTACACTGGAAAGTTCATGGGAATCATTTTCCTGGTTGCTGAAAATCCTGGCACATTTTGACACCAGGGTTCTCAAGCTGCCAGCTTTGCTGTTGGGGTACAATGGGATCTGTCTTCTTCCTCTTTTTTCTTTGCTCACTTAACAGAGAAAATATATTAGGCAGTACAGGAGAATATTGCATTCATACTTGTCTCCTTGCCATGGTTTATGGATTCTGTGTCAACACACAAGATCCTCTAGAATAATGAAGAGGGTAATTAGTCTATAATTAGAAGTTAATCACAAATCTATAAAAGAAATTTCAGAATATTGACAAAGGCTTTTCTTGAAGTGACATTTCTATGCATAGTTAATTAATTGCTGATCTTAAATTGGGTCACTGGAAATGTAGTCTTGGGATCTCAAGTAATTTCTCACCTAGACATACTTTTGTAAAAATTCAGATTACGTCTTTAGGTGCTGCCTCTACAGATGAGCTGCACTGCAGTTGAAGAAAAGGAAAACCACCCAGGGCACAGTTAACACAGTTGCTAACAAATGGCCATGATGAAAGTGATGTGTGGCTGGGGTCTGCTTAGTAAGTAACAGGACACACCCTTTCTCAAGAGACATTTCTCCTTCAATTCCTTAGGAATATAAATGAGTCCAAAACATCTCATATTCCACTACACAAATATGAATTGTGATATGTAAAACACAAGATTGATGATGAGAAAAAAAAGCAGGAATGAGGTCAGGACCCACCCTTTTTACTGAGTACATTTATGTAAACAAGTACTTATAATAGCATATAGTTTATACACCTGTGAGATGGTGCGTGGGGATCCAATGGAGTTTTAACAGAAGCAATGTAAGGATTGCTAGGGAATTACACTGGTATTATATTCACTAATACTACATGTATTAGTTACAGTTAATTCTATTACCATTACCAGCTAAACAGGGGTGCTCACATATCTAATAATCTGCTGAGCAGGTTTCATAGAGATTTTCTAGCAAAAAAAAAAAAAAAAGAATAAAAAGTGAAGTGCTTCCCAAGGTTCCAACTAGAGAGAAAGATAATAATGTCAGGGATTTCGAATTAAGCTTGAAGCACTGTTCATTTTCTGTATTATGTTCCACCTCTAATAACACAGCTATTGGCAAATATGTCAAACTGTTATATTCCATAGCCTGTGCAACTGATAGTGAAGTGTAGTTCATGCAGTTACCTTTTTCCTTAATATTTTACTTTGTAATTTTAAATTTGCTAAGCACAAATTATGAGGTAGTGGTACAAAGGAATCCTGTATACCCCTCACCCTATGTCCTCTATTAACATCTCATAAATATGCTTGTTCCAACTAATGATTCATAGCCAGATTCCTCTTCTTTTTTATCTAAAAACCTTTTAGCCCTCTCATTCTTCATAGCCTCTAGTAATCAATAGTCTGCATGAAGATTGAGGGTTTTTGTTTGTCTGTTTGTTTTTAGTTTTAGCTCCCATATATGAGGGTAATTCAGTATTGGTCTTTCTGTGTCTGACTTATTTCATGCAATATGGTATCCTTCCGTTTCATCAATTTTGCTGCAAATGATTGGATTTTATTCTTTTTCTGGTTGACTAGTATTCTGTTGTGCATATATACCACTTCTCTTTATCTGTTCATCTGATTATGGACACTTTTGTTGATTCCACATGTTGACTATTGTGAGCAGTGCTGGTATAAACATGGTGGAGCATGTATCTCTTTGATCATGTAGTTAGTTTTCAGATGTCAGTCTCTTAGTCAGACATTGCTCAATCCATCCATAGGCTGTGTGTCCCTCTGTGTTAACAGGAAGAAATATGGACACCATATAATGGTTCTCATATTGTTCAGTGGAAGGATCCAGAAAGAGTAAATGCCATACTCCTGGGCTAATGCTCCAGAATATCACAGTGCTGGTGTTAATGATTTGTATTCCTAACCCTGTGCCTACAACCCCTCGATGTCCCCAAGAGAATGGTAGGCTGTTTGTCTGCATCACCTAAGACACTGAGGTATCTGGCATTGTTTGATACTATTATTTACCTTCATATGAGGAAGGTGAGGCTTGGAAAGATTTTTATAACCTGTAAGAACAAGGAAGTGACAAAATTAAGAGTCAAATCTATTCTGACATCAATATTTACAGGTAAGTCACCACCTTGTGTTTCCTCCTAGACTCCTGAAGCTATAGCCTGGACCTGGACCACAAGTTCTCAGGTCTATGTGCATGTCAAAGTGTTGTGAGTCTTCTTAAAATGACAGATTCTGAGTATCCTTCCCTCAGATGTATCACTTCAGTAGATCTGAGTAGAGCCCTGGAACCTTCTGTTCCTCCCTATGATTCTGAGTAGCCAGGATCAGGAAGGACTGATCGAGATCAGTGCTGCAAACAAGACACTCAAATTAAGGCTGATCCAGTCTGTTTTTCTTCCTTCCTTCCTCCCTTCCTTCTTCCCTCCCTCCCTCCCTACCTCCCCTCTCCCTCCCTCCCCTCTCACTCTCTTTCTCTCACTAGAAACTACAAACTTCATGCATTTTATGTATACAAATTTAAGAACACAGTGATTCTTCCCACCCTACCTGACCTCCCACCCACACTCCCACCCTTCTTCTTCCTCCCTCTCCTATTCCCATTCTTATTTATTTATTTTTTTTTTTTGACAGGCAGAGTGGACAGTGAGAGAGAGAGACAGAGAGAAAGGTCTTCCTTTTTGCCGTTGGTTCACCCTCCAATGGCTGCTGGTGGCTGGTGCGCTGTGGCTGCCACACCGCGCTGATCCGAAGCCAGGAGCCAGGTACTTCTCCTGGTCTCCCATGGGGTGCAAGGCCCAAGGACCTGGGCCATCCTCCACTGCACTCCCTGGCCACAGCAGAGAGCTGGCCTGGAAGAGGGGCAACCGGGACAGAATCCAGTGCCCCGACCAGGACAGGAACCCGGTGTGCCAGCGCCACAAGGCAGAGGATTAGCCTATTGAGCCACGGTGCCAGTCTCTAACTTGGATATTCTTTCTTCTGCCTCACTGAGTCTGTTGTTAAGGCTTTACATTGAATTTCTTATTTGATTTATTAAATTCTTCATTTCTAATATTTCATTCATTTTGAGTTCTCTCTTTTTTTTTTTTTTTGATAGGGGTGGAGAACAATTTATTTTAAGGCACATTCTAAAGAAATCACCCCAACCTCAAAATTAAAAACAGATAATTTCTCTTAAAAAATAAACTTGATTCATCTCCCGGGTCCCACCTGAGCGTCTCAGTAAAGCTCTTTCATTGAGCCCTCTAACTGCAAAGTAGCCGTTTCCCCACAACCCACTGTACCCACGGAGCTGGTCAGCAGGGCTGGCTGCAACAAAGAGCTCTCTTGGGTATCTGGCTGGCATTATGGGGTGAGGTGAGCTGCTTCAGGTTTGCAGGAGCTGATAGTTCCTGTCTTGCTCTTGTGAATACTTCCAGAAAAGCCAGAAACTGGTGAGGATTCCTGGAAGGTTGGGCACTGTGATGTAGGGATCTTGGAGTTGAAACCCATTGAGAGACCAGGAGGCAGAGGTAAGGAGGGTGGCAATTGTGAGTGAGAAGAAGAGTCGTTTTGTTGATTTAGTCTGAATGACCTGGCCAGGTCAGCCAGCGGTGAGAGGTGCATGCTGATGGTGGAGACGCTGCAGAAGAGGCCCAGCTGCGGAAGCCCAGCCTCGGGGTCAGGCACCAGGAGCCAGAAATAGGCATAGCCCAGGACAAGGAACCCCAGCAGGGATGCTTCTGAGGGCAGTAGTGCAGGTACACCAAGATATCCAGGGTCTGAAGCACGGCACCCATGGCGTTGACGAACATGAACGTCCCATCTCCCTTCAAGGTCCCGTAACTCAGCCAGCCATGTTGTTGACATCCGTGGTGAGAAAGGGCAGGAACTGGACGCTGTGCACTCTCCGAGTCATCTGCATGTGTGTGAGGTCCGAGAGGCCGGTCGGAAACACGCCAATGGTGAAGAGCACACAAGCTCCGGAGAGGAGCAAGTCGACCACACTGCCCACCTCCATCCCTCCCGAGTCGGATCCCCAGAGGTGTATCCTGGTGGGTAGGGGGTTTTGTTCAGTGCTCCAGGATGAGGGAAGTATCCAAGGTGACACTCAAGTAGGGCATAGTAGATCTCCTATTTTTCTTTTTCTTAATCAGAGGAGAGGATTTGATCAGCTTTCTTGGAGTAATCTTTCCCTCACCTCCTCTCCTCCAAGATGACCAATGTGATACCACAACAATGACCCATCCCAGGCAATCAAGGAGCCCCAAGCATGTGGAGCTGCCCACAGCGACTGCCCAGAGACCTACCTATACTGTGCACCCTCCCTCACATCCACAGTGTTTTCACAGTCCCAGCACTCAAGGCTCCCACTGTCATGGGGCGCCAAGTATCCACTCTGCCCTGCCAATCTATCCCATCCACAGAAAGGCAGAGGTGCTCTACAGAGCCAGCCACCTGTGGGTATTCTACCCAGGCAGCCTAAGCCTCAGAGTGTGTAATGTTCTGGGAGGCTGGGGGCACCTCACAGTTCTATGTGAGCACCCAGCTCCCTGTCCATCCTTCCAGCCAGACTCAGGCATACCCTGAGTGCTATGGGGTACATGTTTCTCCCACAGAAGTGTCCCACTCTCACATGGCATATGTCTACTTTGCTGAGGAGTCATTGCTAATTAGGAGGACCAATCCATTGCCCCAGGACTATGTGAGAATTTCACAAAGAGCTAACCTAACTAATAACATTGCTGTCTGCCTACTTGGCAAAGCTATGTTCTTGTAGCTAATGGGTGGTTGTCTTTGTGAAAAACAGAGAATAGGAAGATGGAGAGGATGTATAAGACCATGTGTCTCTAGTCTTATCCAGAGAAGAGTAATCTTTTAAGCTAGCACAAATGTGTACTTTCTCTGTTTACCTAGAATCAAAGTTAATATGACTTAAAATCATCCAGATCCCTTGACTCTGTCTCTATACCTGCACATAATAACCTTCTATGATTTGGGCATCCATGTAGAAGAGACTGAATAGTTAACCTAGTTATTCCAAACTTCTTGAGCGCTTGTTTTTTTTAATAATTTCTCACTATGAATAAGTCACTCATTTGATTAGCATGATTCTATTAAAAAGCCTTAAGAATCTGACTGATAACATTGAGATTGTATACCACAAAGGAAGTGACTCTGTCCAAAGGCAACTGGTGTATCTATTTAATGCATTTCTTCCAAGTTTAACATGGGTCAACAGGTATAGTCCACCCCAACACAGTTTTAGACTCAATATATTTATATATATATATATATATATATATATATATATATATATATATATATATAAAATCCCACAGACATAGATATTATGATGTGTCCATAATACTGACCTGAAGAAAAAGTCACCCTTACATTAGAGTCTGAAGGTAACTGTGATTTTTGTCAGGGTAAGAGCAGTCAACTGATTTCTTGATCATTAAGAGATGTTTTCCATGTCATAGTAATCACATAATATATTTATGAGTAGATGTACTTTTGGGATATTTTTATCTGTATATAATTAAAATCAGAACTCTTTTACTGTAAAAGATCTCAGGAGAACATATGATCTGTCTCCAACCCTGAAGCAGGTAAGGGATTCTAATAACAAATAGCTGGAATAACCCATAGGATCGTGTGGTTTAATATAATTTTTTGAAAGCATAATTTTTAGAGGCAGAGAGACAGAAGAGAGAAGGGAGAGAATTCTCATCCACCAGTTCAATCCCCAAAATCCCCACAACTCTCATAAGAGGCCAAATCCAGGAGCCATGAATTCAACCCAAGTCTCCCATATCACTGCTATTTCCTAGGGTGTGCATTAGCAAGAACCTCTAGTCAGGAGTCAAGGCTGGGTATCATAAGCAGGTAATCTGATATGGGAAGCAGGGGTATTTTTAAAATTTATTTATTTATTTGAAAGGCAGAGTGACAGAGAAGGAGAAGGAAAGAGAGAGAGAGAGATCTTCACCAAATTGTCAGTTCTGGGCTAGGCTGAAGCCATAAGGAAGGGTTTCCATCCAAGTCTACCAAATGGGTGGCAGGGGCCAAGTTACTTAGACCATCTTCTTCTGCCTTCCTAGGCACATTAGCAGGGACCAGAATTGGAAGCTGAGCCACCAGGACTCAAACTGGCACTCTGTTATGGGATACTGTGTCACAAGCAACAGTTTAACTGGCTATGATGATCTACAGAGGCAAGCCTCTTAACCAAGAGCTCCATCACTTGGCTGAACCCTTGCCACAATATCCTAGTTTTACAAGTAAGGAAGTCAAAATTCCCAGAAGTGACTTGTCTATTTAAGCACAATTAACTGGTAGCAAAATTGGTATTAGAATCTAGTTCTCCAATCATCTTGTTGAGTATCCTGTCCATTACTGCTGCCATAGTATTGCTGCCACACAATTTGCTTTTATTGATAAGCCCAGTGGGTACATGGGGAGCTATATGTTACTTTATTACTCTCAATAATATAATCTGTTTTTTAAAATATTTATTTATTTATTTGTTTATTTATTTATTTTGACAGGCAGAGTGGACAGTGAGAGAGAGACAGAGAGAAAGGTCTTCCTTTTTGCCATTGGTTCACCCTCCAATGGCCGCTGCGGTCGGCGCATCGTGCTGATCCGAAGCCAGGAGCCAGGTGCTTCTCCTGGTCTCCCATGGGGTGCAGGGCCCAAGCACTTGGGCCATCCTCCACTGCACTCCCGGGCCACAGCAGAGAGCTGGCCTGGAGGAGGGGCAACCGGGACAGAATCAGCGCCCCGACTGGGACTAGAACCCAGTGTGCCTGAGCGGCAAGGCAGAGGATTAGCCTATTGAGCCGCGGCGCCAGCCAAAATATTTATTTATTTGTTTATTTGAAAGGCAGAGTTATATATGGAGAGGAGAGACAGAGAAGTCCTCCATCCGCTGGTTCACTCCCCAGCTGGCCACATCAGCTGGAGATGTGCCCTCCCAAAGCCAGGAGCCAGGAGCTTCCTCCAGGTCTCCTGCATGGATGCAGGGGCCCAAGGACTTGGGCCATCTTCTACTGCTTTCCCAGGCCATAGCAGAGAGATGGATCGGAAGTGGAGCAGCCGAGGCTCAAACTGGTACCCACATGGGATACCGGCACTACAGGCTGCAGCTTTATCTGCTATGCCACAGAGCCAGCCCCAATAATATAATCTGAAAGTCAGTTATAGTATAGATTATATACACCAAATAAGTAAGATTAATAAAGGCACTTAAGAAAAAAATACCACTTTATGTTTGTCTTTATTTCAATCTTGCTTTCTATGTTGCTGTTGATTTCTTCATTTTCCTTTAATAAGCTCACTTGCTAACTCTGTCATTTGGACAAGTTGTTTCTGCCATGTCTGCTTTTATAAATTCTCTCACATATTTATTGCCCTATCGAGCAGAATTATTTGTCTCTTGATTCTTTTGTTTGTGTATGTAAGTTGTTGGGTTATTTTAATGACTTTGCCTTTCAGTAAGTTTGTTTGGTTTTATGTCAGCAGCATCTCTTTCCCAATTAAAACCTAAGTCACTCCAAGGTTCCTAAGACCATAAGATCAAACTTACTGATGACTCCAATTTTTAAGAGTCAATCTTCTATTATTCTGCTCAGAGTCTTAGCTCAGTAGCCAAGTCTTATTACAAAGAGAAAGCATAAAGTGGACATTACAATGGATATTGTCATGATAGTTTGTTATTATCCACTGAGAGAACTGCAAGTTTATAAGTTTGCTTAGAGTTCTACCATTACTAATCTGCCTGATATAAATAATGGACTTAGTTGGTACACAAATATCCAGTACATGGAAGACACAGCAAGTTATTCTACAAGAAATTGAAAATAAGATTATGCCTTGAGTGTTCAGTGATAAGGACAAAGATATAGGAAATCATTCTGAAGATGTAGAGTGATTTCCATGGTGGAAAAAATATTGTTATTGATGGTATTAACACATCTGAATAATGAATGAGTCAAAGCAAAAGGGATTTTTGAACTGTAAATGTACAAGAAAGGGAATGCCAAAAGACAGCAGTGCCTAGGAAGAGAGGAGAGGGATACCACAGTGAATGGGTGCCAAATGTGATAAGTAATATCCTGAGAACTTTGAAAATTCCCAAGTAGCATTGACTACTACCAACTCCATCACTTGTCAAAAGAATTATTTAATTTATTTGAAATAGTTACAGAGAGAGGTAGAGCCAGAGAGAGAGAGAGGGAAAGAGAGAGAGAGGAAGAGAAGAAGAGAGAGAGAAGTCTTCCATTCCACTGGTTCACTCCTCAAATGACCACAACGGCCAGAGCTGAACTGATCTGAAACTAGGAGCCTGGAGCTTCTTCCAGGTCTCCCAAGTGGGTGCAGGGCCCCAAGGACATGGGACATCTTCCACTGTTTTTCCAGGTCACAGCAGAGAGCTGGATTTGGAAGAGGAGCAGCCGGGACTGGAACCAGTGTCCATAAAGGATGCCAGCACTGCAGGCTGGGGCTTTAACCCACTGCACCACAGTGCTAGCCCCAAATTCCATCATTTTAAAATCCAACATAAAACGTAACTACTTCAAAAAGCTGTTGTAAAGTTTAAACAAGATACTGTATTAAAATGAGAACAAGACCACATGATCTGAATAATGGAATAATAGGTATACACATTCACTCCCTGTGTCAGCATTTTTCCATAATTCAGTTACATACCTAGGGTATGATTTTTTGCTATAAACTCATATAGTATTTACTTAATAATTGTCTTGAATACAGCTCATTTCTAACTAAAATAGATTAAGGTAAAAATGAAAGAATTATGATTGCTTTAGGTGTAAAATCCATGTTGCTCTTTATAAATGGAATATTGTTGTAAAGTTAAATATAAAATTTGTCACCTCCAGTTTAGCTAGGGATCATCTTCACTCTGATGAAAAGAAAATATTTTAGAACCTTCCTTTGCTACCCAAGGAGGGGCTCTTGTATCAAATCAATATCACCTGGCAGCTGGTTAGAACTGTAGAACTTCAGCCCACCTCAAATCTACTGAATTGGAATGCACATTCAAACAAAATCCTTAGGTAACTGCACAAGCAGTATTCCAAAAGTCTTTCTTGTCCCTAGGATTTACCATGTCCACATTAACTCCTTTGGAATACTCCATCAGTTTTGACTTCCTTTTATATACATTCCTCGTTCAGTCTTTTTGCTTTATGTGCATTGAAATATTACCTTTGTAATTTAAAGACAGAGTGACTTAAATCCTAACCTGAACCACTTATGTATACCATATGGATTTTATCTCATAAAAGTATGCTGCATGTTACAAGTAAGGTGCACATTAGATTTAAGAAAACAGGCTGAGGTGCCTTGCTTCTGTGTCCTGTTCGCCATGCCTCTCACCATTTATAGGTCCTTGGGGTCAGCTAGAAATAGTCAAGATCGGAAGAATCTATAATTGCTAAGAAGCATCTCTTATATTCCCAGGCTATTCCTATGCCAGAAATAGCTCCACAAGCTTTTTGTAGTTGATGAACTCCTTTTATATTTACTCCTTTATTATGGTTCTTTGCTCCTCAAGCAACCTCAACTGGTAATTTCTGTGGGTAATAATGTATTAGTTATGCTACTTGCATGGCCAGAATATACTCATATAAATTTCTGTAAGTTAATAAAATGGGCATCCAGGTTTCTAAGGTAAGCTCTGGGAACCTGGTTAACATGCACCTAAAGTCTTAGACATACTCAATTGTTGCCAAATCACATTTTCAAGCCTGTAATGCTGCAGGTTTCACCATGGACCGTGGTAAATGAACAAGCAAAATACTATCTGGTAAAACCTGCTCTAGGAAGATTGACAGCCAATCTCTCCTGGTGACTGCCTGACCTTAAGTGTGCTTTTCTTACAAATATAAACACCAAACAGAGCTGGTTTTGAGATATTCCTACTGAAAATAATAAATAATTCATCAGCTCAGAGCCTCACATAGAAGTATTAACCTTCTTAAATTTTCATTGCCTAGTCAACCCTAAGGTGCTCTGAGGCTTCAGCTCACCAAGGAGACTCAGATCATCCTAAAAACGAATACCACCTCATCTCAGTTTAGACCACTTATTGATATAGAGCTTCATTACTACCTGATTCCTAAACAAGGTTCCTTTATTGAGTAACAAATTCTTGGGGTTGGCAGATCTTAGAAATCCATCTGGTCTGCACTGTGATAGACACTGAAGAATGTAAATAGTAGAAAAAGACTTTGAAGTCAAGAATCAGAGAACCTTAAGACCATGGGCCCAAGGGATGACACAATCCATTGGAAAACTGAGGTCTAGAGAGATGAAAAGATGGTTAAGGTCATGCAGTAGTTAATTAAGTAGCTGCTGTGGAATGACAATCGAGCCTGATAATAGCACTTCTACTGTAGTACATTCTTCATCACAGAAGTACTTGGGACTGATTGCTGTTAAACAAAACAGAGTGATAAAGAAACAAAGCAAGGAAAAGCAATATAAAAGGATAAGATGGGGCCGGTGGTGTGGTGCAGTAGGTTAATCCTCCGCCTGCAGTGCTGGCATTCCATGCGGATACTGGTTCTATTCCTGGTTGCTCCATTTCTGATCCAGCTCTCTGCTATGGCCTGGGAAAACAGTAGAAGATGGCCCAAGTCTTTGGGACCCTTGAACCCACATGGGAGACCTTGAAGCAGCTCCCAGCTCCTGGCTTTGGATGGGCACAGCTCTGGCCATTGCGGCCATTTGGGGAGTGAACCAGTACATGGAAGACCTCGCTCTCTGTCTCCTCACTGTCTGTAATTCTACCTCTCAAAAAATAAATAAATAAATAAATAAATAAAATCTTTTAAGAAAAAAAAAAAAAGGATAAGATTTCTGTATTTAGTTTTCCCTGAGAAAATTTTTAGAGGTTGCTCACTTTGATAGATAATGTATTCCTTCAGCAATGCTCACTGCCCCTTTTTTTCTTTCTTAGCTTCATGTGGTTGAGCTGAAGGCTTTGGGACTTTAACACTGTAGCACGGAACTATTTCCTAATCACCATTCTGCATTCCTCCTCCATTTATCAAATAGCTCCACTGTGTATTGTCTGCCTTGAGACTGACTGCACCCTTTATCAGCATTCAACCTTGCTTACCACTTACTTTTCCTGTGTCTGACTGTACCATACAGTTGTTTCTTAGAGCCTTATTGGTGGTGCCTGTGTTTCCTCTACCATGACATCTTTGGTGGAGAGTAACTGGGGGCTCAGAAGAGAGGAGAGCAAATAAATAGGAAATAAACTTTAGGTTTCACATCAAAATTGGAATTTTTTATAGGATTTTTGTGTTGATAGGAATCATTATTTCTGCTCAGTTTAAAAATCAGACCTAAAATCAGAAAGAGCTTTGCAAGTCTTAGATGCATTGATTTTAAAAACCTAAACCCAGTTTCCACTGGGCATAGACTAACTTAAATTCATCTCCATATAAGTGATTGCAAAAGCTAAAAGAAAAATTAAATGCTATAGAGGAATTTAAATCTTCTTCCTCAAAGGATTCTTTGCCTTGAGTTCTGTTTCTAAATATTACAGTCTTCAGTTCAACTCAGGAATTCCCAACCTATTACATTTAGCTTCTCCAACCTCAGATGACTCTCAAAAGAGCTCTGTGGCCCAAAAAGCCATCTCTCAGAATGGTTGCTGTTCTACAAAACTCTTAATTTATACTTCATCAACTAGAAATGATGATTTAGCTTTTTCCAAAATGACAGACATTTTTGGGTTTGGGGGAAAATGCAATCACTGAGTTATCTACCGTAAAGCCCTAACAAAACTCCAGTGGTTAGTGCCACTTAATACATTAATGAGAACCACATCTGGAATATTGCACATGGAATATTGCACATTGTCATCATCGTCCTGGAAGAGAGATCTAATGGTACTGGATACAATTTAAAGAATGACAAGGAAGCCGGCGCCGCGGCTCACTAGGCTAATCCTCCGCCTTGCGGCGCTGGCACACCAGGTTCTAGACCCGGTTGGGGCGCCGGATTCTATCCCGGTTGCCCCTCTTCCAGGCCAGCTCTCTGCTGTGGCCAGGGAGTACAGTGGAGGATGGCCCAAGTGCTTGGGCCCTGCACCCCATGGGAGACCAAGATAAACACCTGGCTCCTGCCATAGGATCAGCGCGGTGTGCTGGCCGCAGCGCGCCAGCCGCGGCGGCCATTGGAGGGTGAACCAACGGCAAAGGAAGACCTTTCTCTCTGTCTCTCTCACTGTCCACTCTGCCTGTCCAAAAAAAAAAAAAAAAAAAAAGAATGACAAGGAAAAATGACTAAGGAGAAGGGGAAAAGGGCAGATTGAAAATAACGTTGCTATGATTTGCATGAACTTGGTCATCCCCCAAAGGTCCATATGTTAAAGACTTGCTCTCCCAAGTGGTGCCATAAGGAAGTGGTGGAATCATTAGAAGGTGAGTGTAGTGAGAGGCCATTGGCCGTTGTGTTATGTCTTTGAAAAATAATTCTCATGAGAAGGTTGGTTATAAAAGCTCTAGTCACACCCAGCCACTCTTTCTGCTTCTTGGTTTGTGGTGTGATTGCCCTTCACATACTTTATGTCATTTCATCTGCCACCAATGGGATCACCTGACCTTAGACTTGAACTTTCAACATTGTAAGCTAAATAAGTTTTTCTTTTCATAAATTTAGTTTCTCAAAAGATATTTCATTGTAATTTTGAAAAACTGACTAGTATAAAAATAGAACAAAAATAAACCAATAATTTTGCTTTGAGAAATAAACTAGGTATACTTAAAGTCAAAAAACATTATGATGAACATACATAGCACAACTGCTCATTGGATCAACCGTATTATGTATCTGTTCAGAGTAGGCTGTATGCTGAATATTGTGGAGGAACCAGATGAGTAAAACATGTCACAGTGTGAATGGAATGGGAGAGGGTGTGGGAGATGGGAGGGATGTGGGTGGGAGGGAAGTTATGGGGCGGGGGAGAAGCCACTGTAATCCATAAGCTGTACTTTGGAAATTTATATTTATTAAATAAAAGTTTAAAAAAATAAAAAACATGTCACAGAACTATTTGAATATTAGCGTGTTTAAATTTAGAAAATGAACTCAGGCCGGCGCCATGGCTCACTAGGCTAATCCTCCGCCTTGCGGCGCTGGCACACCGGGTTCTAGTCCCGGTCGGGGAGCCGGATTCTGTCCCGGTTGCCCCTCTTCCAGACCAGCTCTCTGCTGTGGCCAGGGAAGGCAGTGGAGGATGGCCCAAGTGCTTGGGCCCTGCACCCCATGGGAGACCAGGAGAAGCACCTAGCTCCTGCCATCGGATCAGCAGGGTGCGCCGGCCGCAGCGCGCCAACTGCGACGGCCATTGGAGGGTGAACCAATGGTAAAAGGAAGACCTTTCTCTCTGTCTCTCTCTCACTGTCCACTCTGCCTGTCAAAAAAAAAAAAGAAAGAAAATGAACTCAGATATCAGCAATATAAGCAGAACATGGCACATGTGTAAGAGATGGGAAGATAAAGAATGAGTATTTCAGAGGAAGGACAATACTAATTAAAAGGATCAGAGAATGCAAAATGCATAAATTTGCATCTCAAAGGATGAACACTATTGGACATGCACAAATTAAGGCAAGGGCATAGGGTATGGAGGAAGGACAGCAAAGATACGGCACCACTGTATTAATTAAGTTAAAAGTTGCAGGTACAATAGATGAATCTCCAAATCTCTTTGTTTTAACATAATAGAAGTTCAATTCTTGCTCCCACAAATCGCAAAATGGACATTCCCATTCAGTCAGTGATTACCTGAAAAGTGCTGATTGAAAAAGCATGTTTTGCCATCTTTTGGATCTCCCATCTTTAATATAACTAAAGTCACTGTGCTGGTACATGAAGCTGATAAATTAGAAAGGGCAATGAAGGAAATGTTTAGGGACTTTTGTAGGCCAGGTCTGGAAGTACTATAAATCACTTCTGCCTATATCCTGTTTTCTAGAAGTTAGTCACGTGCCCACACCCAACTGCAAGGGATGCTGGAAGTGTGCTCTTGTGAGAAGAGAAAATTATGAACCAGGTAAAGAGAAAATGGGCCTGATGAATGAATAGTCAGATGTTTTAGTCCATTTTCTGTTACTGTAACAGAACAACTAAGTCTGGGCAATTTGTAAATTAAACAGGCTTATTTACTGACAATTCAGGTGGCTATGTATGCCTAAGACTGGACAGCTGTATTTTCTGCTTCTGGTGATGGTCTTGTGCTATTTCAAGCAGAATGGAAAAGTGGGAGAGAAATTAGGCATGTGAACAGAGAGACAAAACATGAAGGGTAATACTGTCATGGAAACTAATCAAGCCCTGTAAGTAGAACTCATTCCTGAGAGATGGCATTAATATATTGCTTTGGGGATTAGATTTCAACATATGAATTGTTTTTTTTTTTTAAGATTTATTGCATTTATTTTGAAAGGTAGTGTGATAGAGAGGGAGAAACAGAGAGAAAGAGATCTTCCATTCACTGGTTCACTCCCCAAGAGGCCACAATAGTCAGGGTTGGGCCGGGCTGAAGCCAGGAGCCCAGACCTCCATCTGGGTCTCTGACGTAGGTGGCAGGGCCCCAAGTACTTGGATCATCTTCCACTGCTTTCTCAGGCACATTAGATTGGAGCTGGATTGAAAGGGGAGCAGCTGAGAATCAGCACTCCGTCGTGAGATGCAGGCTCACACACAGTGGCTTAACCTATTGCACCACAATGCTGTCTAGAACATAGGAATTTTGAATGGACTTAAAAACCCGGTCCATAGCACGGCCGCTCTACTATAAATCTTCCATATATGGCTTCCCATCCTCTTTTACTCTCTGTAAATATCCTTCCCTTGCCCAGTTCACCAAGCCGCTCTTTTCTGCCCACTGCCATCTCCACTACATCCATGACTTACTCAAAAGCTCTCACATTGTGTCTGATTCCATGTACTCTTCATGAATAAGTTATTGTCTTTGCTAGAGGGCCTATAGATGCATGTGACTAACTGACCAACTGATATGGCTTAAATGCTCCAGGATTATTATCTAATACTAATATTATTTCACCTCTGAGCAACATAGCTTCTCAGTTGAGTCAGATTCAAAGGTTCAACAGATGATGTTAGGACTCAGTGAGGGTTTCTCTGAGATCCTCTGGTTTTCCCTCACTGTCACTGAAGATGTGGGGGCATTTTCAAATACCCTGATTTCACAAGATGCCATCTAAAGGGAAAAGACAAGAGGCATTTTTGCTCCACAATTGTACCCCTTCATTTATTCCTGTTTGTTTATCAGAGATAGGGTAACCTCCTCCTTTATTTCTCACTGACCAGGATATAGCCACATGATCACCTACAAACTAGAATCAAAAGGGAGTGAGAGCTCCGAGCTACTGGTTCACTTCCCTAGCGACTACAATGTCAAGTTGGAACCAGGACTGACAATGCAAGGGCAAGGAGCCAAGAACACTACCTAGATCTCCTACGTGGAGGGCAGGAACCCAACCAATTGAGCTAGCAGAGCTGCTAGCCACAATCTGCATTAGCAGAAAGCTAAATTCAGGGTTCAGAGCTGAGAATCCAACCCAAGCACTCTGAAACAGGAGGCAGGCATCTTAACCTATAGGATAAATGCTCTCTTGATTTATATTTGTATTTATATTTATATAAACTGCTAGATTTTATTTATTTAAATAAAAGAATACAATTCAAACAGTTATTATCAAGGAAATGGTTATTCATCTAAATTTTTTAATTGAAAATGAAAAAAAAAAAACCTTGGTTTTAAATTGGACATTGCATAGAAAATTAATCAATTTTTAAAAAATGTCATGTAGGATCTCTGTCCTTAATGTGCTGTACATTGTGATTTAATACTATAACTAGTACTCCAACAGTATTTTTCACTTTGTGTTGCTATGTGGGTGCAAACTGATGAAATCTTTACTTAATATGTACTAAACTTATCTTCTATATATAAAGAGAATTGAAAATGAATCTTGATGTGAATGGAAGGGGAGAGGGAGCGGGAAAGGGGAGGGTTGTGGGTGGGAGGGAAGTTATGGGGGGGGGGAGCCATTGTAATCCATAAGCTGTACTTTGGAAATTTATATTCATTAAATAAAAGTTTTAAAAAAATAAAAAAAAGGGAGTGAGAGTATCATTATTTTGATTGCATTATACCTATCATAGTTTATATCTCATAATTTGGAAAATATCCATATTCTCTGAGTTTGGGGCTACAGCAAACATTGTTAAAGGATAATTGTGTTTTAAAAAACTTAATAAGGTTCTCATACAGATGTAAAAAGAACATTTGTGAAAGATTTTATTTTATATATTAATTAAGACAACCAAAAAGTCACAAACAGTTTGAAAGAGTATCCAAAGATCAAACAAATGTATAATGTCATCATGGTTAACGAAATGAATTTAATGTATTTAAAACTATCTTCTTCCATTGTGGGATGAGAAAGTCTGTTGAATGTAATTTATTTGCACAAGCCAGAAACATTTTTTTTATTATTAGTTTTCTACATGATAACTTCTATCTCTATAGGAATTTAAAATAACAATGAAACTCCTAAAGGCACACAGTTTTCAACTAAAGATACTTCACAATCTTCCAGTCTGCTTAAATCCTTTTCAATGTTTTCCTTACAACAAAAGCAAAATCATATTTTCTTACTAAGGAATACAAGAGAAATGGCAGTAATATAGACAACCCATAATATCTGCCACTTGCACTATTGGCAACTAGGAAATAAACGTATTCTAATTTGCAAAGAAACTTTCACATCTCTCCATAAGGATCACTTTAGAAATTCATAGTAAACCAAGAGGTTTGATTGGAGTGGAAAAAGCTTGGTGATTTGTTCTACAATTAAGCCTGAGCCTGTGGTGGGGAAGGGAGATCAATCTGGAATCTTCTCTCCTGAGGATTGTACATAAGGCATTGTAGCCAGAGATATTTCTGCCTCAGAGGACCAGACGATGAGGGACTCCCTGTTGGAAGTTGAAAATTTTAATTTTTTAATATAATGACCAATCTCTCTTGTCAATCCTACCCCCTTCCTTGGCTATTTCTGCATTGAGTACAAATTGAATTCTAAGGGAATTATACCAGTGATCACATACTATTCATTTCAGTCTGTTGACAGGCAATTTTTCTGTAGTACCCTGCTGGGGGATTTGATAGTGAGAGGAGGTGGTGTGAACATATGATATCTGGTATTCTTACAGCTTTTGTGCTCAATCTGGTGTTTATGTGCTGCTTTATTCCTATGTCTTATACAGTTTGGGAGATTATATTTTTGTACCTTAATTAGTTTCAAAATTAATCAATTTTTCCTTAAAGTTCTAAACCACACAGAGTGTGCTTGCCAGCACTGCTTGTGGCTCAGCAAGCCTGTCATGTGAAATGAGTCTAGGTGGGCTTTTGCTAAAGGCTACGTTTCACACATATACTTCTGATTTTGTCTGTGAGTAAATTGCTGCTTGATAAAGAATTGCTCAGGTTTTAGATAAATAAAAATTAGTTTGTGTACTTATAACCGCCTACAGGCTGAGTGACTATTTCCAAAGTGAAGTCCAGTTCTATCTTTGAAAGCATTTCTTTCTCTAGGCCAGTGGCTCTCAAACTTGAGTGTGCATCATAACACCATGTGGGGCTTGTCAAGTGTCCCTATCACCAGAGCTTCTGATTGTGTATATCTGGACAGGCCCAAGAACTGGCGTTTCTAGCAAGTTCCCAGCTGGTGACGCTGCTGCTGGTTTCAGGTGCAGAGTTTGAGAACCACTGCTCTCGGGCTTGTGCCTTCACATCTGTAAAGATTCTCTCTGTCCAGGAGGCAGCATAAGTCTACAAATGAGAGAAAAAGCAACTGATTTTATGATTACCAGGGAGTATATCTTGTCCCATGGAGGAAGCCTCTTTGTCCTTCCATGATCTTTATTCAATGAATAGATTGATAAGAATAATCCAAAATGACAAATG
This sequence comes from Lepus europaeus, assembly GCF_033115175.1. NCBI lineage: Eukaryota > Metazoa > Chordata > Mammalia > Lagomorpha > Leporidae > Lepus > Lepus europaeus. The sequence goes on along the minus strand of NC_084838.1, from coordinate 67,486,043 downwards.
ATTAACAATGACCACATTTAAATCACTCTAGAGTTTCTAGTCAAGGATGCATGACAGAAAGAAAAGAAGGAATCTCAACTGGAGACCAAGAGACCCGTAAGTCTGCATCCTATCCTTACTGTGTGCTGTTTGTGTTGTTTTGGCCTGCAACTGTTTCTATAACTTTCACTCATAGACAAAAATTGACTGCTAAGGTCCCCTTCAGCCTCAATTTTCCATGAATTTCATCTTAATCAAAGCTTCTAAGGGTGTCCCAGGCTCATCTGCTGGTGTTGACATCTAGAGCAAAGGAATACAGCAGGAAGCGGCCACAGTACTCACCCGGGCCCATGGCTATGGTTTTGCCAACCTCGATGTCAGAGAGTGAATAGAAGAGCCAAGCAGAGTTTCAAGGGATTCATGACTGCATGACCTGGGTAGGATTAATCTGATTAGCAGGGTATTAACCTTGTCTCTTGACAGAGATGCCTTGAAGTTGCTAATGATCTCCAACTGCCAGACACTGTTTTATATGCTGTCACAACAATGCCCTAAACATTATTTCAGCATCAAAGTTCTTCAATTGAAGGATAACTGCCATTTCCATATTTTGAGTGAAAACCCCAGGGTTTTCCTTGGAGGTATTCCATCTGAGTAAATAGCAAAACTGCCTTCACTTAACAGCAGGCATCTGAGAGGGTCCCTGGATGAAGTAGGAATGTGTTGGTTTTCTCCTCGGAGTCAGCATTCTAGGCAACGCTAGTGCGAGCACAGAGACCACTGAAGTGGGACATGCTTCTTCATACCTGCATATGTGTCTCCTTTACAGGATGAGGCCCTTGAGTAAGGGCTGCATTTCTTCCAGCTTCACCCCATCATTTGGTTTGTTTGTGAACACAGTCCATCCCCATTTGATCTTACAAAATAACATGATCACAGATTTGTTAAACACTTGTGCCACTCGGGGCTGGCATGGCACAGTGGCACCAGTTTCCCATATCAAAGTGCCAGTTCCAAGTCCTAGCTGCTCCACTTCCCATTGAGCTTCCTGCTAATGAGCCTGGGAAGCAGCAAATCATGGCCTGAGTACTTGAACCCTGCCATGCATGTGGGAGACCTGGTTGGAGTTCTGGCTTCAGCTTGGCACAGGCCTGGCTCTTGTAGCCATTTGGAGAGTGAATCAGCAGATGGAAGATTCTCTTTCCTGCCCTCTCTGTCTCTGTGTCTCTCTCTCCCACCCCCTCCTCTCCATCTCCCTCTCCTTCTCCCTCTCCCCCTCTTCTCTCTGCATTTCGAATAAATAAATAAATATGTTTAAAAAATTTCTACTTTTCTCTGCCTCTTCCCTCCTTTATTGGTCTTTCTAGAAAAATCTGATACAGACGAGGAGGTCTATAAAAGTTTTCTGAGTGGATAAACTTATGAATGGCTGAATGCTGGTTTGTGAGTCAAGGCAACAAGGCAATTATGATGACTATTTTGCTGGTTTACTTGTTTTTCACAGAAAACTCTCCAGAATCAATACAGTTATTAATAAATGAATAAACAAATGATTTTTGATGAAAGCAAATAGTTATAATGGCAGCTCAGAAATGCCGTTGCTTTGGTAAACAACCACTGAATAAACAGATGTAGAATTTCTTTTAAAGAAGTTTAGTGAAAACAGGGTTAGTCTGTGGTATATAAAACTAACATCTACATTTTTCAGTCTTGATAAATTTTCAAGGCATACTAAAGGTAACTATGCAATAAAAAAATTAAGTAAACAGCATCCCCCAGTCTTACCTTCCTGAGTTATATACATCTTTATTTCTTTTTATTGCTTAAATAATTATATTTGTAACAAAAATGATAATAGTAGCTGATTTGGCAGTAAAACCCAACCCCTCTGCAAGCTTTTTCCCTTTATTTAATACTTAATGGCAATCTGAGAGGCAGTTAGTATAATTAACTTCAGAAAGACTGAATAACTTACCAAGGGCATATAGCTGGTAATGGGTAGAGGCAGGATTTATGGCAAGGTAATCTGATCCAGTGCCAGGCTCCTCATCTCTATACTGTTCCAGAGGCAATGATTATCATGAGCCTGTTTAGAAATAGCTCGTAGGAGGCTGAATAATGGTTGCCTAAAGATGCCCACATCCTCACTCCTGAAATCTGTGAATGATACTTACCTGGCAAAGGTACTTTGAAGTGGGGATTGATAAGGCTCTTGAGATGGGAGTATAGCCTTGGATTTTTCAGGTGTGCTTCATGCAGTCACTTGGGTCTTTGTAAGTGGAAGGCATGGGGGTAAGAATAAGAGAAATCCACGCGATAATGAAGGCAGCAATGAGATTGGGCACCAACATTGAAATTATAGTAATATCAATAAGAAGGAAAATATAGGGAAATGGATTTTTCCAGGAGTTCCCAGAAGAAATATTGCTCAGGGCCTTTTTTAAAAATTTTTATTTAAGTTATACAAGTTTCATGTATTTCATATATACAGATTTAGGGACATAGTGACATTACCCTCCCACCATCCCTCCTGCCCATGCTCCAACCCTTCTTCCTCCTCCCTCTAGCATTCCTACTCTTACTTTTACAAAGATCTATTTTCAGTTTACTTAATGATCATATAGTTAACCCTAAACTGAGTTAAATATTTCAACAATTAATATGAAGAGAAAAAAAAGAAAAAAATATTATTCCTCAACAGAAGAGACAAGGGCTGTAAGCAACCATCCAATCTCAAAATGTCTATTTCACTCAAATACATGACATTTCAGGTACTCTATTAGTTACCTCAGAGCAGGGAAAACATGATATCTGTCTTTTAGGGACTGGCTTATTTCACTAATATAATGGTTTCCAGTTGCTTCCATTTTGTTACAAAAGACAGGATTTCATTTTTTTTATATATATATATATAGCTGGGTAGTACTCCATAGTGTATATATACCATAATTTCTTTACCCATTCAACAGTTGATGGACATCTTGGTTGATTATCTTCACTATTATGAACTATGCTGTAATGAACATGGAGGGAGATAACTCTTTCACATGCTGATTTCATTTGATTTAGGTAAATTCCCAGGAGTGGTATAGCCGGATCTTATGATAGGTCTGTATTTAGATTTCTGAAGTATCTTCATGCCATCTTCAACAGTGGCTGTACCAGTTCACATTTCCACCAACAGTGGATTAGGGTATCTTTTTCCCCAAATCCTTATTGGCATTTGTTGTTTATTGGTTTCTGTATGTGCACCATTCTAACTGGAGTGAGGTGAAACCTCTTTTTGGTTTTGATTTGCATTTCCCTGATGGCTAGTGGTCCTGAGCATTTTCTTAAGTATCAGTTGGCCATTTGAATTTCTTCTTTTGAAAAATACCTGTTCAGATCATTTGCCCATTTCTTAAATGGATTGTTTGTTTTGTTGTTGTGGAGTTTCTTGAGTTGTTTATGAATTCCAGATGTTAACTCTTTATCAGTTGCATAGCTCACAAATATCTCCCATTCTGTAGATTGTTTCTTCACTTTGCTAAGTGTTTCTTTTGCAGTGTGGAAGCTTCTCGGATTGATATAATCCAGTTCATCAATTTTGGATTTGTTTGCCTGTGCTTTTGAGGTCTTTTCCAAGAAGCCTTTCCCTATCCCAATCTTTTGTAGAATTTCTCCAATATTCTCTAGTAATTCAATGGTATTGGATTATAGATTTATGTCTCTGATCCATTTTGAGTGGGTTTTTGTGTAAGATGTTAGGTATGGGTCTAGTTTCAAACTTCTGAACATGGATATCCAGTTTCACCAGCACCATTTGTTAAAGAGACTGTCCTTAATGCAAGGATTGATTTCAGTTGCTTTGTCAAAGATAAGTTGAGGACTGGTGCTGTGGCGCAGCAGGTAAAGCCACCACCTGCAATGCTGGAATCTCATATCCAGACTCTGCTATGTCCTGGGAAAGCAGTAGAAGATAGCCCAAGAGCTTGGGCTGCTGCACCCATGTGGGAAACCTGGAAAAAGCTCCTGGCTTCAACTCGGCCCAGCTCCAGCCCAGCTCTAGCCATTGTAGCCATCTGTGAACCACTGGATAGAAGACCTCTCTCCCTCTTTCTCTCCCTCCTCGCCTCCCTCCTTCCTCCCACCCCCCTCCCGCCTCTGTGTCTCTGTAACTCTGCCTTTCAAATAAATAAATAAATAAATCTTTTTAAAAAGTTCATTCGGTTGTAGATGTATAGATTGATTTTGGGAGTTTCTATTCCATTCCATTTGTCTATACATCTGTTTTTGTGCCAGTACCTGTCTATTTTGAATATAACTGCTCTGCAGCATGTCTTGAAACCTGGTATTGTGAGGCTTATGGCTTGGTTTTGTTGTATGAGATTGCTTTAGCTATTCAGGATCTCTTTTGCTTTCATATGAATTTTAGCATCATTTTTTCTAGATCTGCAAACTGTGTCATTGGTATTTTGATTGCGATCACATTGAATTTGTAAATTGCTTTTGGTAGTATGGACATTTTGATATGTTGATTATTCCAATCCATGAACATTGAAGATTTTTCCATTTTTAAATGTCTTCTTCTATTTCTTTCTTTAGTGTTTTGTAATTTTCATCATAGAGGTCTTTGACATCCTTGGTTAAATTTATTCCAAGGTATTTAATTTTTTTGGAGCTATTGTGAATGGGACTTTCCTAAAAGTTCTTCCTCAGCCATGCCATTGTCTGTGTATACAAAGACTATTGATTTTTCTGTGTTGATTTTTTTTATCCTGCCACTTTACAAAACTCTTTTATGAGTTCCAATAGCCTCTCAGTGTAGTCTTTTGGATCCCCTATACATAGGATCATGTCATCTGCAAATAGGGATAGTTTGATTTCCTCCTTTCCATTTTGTATCCCTTTGATTTCTTTTTATTCCCTAATGGTTCTGGCTAAACTTTCTATGACTATATTAAATAGCAATAGTGAGAGTGGGCATCCTTGTCTGATTCGGGGTCTTAGGGTGGAATGCTTCCAACTCTTCCCTGTTTAATGGGATGCTGGCCATGGGTTTGTCATACAATGCCTTGATTGTGTTAAGGAATGTTCCTTCTATACCCGTTTGCTAAAGGTTTTCATCATGAAAGAGTGTGTATTTTATAAAATTCTTTCTCTGCATATATTGAGATAACAACATGGTTTTTGTTCTTTAGTTTGTTAATGTGATGCATCACACTGATTGATTTGCAAATGTTGTACCATCCCTGTATACCAGTGATAAATATCACTTGATGTGGGTGAATGGTCTTTCTGATGTGTTATTGGATTTGATTAGCTAATATTTTATTGAGGATTTTTGCATCTATTTTCATCTGGGATATTGGTCTATAGTTCTCTTTCTCTGTTGTATATTTTTCTGGCTAAGGAATTAAGGTGATGCAGGCTTCATAGAAGGAGATTGGGAGGATTCCCTCCATTTTGATTATTTTGAATAGCTTGGAAGAATTTTAGTTAGTTCTTTGAACGTCTGGTAGAATTCAGCAGTGAAGCCATTCTGTCCTGGGCTTTTCTTTGTTGGAAGAGCCTTTATTACTGATTCTATTTCCTTCTTGGTTATTGGTCTGTTTAGGTTTTCTATGTCTTCATGACTCAATTTTGGTAGATTGCATGTGTCTAGGAATCTATCCGTTTCTTCTAGGTTTCCCAAATTGTTGCCATACAGCTGTTCTTAATTCCTGACGATTCGTTTTATTTCCTAAATGTGAGCAGGGCGAGCATGTGCAGCTGCTCCCTGTGATTGCACCTTTGCATGGACCACTGAGTCCCCACAGTGTCAACACACAAGGCTCCCACAGTGGCTGGGTACAGAGGTTTCTGTGTGCCCTGCCAGCCTGCCCAATCAACAGAGAGGCAGATATTTCCTGAGACAGTTCTGCCTAGGTATCTTGATCCTGGGAGGCTCTGGGTGCCTCACCAGCCTATGTGGTTGCCCAGCCATCCCCAGCTAGACTCAAAGTCAGTGGGTACTTTGGATTGTGCCATCTGTTAGAATCGCTGGATCACACGGTACACAGAAGCCCCTGTCCGAATGTTGCTCTGCCACTGCTGCCAATACTGTGCTGTGACGGTGGTGGTGGCATCTTGTCTCATCCAGTTGCTGTGCTCACACGCAAAGTCTTGTGCGGCTACTGCCCAAACCCACAATGGTGCCTGCCCTTTCTCCTCCAGGCATCAAGTGCTGTTGCATGGAAGTTGGAGCTAGACAAATATGCTCCCTCTGCTTCCACTTGGTATGCAGGCAACCATTAGCAACCACTAGCCCTAAGGGCTCCAGTCTGGACTCATGCCACACGTTCCCTCTGGTTATATCAGCACAGGTTGCTGTAGTCCAGTCTCACCTCCGTCTCCAAGCTGCCACCAGCTCTGGCTCTCGGGTGCTGCTTTCATGTGCTGCACCCCCATTCGTGCCGTGCATCTGCACTCTCCACATAGGTCCACTCCTCCTCCTGTTGTAGGATCTCCAGTGAGCTTTTCCCTCCAATCCTCCCCTGAAAATGTGCTTCCTATACCCCTTTCTTTCACTGCTTACCCCTAGGCTAGCACGTCATGTCACTCCCTAATCAGGCCTCCAGAACTGTAATGTAATAAGTTTGTGGGTTTTTTTTAACCCTCTAAATGGTTATTTATTACAGGTACTTATTTTTGTTAATTTTTTCACAGCAGCAATAGGGAGCAACTACACAGCTGATGTCACCTGAAGATGGTTCCACTCTGCCTTAGGTACAAAGATGCTAGCAAAAAGGCCCCAAGTCTGTCATTGCTGCCTCACAGACCTTACGATACAGAGAAAGACCCTGTAGGTTCTGCAGCTCCTCAGAATTGCCTGCTGCTTTATTTATCAGTACATAAATACATGCCATTTCAGAAAGGAGTTGCCATTCCCCAGCATTTTCACAGCAATCAAAATAGCAAACAGACTGGAAATTGCCATAATAGTGCTTATTCTTGTCCTCACTTTGACTTATAAAATGACATGTTCACAGATTTGTAAAAATCTCTGCTTCTCTTTCCCTCCCTCCTTTCTGGATCTTTCTTTTCTCTCTCTGCTAAGAAATTAAGCTCCTTCAGCAGATTTCCTGTCACTGAAATATATGGTGAACATGATTTTTCTTTCTTTCTAAATGAGCACATTTGTCCCTTTTAATTATGTTTATGATGTGTGTTTAGTCGGAAAGAAAGCATGGTATTGGCCATTGTGGTGCAACATGTTAAGCTGTTACTTGGGACACCCGCATCCCAGTTCAGAGTGCCTGGTTCAAGTCCTAGCTACACTTGTTCCAATCCAGCTTCCTGCTAATGCATCCTAGGAGGTAGTGCATTGTAGCCCAAGTTCTTGGGCCCTTGCCACCTACAAGGGAAACATGGATGGAATTTCTAGCATCTGGCTGCAGCTTGGACTGAGCTTGGCTGTTGTAGACATTTAGGAAGTTAACCAGCAGGTGGAAAATACTTCTCCCCCTCTTCCTTTAACCTGTTTCCCCTCCCTCTCCCTCTCCTTCTCCCTTCTTGTCACTATGCCTTTCAAGTGGTTTCATGAAAATAAACATTTAAAAGCAAAAGAAACAAAAGTCAGAGTTGTAGTGTAATGGATTAAGCCACCACCTGTAGTGCTAACATCTCATATGTGTGTTGGTGCCAGTTCAAGTCCCAGCTGCTCCACTTTAATCCAGCTCCCTGCTAATTCATCCAGGAAAGCAGAGGAAGATTGCTCAAGTGCTTGTGCCCTGTATTCATGTGGGAGACAGAAGAATCACCTGGCTCCTGTTTTCAGCCTGGCCCAGCCCTAGCTGTTGCAACCATTTGGGAGTGAACCAGCAGATGGAAGATCTCCATCTCTCTGTTTCTCTTTCCCTCTCTGCATCTCCACTTTTCAAGTAAATAAATAAATCTTGGGAAAAAGTAACAAAAAAAACTTTGAAATGGCAACAAAATGCATACACTAATATTCCCTCTAACTTAGGGGAGGAAATGGCTTGACTATACTTGAGTATATCAGTATTATGCAGTAGAGAAAATAAGAATGGGATAAATTTTAAAGGAAGGAAATTACTGTTTTTTGGATTCCTACCATAAGTCCAATGCTTTCATCATACCATCATGCTACTTCTCAAGTGATACATATCATCCATATTTTTATGAGGAAGCTGAGTAGAACATAAGATAAGCTCTACAAGGCCTCCCATGCAATGAGGAAAGCCAAAGGTTAACAGAAGCCTAGGTTACTTTCGACTTCATGATGAAAAGGCTTTATCAAGGGAGAGACAGAAAGAGTGGAGAGATCTTCTATCCACTAGTTAGGGCTGGGCCAGGTGGAAGCCAGGAGCCAGAAGCTTCATCCAGGTCTCCCACGTGGATGCGGGGGTCTAAGAACTTGGACCATCTTCAGCTGATTTCCCAGGCCATAGCAGGGACTTGGATCAGAAGTAGATTGGAGGGTGAACCAACGGCAAAAGGAAGACCTTTCTCTCTGTCTCTCTCTCTCACTGTCCACTCTGCCTGTCAAAAAAATAAAAATAAATAAATTAATTAAAAAAAAAAGAAGTAGAGCATCCAGGACTTGAAACTGCCCCTATATGGGATGCTGGCACTGAAGACTATAGTTTAACTCACTGTGCCACAGTACTGGCCTTGTGCCATTTGCTTTCTAATTAGAAGCTGTGTGTCTGCCTTCAGTACCACCCTGCTACTTCACACCCCTGGCCAAGTTATGGAAGGTGCCACTGCCCATTGACTCAAATTGTGGCCTTCATTCTTCTTCCATATAGACTTGTCACATTTGGTAGAGAAGACGTTTGTGATATTATCAAGGAAGCTCGGGCCCATCCACACCATGCTATAGCAAAAATATGGTGTTCTGGAGTGCACTAGTGAAGCCACATTGTTCCCTTTGGAGTTTCCTGATTTTAATTTCAGTGTTGGTGCCCATTACAAACATGTCTGGTATGGATGATACTTTTAATAAAGCTAACAGATATTGTGTCCATAGAGGCAGAATAGAAATTGAGATAAGCATATGTAAGAGAGAAATTGAAGACATGTGGGTTGTGAAACAGGCATAGAAGGGGTGCTTAGTAGGACAAAGTAAAATTTCATGTATTCATGCTAAGCAAAGCTGGACAAACTAAGACCAAGCACACATGTGGCAAGCACTCAGTCCCACTGAGAAACATGAGCTCATGTTTTCTGCTATGCTTAGCCTTTGTAGACTTTAAGGATGCCTAAATCCCAAAATGAATCTTGTTGACGTTGGGGGAAAGACCATGTACAAGTAGGTTGTTTCAACACAGTGACTCTTAATCTCCTTACTCTCCCAATTCTTTCTTGGTTTGCCTTATCATCTCTGTGAATCTACCCCAAGGACCACTTCATCCAGGCTATCTTGTAGTTGTGTTCTCATTAGGTTTAGCCAGCATCTGCAGGAGATTTTTAGTGTGGAAGGACCAAGAAGTTGAGCATTTCTTTCCAGTTCTCTTCCTTTTCCATGCTGTGGTGATTTCTATAGAGATTGGGCCCCTCTTCCATAGGTCTCTCACTGAGCTTCCATAGCAGTATTTCTTTCCTTTACTCTTTCATATGTGGAAGGAATAAGGAAGGATCTTTGACAATGGGTAATCTCTGGGCGCCTGATCTTCCTCACTGCTCTGTAATTTGCCCAGTTTTTTTTTTAAAAAAGATTTATTTATTTTATTTGGAAGACAGAATTGGAGTGAAAGAGAGAAGGAGGTTTGTCATCCACTGGTTTACTCTCTAAATGACCACAGTAGCTGAGGCCTGTCCAAGCTAAGGCAAGAATCTGAATCTCTATCCTGTCTCTCACACAGGTGTCAAGGACCCCAGTATTTGCATCATCCTCTACTGCCTTCCCAGGCACACTAGCTGGAGCTATATTGGAAGCAAAGCACCCAGGATTTAAACTAGTACTCATATGTGATCCTGGCATCACAGGTGGTAGCTGAGCCCATTGTTTTACAATGCTATCACCAATTTCCCAACTCTTAATGCAACTAGTCACCTCATTAAAACCCCTCCACTCAACCATTACAGATAACTTGACTGAAGCACAATGTACTCCCTTTCTCAAAAAGATTCCCAAATCCTTCTAAAGATACATTTTCTCAGCAGTCATGATGGTTTCAGTTTTCAATTTTATTCAGTATCAGACATAGGTATTTTAAAAAAAATATTCATTTTTTTGCTTTGTGTGTGTGTGTGTTTGCTTGTGTTCTTGTGTGTGTGTGTGTGTGTGTGTGTGTGAGAGAGAGAGAGAGAGAGAGGGAGGGAGGGAGGGAGGGAGGAAGAGGGAAGAGAGAGAGAGAGAGAGAGAGAGAGAGAGATTTCCCATTCACAGTTTATTCTTCAAATGTCTGTGACAGGTCTAGGTCAGGCGGAAGCCAAGAGCCAGAAACACAATCTGAGTGCCCCATGTGGGGGACAGGGACCCAAGTAATTTAGCCATCATTTGCTGTCTCTCAGGCTGTGCATCACCAGGAAGATGGTTTCAGAAGTAGAGCTGGGACTTGAACCAAATTTGCGCTTGTATGTCCCATGGTTGTTTTTAAATCTTCAGTTTTGTATTCCTCATTTCTTATTGTTTTCTTCTATTTGTTCAATTTCCTTTGTAAATGGGACAACAACCATCTCTTTAACATGAATAAAAATAAGGTATTGTGAGACCTCCTGAAAATACCATGGGTTTTATTTCCCTGGAGGGTCCGCAGTGCCTCCCTGGAAATAATCTCCTATATCTGCCCACAACCCTGTTGTATGTCATTCTCCTGCCTTAGGGCAAAGTCCCACACAGGGATTTTCCTTATTATGTAACATCAGGGTTGCGAATGGTTTCCACTGGGTTTGTTGTGGGCTCTAAAATGTCATTTTTATGGTTTCAGAAGACCTGTATGCCTAAATGTCCCAGATATTTTTAGAGGATTTTACATAGCCATCTGTAATATAGTGTTATAAAGAGTTAGAATCTTATCTCTAGCAGGCAAAGGCCTGATTAAAAAGATCTTGTGCTGGCACTGAAGGTCAGTATTTATGGCACTTTGTTATTTATAAATAATGTCAGAATTATTATAGCAATAAAAGCTAGTGTTCCAAAGAATGGGCATATTAGGAATGGCTAAATTATGGTGACATTGAGATCATAGGTTACATCCAAAGCTTCATTGCAAGCCAGTGGAAAATTACCACCAATTTCACTGCAAGACTACAGGAAAATCTTGAAAGACATAAAAAGCAGTAGGAAATTTCTAAACAGAAGTAGCAATGAGGAGGCCTAGGGTTATCCAAGAGGCAGGGATCATCTTCTCTACTCGATTGAGGATCCTTCCTGAATCCCAAGACTAACAACACTTCTGCTCTTTCCTCTCCTAACCTGAATACAGTTCTGCTCCAGTCAGAATCGTAGTATCTAACAGGAACTCACAATTGAGGAAACCCCTGCAAGAGGATGACATTGGATACTCATGTTCTATCAGCCCAAAAGGAAAATGCAGGATTTTTTTAAAAAAAGATTTTATTTATTTATTTGAGAGGTAGAGTTACAGACAATGAGAGGGAGAGACAGAGAGAAAGGTCTTCCTTCTGTTGGTTCACTCCCCAGATGGTCACAACGGCTGGAGCTGCGCTGATCTGAAGCCAGGAGCCAGGTGCTTATTCCTGGTCTCCCATGCGGGTGCAGGGGCCCAAGGACTTGAGCCATCTTCTACTGCTTTCCCAGGCTATAGCAGAGAGCTGAACTGGAAGAGGAGCAACCGGAACTATAACCAGCACCTATATGGGATGCCAGTGCTGCAGGCAGAGGATTAACCTACTGTGCCACGGTGCCAGCCCCGAAAATGCAGGATTAATCATCAAATGGGACCCTGGCTCACAACCTGTCTTCTCTTGTACAAGATCATACAGCTCAATAGTGCTTTCTCATACCATTCCAAGACCAAAACTCAGACAATTGGCAGGTTTAAAGACTTCTCGGCCTTTTGGCTAAGATCAAGTGTAGTATCTGTTCTTATCAGTTTAAAGACTAATATACAGAACTTTCTTCTTGAAGGAATGTTTTAAAACTATATTATTGTTGGAACACTCTCAGGCTCTATCCTCATGATGATAGGGTTCACTTGATTGCAGAACACAATCTAATAAATAACAAGACTTACCAATATCTCTCAAAGAAACACTCAGTTGTGAAGACTCTTCCATACAGTGTCCCCACTTGACCCCATCTCTGATTTAAATGCTCAAACCCAAGGTTCACTTTTCATTCAAAAGCTGGGTTAATAGGTATTTATTACTTTAGGAATCACATCAGCTTTAAAATTCACTGCTACGTCTGACTGATTCTGAAGCTTCTATGATAGGAAAGGGCTTAGAAAATGATTTTTTCATAACCAGTCTTCTAATTGTCCTATCTGTGGCTATGGGCAAGAAGTTGATTTGTTAAGAGAGCATTTTAGTGGCACCTATAATCTGGGATCCACCAGGAGGGACTCACTCTCCTGCATGATCTCCTCTCAGGCAATATCAGACGTGCAGGTTAACTCCTGAGCATCTTGGGGAGGTACCACAAACATCCAATCCTTTGACAGATCCCCCAGCTTGCTAGTTCGTTGTCTCAATGTTTTGGTATCCTGAATGCTTATCTTCTTTTTGGAGAGTTCTTTTGACATTTGTACGATTTCTTGCTTGCTTTAAGGAAAGTCCTTTCTGCCAGTAGGTAGAGGTTCGTAAGCAACTTTCCAGCTACTGATTATGTGTAGGTTCTAGCAGAGAGGAGCAGATTGAAGCCAATGATGATTACTGTGTAGTCTAAAGAACATAAGTGATAATGCAGATTACTTTGCAAAATGTATAACCCCTTCTTGGCTATTGTGTCTGGGGAAAGAATAAGAAACCAAATATTTGTGATTTAGGATTTCTTCATCTCTGTTGGGGTTTTCATATGTGTATTTCTAGTATTTTCATTGTAGTGCTGAAAGTATCTTCAGTGTGTTTTTTTTTAGTGACTTTCTCCACTAACATTCTATATTCTTAGATTCAGGGTCAAGCTGATCCACATTTGAAATTTTCAGGGCAGCATTGTGGGGAAGCAGACACAAAATCACAAGAATTGGTAGGATGAAGGGAAAGATATGGCCTGTATTTATATAATCAATATCCCAATATTATTTTTATGTTGTACCATACATTTTTGCATTTGATAATACAGAATGCTCCAGGTTCTCAGTTTCAGGATGTAAGGTTTCTTTTTTTTTTTTACTTTTATTTAATGAATATAAATTTCCAAATTACAGCTTATGGATTACAGTGGCTTCCCCTCCCCCCATAACTTCCCTCCCACCTGCAACCCTCCCCTTTCCCGCTCCCTCTCCCCTTCCATTCACATCAAGATTCACTTTCAATTCTCTTTATATACAGAAGATCAGTTCAGTATATATTAAGCAAAGATTTCAACAGTTTGCCCCAATATAGCAACACAAAGTGAAAAATACTGTTGGAGTACTAGTTATAGCACTAAATAACAGTGTACAGCACATTAAAGACAGAGATCCTACATGATATTTTTTAAAAATTAATTTATTTTTTATGCCATTTCCAATTTAACACCAGTTTTTTTTTTCATTTTCAATTATCTTTATATACAGAAGATCAATCCAGTTTATACTAAGTAAAGATTTCATCAGTTTGTGCCCACACAGAAACACAATGTGTAAAAATACTGTTTTAGTACTAGTTATAGCATTACTTGACATTAGACAACACATTAAGGACAGATCCCACATGAGATGTAAGTACACAGTGACTCCTGTTGCTGACTTAACAATTTTACACTCTTGTTTATGGCGTCAGTAACCTCCCTAGGCTCTAGTCATGAGTTGCCAAGGCTATGGAAGCCTTTAGGGTTTGCCGACTTCAATCTTATTCCGATAGGGTCATAGTCAAAGTGGAAGTTCTCTCCTCCCTTCAGAGAAAGGTACCTCCTACTTTGATGGCCCCGTTCTTTCCACTGGGATCTCACTCACAGAGATCTTTCATTTCATTTTCTTTTTTTTTTTTTCCAGGGTGTCTTGGCTTTCCATGCCTACAATACTCTCATGGGGTCTTCAGCCAGATCCGAATGCCTTAGGGCTGATTCTGAGGCCAGAGTGCTATTTAGGACATCTGCCATTCTATGAGTCTGCTGTGTATCCCACTTCCCATGTTGGATCATTCTCTCCCTTTTTGATTCTATCAGTTAGTGTTAGCAGACGCTAGTCTTGTTTGTGTGATCCCTTTGGCTCTTAGACCTATCAGAGTCATCAGTTGTGAACTGAGATTGATCACTTGGACTAGTGAGATGGCATTGGTACATGCCACCTTGATGGGATTGTATTGGAATCCCCTGGCACATTTCTAACTCCACCATTTGGGGCAAAGGATGTAAGGTTTCATTGTTTGATTATTCACTATCCACTCTTCTGTGGTTTCAAGTCCATTCACTTTAACAGTGAATTGGAAAATTCTAACAAAAGATATTTATAAGCTAGTATTTAATGAGACTTCAGTTTATGAATAATTGAAAGGCATTACAAAGAGTAAATTGAGGCTGGCGCCACGGCTCACTAGGCTAATCCTCCGCCTGTGGCACCGGCACCCCGGGTTCTGGTCCCGGTTGGGGCCCCGTATTCTGTCCCGGTCGCTCCTCTTCCAGTCCAGCTCTCTGCGGTGACCCAGGAAGGCAGTGGAGGATGGCCCAAGTGTTTGGGACCTGCACCCGCATGGGAGACCAGGAGGCAGCACCTGGCTCCTGGCTTCAGATCGCTGCAGCACCGGCCATAGGGGCCATTTGGGGGGTGAACCAATGGAAGGTTTTTCTCTCTGTCTCTCTCTCTCAGTGTCTAACTCTGTCTGTTTAAAAAAAAGAGAGAGAGAGAGAGAGAAAGTCGGTAGGTTTCTCAAGTCCATACCAAATTTTTATGAATTTATCAGTTTTAAGAAATTTTTAAAAATTTTTTTGACAGGCAGAGTGGACAGTGAGAGAGAGAGACAGAGATAAAGGTCTTCCTTTTGCCGTTGGTTCACCCTCCAATGGCTGCTGCGGCTGGCGCACCGTGCTGATCCAAAGCCAGGAACCAGGTGCTTCCCCTGGTCTCCCATGCGAGTGCAGGGCCCAAGCACTTGGGCCATCCTCCACTGCACTCCCAGGCCATGGCAGAGAGCTGGCCTGGAAGAGCGACAACCAGGATAGAATCCGGTGCCCCGACCGGGACTAGAACCCGGTGTCTCGGCGCCACAAGGCGGAGGATTAGCCTATTGAGCCACGGCGCTGGCCCAGTTTTAAGAAATTTGAATAGCCTATCAATCTCATGCAAATAGGAAGGCCATAACATGTACCATGTTATTGTTCATCATGGTGATAGTTAATTGATTTTAAATTTGTAGAGTACTTCCCAACCTCTTCATATGTTTATTAGCTAAACAGAGAACATCTTTCAATTCTTTTGCATCTACCCTAATGCTGTGAAAATATTCTTACATATGAAGACTGATAATAAACCTCTGGCACCAAATTATAGTTCATTTCATTAATGCAGGAAATACATTATCAGGATGGGCTATGATACATTGCAGCAACAAATGATCTGAAAATGTCAGCAGTTTAAAAAAAAAGTTCTATTCCTTTCTTTTGTCATGTCCCATGCCAGGGTCAGCTGGAACTCTCCTTCAGTCGATCTTCACTGTGGGATTCAGGCTGATAGAGCAGTGTCAATATGCAGTATTGCTTATGTCATGGCAGGAGAAAATGAAACATTGAACCATGTGTTCACTCCTCAAGTTTCTGATTTGAAGGGACACACATCACTTCTGCCCACAATTCCACAATTCATTGTCTAGAATAAGTCACCCAGCCCCTCTTGAGTTCAAGAGGGCAGAGATATATAATCCTTCAGCAGAGAGGGGCACTGAAATAAAGAAAGATACTGGGCAACTATACTATAACCTTTCACAGCATACATACTGGGGAAGTGTTGAGTCACTATATTTCCTTCCAGTCCTAGGCCAGGCACTTAGCAGCCATTATTCACCACTTTCCTGTCTGTCCTAACCTTGTGTGTGATTAAATTAATTGGTTAAGGAAAGTTGGGATGTATTTCATGTGATTAATCCCTTGGAAAACAATTGCAGTAGATTGCATTGATTCGTTTCATTTTACGTACTTGAAATTAGAGGCTTATGAAGTCTACATGCAAATTTATGCAAAGTGGGATGCAAATTCATATTGTGAGCCATGAGTCCTGGCACTTCCCCCTCCCCCCTGAAAAAGAACTGCACCATTGAATATGCATATGCTGCATATGGTACTGCTCTTTTCAAATAGCAACTCAGAGCTGGCAGCCAAATAAATCCCAATGACATCGACTGAGCAACAAACAAAAGTTGAAAGCCATTTATGAACAAAAATTGAGCTCCAAAGTCTCAATATTTTCAAGGTCGACACCTTCAAGCAAGATTTGGGGTTAATAAATGCACTGTCCCCTGGACTCTAAACTCTGTTATAGACGAGGCTGGTGTGTGCAATTGAACAAAGGAGAAACTGGCAGAACCCATCCTGGAATTTCATTCTCTTGATTACTTGCTTCTAGTGATCACTTGGCTGGCTGGATCGCATAAATCTTCATTGCCACAAGCCAGTGCCCATGTGTACTGACATATTTCTCCCTCGTTTGTACCCATCAGTGAGGGATTCTGGTTCTGGCATTCAGATGGGGATTGATTATTAAGATGGTCTCAAAGACAGGAACAAATTTTGCACCTGAGTGCTTACAAGTCGGGCATAAGGGAAAAATTAACTGCTTGTAGGAATACCAATTAGAAGCAATAATATTTCGATTGGTCTACAGGTATTCAGATGGCTCTCTGAGTTGGCTTTGCTCTTGTGAGAGCCCAGTTTTGCTTTGATATTAAGTGTGTGTAAAATATTTGGGTCTATAGTTTATAAGTAAACAGATATGGGCACACAATGTCTTCTAGGTTTGATTTTTTTTTAGTTGATGCTGATGTATTTCAGCATTTAATCATTGTGTTATTCATTTAGCACGTTGCTCTTGGATCACCCTCCGAGTACCAGGCAGAGGTACCTGAGAGTCCAAGATTGAATGAAAGGTATTCCTTTCCCTTAGGGAACAGCATCCTACTGAGCTAATGGAAGTTTCTCATAGTGACAGCAGCATTGTCTCTTGACGACTTTTATAAGTGCTTATGACTTACACTGAGAAATATACCAGGTGAGAAGAGGATGCCATGAGATGGTCTGATGTGATGCTTATGTCACAGTCCTCCAATATGACAATTGCTTTTATAAAAATCTATTCAAGAAAATACTTTGCCACGGTTGAGGTTTCAAATAACATTTAATACAACAAAATTTTAGTACAAGTATGTTTCAAATATCCCCTGGAGTGTCTCATAATGGGATTTGATCTATGAATTTTTAAAATATGCCTAGTGGTTTGTAGATACTTATAAACCCTGTCTGCAGCAAAAGGAAAAATGAAATACAGACATTGTGTTGGAGCCATAAAATGGCCTGAGGTTGAGACACCAATGACTTTTTATTTTCCTACCCTTGGACTATGGCCTTGAGATAATAACAGTTGGCACACACTGACATTGTACCAGGGTTACCCACAGATATCAAAGCAGGAGAGAATGTCAAGTTGCCATAGTTTCCAGGAAACCAATAACCATCAAAAGAGGGCTATTGTTAAAGTAATAGTCAATATATCATAGTGGTGCTGGGTCATATTTATCAAGTGTTTAGGAGTGCTATAAGCACAGAGATAAGAGTATCTTACTGCTACATTAACTCAGCATGCCTATTTTAGAGATAAGGACACCAAGGCCCGGACAGATATGTAAAGAAATTGTGCTAGTATTCTCTTTGACTGGCTGCAGAGCCTCCTGTTTTCCTAGCTACTAAGTCTGGGCTAGAGAGCCTCTCTCTTCAGCGGAGATCCCTGGTGGCTGTCTGGGCAGGAATAACCACATCAGTTTAGCTTCAGCTGAAGGACAGGTTTCAGAAGGAGGCTATGTCTGATCTGTTCGGTAACCACAGCTGACCCAAACCTGGGACCACAGGGACATCTTCTTTCATTACTTTTACTAGAAAGTTATGGAAACAGTGGGATGGAAGAGTTTCCTTTCTATATCTTAGCTTCCTATGTCTTAGCATCTTTCATGTTTGTGGATACCACATGATGTAGGTTGAACCATTCAAGCCCTTAACTCTGGTACCTCTAAATATGACTTGATTTGAAAATAAGCTTTGCTGCTGTAATCAATAAAGATGAGATCATGTTGGATCATGGGCCCCAAATCCAGCAACTCGTGTGATGTAAGAGAAAGAAGAGGGAGATTTGGACTCAGAGACAGAATCACAGGGAACAAACCCAGTGAAGCTTGGTGCAGAAATCGTAGTGATGCAAGCTGTAAACTAAGAATGCTGAGGACTGCAGATGGAAACCAAAACCTAGGAGAGTCAGACTCTTCCCCAGAACCTACAGAGGGGGCATGTCTCCGCTCTTACCTTGAATTTGGGCTTCTACCCTCAGAACTATGACAAAGTAAGTTTCTGTCATTTTCAGCTACCCAGCTTGCAACAGTTTGTTGGGGAGACTTGAGAGGTCAATCAACTGTATTTCTTTTACCTCCCTTTTACATCTTGTATTTGACATGGCTACCACCCTAGCTCAGGGCTTTGTCTCCACCAGTTGAACCTTGATGGTGGGACTTTGTCTGGTCTGGCTACCAGTGTTCTGCCTTTGGCATGGCATCTGCGATGCTTAGGTTTAGGTATAACTTGACTGGGTTAAAGACTAGCCATTGAAGCATTATTTCTGGCAATGTCAGCAAGATGGTTGCCAGAAGAGACTGGCAATTGAATCAGTGAACTCCATAGGGCAGATCTACCTCATTTGAAATGGGTGGGCCCCGTGCAATCGACTGAGGACTTGGATAGAAAAAAAAGGTGGAGGAAAGGCAAATATGTTCTTTTTCTCTTCTGCAGTTGGCACATTCATCCTTTCCTGCTCTTTGACATCCGAATTCCAGATGTTCTAGACTTCGGACTCCAGGATTTATACCAGCATTGTCCCAGGTTCTCCTGCCTTCGACCTCAGACTGAGAGCTCTCTCATCAACTCCCCTGGTTCTCAGTACTTCAGACTTGGACTGAGTTACACTGCCAGCTTCCTGCATTCGCCACTTTGCAGATGGCTTATTGTATGACTTTCCAGCATCCACAATTATATGAGCCAATTCCCCTAGGAAATTCCCTCTCAACTATCTACACACATCCTATCAGATAATGGCTATTTTTCTCTGGAGAACATTGAGAAACACTGCATCTTTCCCTCTACTGTCAGAAGGATTTTTCAAAAGTTCATGTCCAATTATGCCACATTTCCACTGTTCAAAAACTTCAAATGTCCCCCAACATAGCATGCCCACAGTCTTTCTCCAGGCCATTATTGCAAGGTTCTAAGTTACCTACTCACTTTTGTCCTCCCCTCTTCTCTAGCAGCCTTGCCAGATTGAGCCTACAGTTAATATAATTATTGCTGTTTCTGTCATCTGAAATCACCGTGTAAGTACAGCATGTTCTGCCTATGGCACTCATTCTTCCTCCTCACTGTTTTTATATCATTGTATAGTCTGTTCCTATTGAAGATTTTACCCTTTCCTCTTATTTTCCTTATAATGTTCATGGTTTTCCTTCTTCATGCTTTAAAGATAGCATATTGTCACAATCTTTCCCAGATGCACTAATTAAGGAATCCCTTTCCATCTACTACATTCTTCCTGTTTTTTTTTATCGATTCATAGTAATTAATATTCACTGAGTTCTTCCCATACTGAATGGGAACTTATATAGATGGCCACATTTTATGCTTACAATATGACTACCTATTAATTTTACAGAAAATAAAATGGTATTTAGATGTATCCTGTATCTTACTGAAGAAATGGAGTTTAACATCAGCTGAAGATTGTTGAAACCCCAATTTCTGTGTTTGGTATCACTACACAATGCCACTTCCGGGTTAGCTTCCTTGCTATTCAATTACAGTGATATCTTGCATTTTCTTGTTGTCTCATATTCTCTTCTATATATTAAGTTTTTGGATAAGTGGGATTGCATCTAACTCATGTTCGGTTTCTCTGTAGGGTCTAGCATGGCAAAAAGGATTGGATTAAGAAATAGGACTCATGAGTTTTAGGTTTGACTTTGCCATGGAGCAATTATATGGTTTTGTAATCATATCACCTCTGTAGATAGATTTGTGGGTAGCTCTGACTCAAAAATTTAACAAGTACTAAAGAGTTTAGACTGTGTTAGGAGAGTAACATGCATTGGTGCCATAATTCTAGTGTCCTCCAGAATTCTCAGCTTAGAAATGTAATCCTCAAAGTCATACATGAACAGTATTTGGAGCTGGTGATTTGGGAGGAGTTAGGATTAGATAAGATCATGGTCAGGGGAGGTTATAATGGCATAAGTGGCTTTCTAAGAAGGAATTGCGGTACCTGGGTTCAAGTCACAGCTCTGTTCTCAATTCCAGCTTCCTGCTAATGCATACCCTGAGAGACAGTAGTTGATGGCTCAAGTACTTGGGTCCCTACCACCCATGTGGGAGACATGGATTGAGTTCCTTGCTCAATTCCATCTGTTGTGGAACTTGGGAAATGAACCAAAAGATAGGATTTTTTTTCTCTTTCTCTGTCTCTTGCTCTCCCTCTCAAAAAGATAGAAGATTAAAATAAGAAAAAGAAGAGAGATTCCAGAAGCACAGGAAATTAATTTGATTACATCAAATTTGATTACATCAAAGAGGCTTCTGCATAGCAAAGGTAACACACAGTGAAGAGGCAACTACATAGTGGGGGAAAATATATGCAAACTATGAATCTAATAATGGATTAATATCCAGACTATACGAGGAGCTCAAGAAACCCAACAACACCAAAACATTCGAGTTGGTTCCTTCCGTTGGTTCACCCCCAAAATGGCCGCTTCGGCCGGAGCTACACTGATCCAAAGCCAGGAGCCAGGTGCTTCCTCCTGGTCTCCTATGTGGGTGTAGGGGCCCAAGCACTTGGGCCATCCTCCACTGCCTTCCTGGGCTACAGCAGAGAGCTGGACTGGAAGAGGAGCAACCAGGACTAGAACCTGGTGCCCAAATGGGATGCCAGCACCGCAGGTGGAGGATTAACCTGGTGCACCACGGTGCGGGCCCCACCAAATAAATTTCTTTTCTTTATAAATTATAAAGTCTCAGGTATTCAGTTATAGAAACAGAAAACAGGATAGGACAATCAGTTCAACTAAAATTAATTAAGAAAAGTCAAGCAGTACCTGAGACCGTGAGATAAACTGGAAGGTCAGTGCCCATGGGTAAAAGGTTTATTTGACAAGTTCTTTTGTCCAGAAACACAACATAAAACTAAAGTCAGTGCTATCATGAAAGACCCTCTTAAGACAGAGATAGATTACTTGCTAAAGGCAAGCTTAATTTTCCCTGTCACTTTAAATCAGATGGATTTTCTATTTTTAACAAGTCTTATTTTATTAAACTCTCTATCTATGATGTAAGGCATAGATTTAGTAGTAGATTTCAAGGCCATTTCTAAGGCAGCTAGAGTAATACCAAGATGTTTGAGAATCATAATTAAAATGAGACATTGAAAACAAAAAGATTTTGCAGCTCTTCAACCATCAAAACATTTGGTGTCCCTTTCTTTCCTAGGCCCCAAATAGCCATGTAATCATCACTCTGTGTTTTACATGCAATTCTACAGCTAAGTACATCGTTATTTAGACTCTGCAGATTATATGGTAATCATGGATTTACTGTAAACCCAATTTAATTTCTATGGAATTACTGACTTTAAGGTTGCAAAACAATATTGTTTACAAGGCAGTGTAACAGCACTTAGAATGAATGCTGATTAGAGTTAATAAAGAAAGAAATGCATAGCTTTCACGACTAAGCCGAAATAGCTACAGTGATCGATACGGTAATCAAGCTTTTTAAGTATGTACCTGTTGAATACCTCCACTGAGTTTCTAAACAATAAAGCTCAGTATATCAACAAGAACCAAAAACCATTTTATTATGACATGCGAGAATAATGTCTGTAATGAGTCACCTCATTCATTTCTTTGCCTCTTCTAACCATACCCTATGATTGGGATTTCGATCTTTTTAATCATTTATTTATTTATTTTGAAAGGTAGAGTGACAGAGAGACAGAAGGATAGATAGGTCTCCTATCTGCTAGTGTAGTCCTCAGATGCCTACAAAAGCTGGGGCTGAGCAGGCTGCAGCCAGGAGCTGTGAGCTCAATTTGGGTCTCCTATTTGGGTGGCAGGGACCAACTGCTCGAGCAATGCCTTTCATGGGGTGCATTCGTGCAAAACTGGAGCTGGGGGCTAAGCTGGGACTTGAAGCTAAGCACTCTGATATGATGCAGGGGTTCCAGTGGCAAATAGCTGCTACACCAAAGGCCTAACCTGAACGCCAATTTTTAATTAATAACCAAGGTGATGAGTCCTTGGAATGACTAATCTTTGAAAAATCTCCTTGAAATTGAAATTTTGTACATTCCATCTATTGTACTCTAAACTTTTTATCGCTGTTCTTTCTCTGGATCAAATATGAATTAAGATGGACTTGTGGGGATGTGAGTGAATAAATGAATAGTTACAAAATCAAAAACTTTGTTTTCTGACAGGTGTATTGGGCAAATTAGGGCATTTTATGTAAATTTCTGTGAATAAATGTTAATTGCTGCAGAGAGATGAAAATTAGTCTAAGGCATGTGTTCAGCTGGGTAGACCTTGGTTGGGTAGGGTAAGGAATGTATAGAGAGGCTCATGCAAACACTGCAGACCAATTAAAGCTTTAGCATAGTTGAGAATTCCCAGATTGTAACCTAAAGAAAAGAAGAATGTTAACCATGTCAAAAAGGGGAAAAGTATACACTCTGCAATTTCTCTAATCTTCTTTATAATGGAAATTATATTCAAAAGTATCAACTGCTAGGAAATGTTGAGATTTTGAAATTTATTAAGGATTCTGTATGACAGAAAGCAGTTGCAAAGTGGTTAGCAGTGGTAAAAGGGAGAATGAATTACATATATTTTGGAAACAAGATCCCCCTCAAACATTTTTTTTTTCTACTCAGCCTACAATATTCCTGGAAATCAATGACAATAATCAGTTATATTCCAGATAATAAAATGAATTTTGAAATAAAAAGCTCCTCAGATATAGACAGTCTATTCTGTGTTTTTAAATTTTATTCATCTAATATATAACAAGCCACTACTTTCTGGCAAGTGCCATGCTAGGTACTGGGAATATAAAATTCAAAAGACAAATATGATTTTCCCCATCATCCTTACAGTCTTCAGTCTCAGAGAGTTGACAGATTTCTAACAATTATGTCAAAAACGTGATAAAGTTGTTTTACTCACAATTCTTTTGGGTATAAGACCACAACAACAACCAAACAAAAAATGTAAGCTCAAATTGGCTAAGTCAAAAAGGGAATTATTTGCTCACAGATCAAAACGGTCCAGAATGCCTTATCCAGCCTCCTCCTAACCCTCTCCCCCTCCACTTCCTAGCCTTTGGTAATCAATATTCTACATTCAGATAAACCTTTGCCCCCTCCTTTTCTTTTTAACTTCAACGTAGGAGAGACAACGCATGGTATTTGTCTTTCTGTGTCTGACTTCCTTCACTTAACAAAATTTCCTCCAATTCCATCCATTTTTCTGTAAATGATAGGATATAAATCTTTTTGCAGCTGAATGATTCCATTTGTGTGTGTGTGCATATGTGTATTGCATTTTATTTATCCATTCACTCACTGATGAAACTATAGCTTGAGTCCCCAATCACAGTTACATGGAGGGAATAAATTCCAGTGTTCTATAATGTGGACCAGTGACTGCAGTTCACAATAACCTATTATATGTACTATGAATAACTTGAATAGAGGAGCTTCAAGGCTTTAAACACAAAAAATAGTAAGAAAATAGAAATGTTGATCACCCTAATTTGATCAGTACACATAGTACATATATATTGAAATATCACATTGCATCCCAGAAATATATTTAGGTTAATTCTATCTCAGAAATATGTGTAGGTTAATAAAAATTTAAAAAAAAAACTTAAAGAAATATAGATGATAACTACTCTGATTTGATCATTCACATCATATAGCTGTATGAATTATCATCTTCTTAGGTCTCTCTCATAGAAAATCCTTCTCCCTAGAAGTTCCATAAAATCCTGGCCCTGAACTGTATTGTACATATACTTGCAAAAACAAAAGCAGGCCAAGGCCACGTGCCCACCTTGAAGCTAGGATGTGGTCAACTCCAATGAAGTTATGGCAAATGGGAAAGGTAGAGATAGTTTTATAAAGAAAACTTGGGTGAATGATATAGAAGGATTAGAAAGTCCCAGATAGACAAAAAATGGCAAACAGCAGAAATCTTACAGTAGAAAAACACAGAGTGCTATATCCTCCCTACCTCTCCCATGCACAGAGGAAGCAGCTTTTCAGTGATAATAATATATGAATCGTTTTTAAAATAACATTTTTGAGCATTTCTTACAATCAAATATTATTTTGATGTGAAGGAAACAAGAGCCAAATAGCTCAGGGTTTATTTTATACACAAAGTATGTACACACGTGGGAGACCTGGAAGAAGCACCAGGCTCCTGGCTTCGGATGTGTCCAGCTCCAGCCATTGCAACCATCTGAGGAGTGAACCAGTGGATGGAAGACCTCTCTCTCTCTCTGTCTCCCTGCCTCTGCCTCTCTATAATTCTGCCTTTCAAATAAATAAATCTTTAAAAAATTCAACTACCATATTTCCAGTATTTCCTGTTTTAAAAATATTTTCATGCTTATTGTCTCAGTTGGTTTCA
Organism: Lepus europaeus; assembly: GCF_033115175.1. NCBI lineage: Eukaryota > Metazoa > Chordata > Mammalia > Lagomorpha > Leporidae > Lepus > Lepus europaeus. The sequence goes on along the minus strand of NC_084838.1, from coordinate 67,461,047 downwards.
AAGTCGTCACTATCAGGTTGTTAGGGGATTACATGTCTACTATCCACATTTTCCACAGGAAACAAATGAGGCAGAAAGGCAATCAGAAGTCCAAATGGAGGCAAGTCCTGTTGTTTAAGAGCCTGGTTTGAATCCTGGCTACTCCACTCCTCATCCAGCTTCTTGCTAAGGCGCCTGGGAGGCAGCAGATGATGGCCCAAGTATTTGGGTCCTGCCACCCAGGTAGAGGCCAGGATGGAGTTCCTAGTTCCCGGCTTCAGCATGGCCCACTCCTTGCTGTTGTAAGCAATTGGGCAGTGAAGCTTTGAATGGAAGCTCTCTCTCCTTTCTCTTTCTGTCTGTCTCTCTGTCTTTCAAAAAAGCAGAAACAAATAAATAGAAATTTTAGAAGCACAACAAAGTGAAGGCAAGCAGCGGGAGAGGCATGGCAGTCCTGCCTGTTTCTAGCCATCTCTGGAACGGGTCTAATCTGAAACAGTTGGGGTAGTGGAAGTTCCTGGGCAGTCAGAAAGCACAGCTTAGATGACCTGCCCTAAGCAGGACTCTGATTTTTTCTTTTGAAAGTTGCGTCTTGTTTCGTATTGTGTCTGTACTTCTTTCAGTACTAAAAAACTTTGCACCAATCTTTGAGGAACTCTGAACCTAGCTCGTTTTATAACCGTTAAGTCTCCCAATTATACTTTTGACCTTGGCCTGTTACCCAAATTCAAAAAGCACGCAATAAGGTCACAGCAACCAGGAGAATGGTGTTGTGACTCCGGGGGGACAGGGGCAGTGTGTCTGTTGGTGGGATAATGTTGAGTTACAAAGAATCACTCTTTCTCTGCGTGCTACAGCAAGAAGAGAGTAATCTAAATCTCACCCACCCCAAAAGTTAAAAAAAAAAAAATAGTTCGTGGGAAAAACCTCTAAGTGGCAAGTTTCTGCTATTATACATAGAAATTCATGTGTTTCTTTGTGTAATCACCACATGTTTACTCCCTTTCAGAAACAGATAAAACGAACAGTATGTTCTATCAGTTTGAAGTTTGCTAAAAACAAACACAATTTCATGACTTAAAAGAATATTTTTTAGCATCTTCCAGGGCTTTCTATTCACTGAGTACCTTACATTTTACTCCTTAATCATCACAGAATCCTTGAAAAATAGTTTGGCCTGAGAGATTGCCTGTTCTGTTTTATGGATGAGAAACTAAAGGGAAGTGATGCTCAAAATTTCATACAAGGAGCACAATTAGAACACATAAGTCTTAATTTGCAAATTTATTCCACTGATTTTGGCTTCCTTTTTGCACTTAAACTTAGTTTTTTTTTTTTGTAATCTATTTAAATTAAGTCAAAATGGCAATAAGTGTTGATGCCCAACATTTATTCTGACTTTGTTATGGCTGAACATGATTTGATGACTTTTGCAGTCTATCTAGGCCTGGGACTTTGAACAGCTGTACAATACCCCTACTCTTCTTGACAGCAGTGTTTAACGAATTTTCACAGAAGTGTAACCCACATAAGGGAAAAGTGAAACAGATGCTTGTGTTTCCCAATGGATTTTACCTTTACAAGGAAAACAAACAGAACTCCCAGTTATCTTTCAGATTCATAGTATTTTGTCATATATATTTGCATATCATACAAATAACATTTATAATTATGATTGTCTTTTTTGTTTGAAGATTTGTTTATTTATTTGAAAGGCAGAGTTACAGAGAGAGAGAGAAAGAGATCTGCCATCTACTGGTTTACTCCCAAAATGGTTGCAACAACCAGGGCTGGGCCAGGCCAAAGCCAGGAGTCAGGATCCTCCTCCAGGTCTCCCACATGAGTGCAGGGGCCCAAGCATTTGAGCCATCCTCCTCTGCCTTCCCAGGAACACTAGCAGGGAGCTGGATCAGAAGCAGGGCAGCCAGGACTCGAATTGGTGCCCATAAGGGATGCTACACCATGGACAGTGTCTTTAACCCACTGCGCCACTAACCCAGCCCCTCACAATTGTCTTTATGTTTTGTCAAGTTTTAATTTTCATACCAGTTCAATGGTCTAAATTGGTGAACACACTGAGTTCCCCATCTTCAACTGTACAATCCTAACTAGGTTTAGAATGCCTACAGGTGACACCCATCTGCTCTGGGCCTCTATGATCTCAAGGATTAGGCTTGAGAGTTCTGATTATTCGTTTCCTGCCCATATGCTCATGTTCAGATTGCTATTGTGACTTTTCTTTTCTTATTATTATCTTGGATGTAGGAGGCATCTTAGGTCCAGACAAGTTACAGTTTAACATTCAAATCTTTGTCATTTTGAAACCACCAACTCCTTGTCCATCCTACTCCAACATTAGTTTCATCTGCATTTGCTTCTAGTAATTTAGTTTCAAGGCCATCATAATTAGATAGTTTTTGTTATATTTTTATTTTATAGGTGGATAGAAAGAGGGAGAAACGGATGTGGTGACATGCCAGTTTCTGATTTTCTCATCAGATGTCTGCAATGGCTTGGGTTGAGCTAAGGCTAGAACTGGGAACCAGGAACTCAATCCAGTCTCCCATGTGGGTGGCAGGAAACCAATCGGTTGAGCCACTACCACTTCTCCCACGTTCTGCATTAATAGGAAGCTGGAGCCAGGAGTCTGAACAGGGTGTTGAACCCAGCATTCTTATATGGAATGCAAGCTCTCTTATGTCCCAGCTAATAATTTATTTTATTTGAAAAAGAGTGAGCAACTGAGCTTGAGAGAGAGAGATGGAGAGACAGATGTCTTCCATCTGCTGATTCACTCCCCAAATGGCTGCAGTGGCTGGAGCTGAGCCAGGCCTATGCCATGAGCCAGGGGCTTTCTTTGGGTCTCCCACATGGGTGCAAGAACCCAAGTGCTTGGACCATCCTCCACTGCTTTTCAAGGCCATTAGCAGGGAGCTGGATCAAAAGTGGAGCAGCCAGGACTTGAACCAGCACCCATGTGGGATGCTGGCACTGAAGGCAGAGGCTTAACCTGTTATGCCACAGTGCCAGCCTCAGAATACAGATGTCTTAACAACTAGGTCCAATGCCTAATAAATTGGTAAATTTTTATTGCCTACCTAATGTGACAAAAAAAAAATCTTCTAAAGGTCTTAAATGGTTCTATATTCTATGTGGACAGAAGAACCCAACTTTGAAATCAGGTAGGACCAAGATTAAATTCTAGCTTTGTTACAAATGTCACCCTGCTATAATAAATGACAGTAGTCTGGGTGACAACAAATAGTTATTTCTCACCATTCTAGAAGCTTGAAGTCCAAGATCAGGATCCCAGCATGGCCACTTCTAGTGAAGGACCTCTTACAGGTGTGCACATTGCCATTTTATAGTATCCTCATGTTACAGAAAGGAAGCAAGCAAGCTCTCTTATGTCCCAGCTAATAAGGATTAGCGGGGAATCTCACTGTGACCTAATCACCTCCCAAGGTCTTCCATGTGGATGCAGGGGTCCAAACACTTGAGCCATCTTCCAGTGCTTTTCCAGGCCATGGCAACAAGCTGGGTCAAGAGTTGAGCAGAGGAAACTCTAACCAGAACCCATATGGGATGCTGGCACTTGCAGGTGGGGGCTTTACCTGCTACAAGGCCACATTTCTTATTACCACTACTTTGGGAGCTAGAGTTTTAGCATATGAATCTTAGAAGGATCTAAGCACCCAGTTCCTAACAGTTACTTACTGGCTGTATGACACTGCGAAGTCTAGGCTTCACCTTTACAATACTAAGCTGCTAGGATTAGTCTATGAATTTAATAAAGCTATATAAGAAGGCCTAATACAATGCTTACCTCATTTTGGTCAAATTAGAAAAGATCTGAGGATTGGATGAAAGCCTGAAATCAATTTCTTTAGTTCTCATTTAGTAGTCTTGTAACCTAGGACTTGTCTTTAAGTTTGAACAAGCCTCAGTTTTCTCACTTGTAGAAAGGGGATGTTAAGCCTGCTTCAGGTTGTTGTTACCTAGATCAAAATGCAATAGATGGCAATTTTTGCTATTAAGTATCATCCTACTCTTCATTTTATTATTTTCAACCAACATAGGTTCTATAGTTTTCTTATTCTACTCTATCTGATGGTAGATCATAAATTCCTCAGAGACATAGGCTTTTACTGATAAATTGTTTTCAAACAGTGGTTCTGAACTTTAACTGCATCTTAAAATCATCCAGGTATCCTTTTAAAATTATCCATCCCTTTCTTCTACTACAGACCAATTAACTACAAATTACTAGGAGGTGTGTCTCAAGCATCACAGTTTTAAAGCTTACCCCAGGGGCCGGCGCCGTGGTGCAGTAGGTTAATCCTCCTCCACCTGTGGCACTGGAGTCCCATATGGACACTGGTTCTAGTCCCGGCTGCTCCTCTTCCAATCCAGCTCTCTGCTGTGGTCTGGAAAAGCAGTGGAAGATGGCCCGAGTCCTTGGGACCCTGTACCACATGGGAGACCCAGAGGAAGCTCCTGGGCCCTGGCTCCGGATCAGCACAGCTCCAGCCATTGTGGCCAATTGGGGAGTGAACCAATGGATGGAAGGCCTTTCTCTCTGCCTCTTCCTCTCGCTGTCTGTAACTCTACCTCTCAAATAAATGAATAAAATCTTTAAAAAAAATTTCTCCCATTATACTAGGTAGCCAGAGTTGAAAATTTCTGCTTTATACAGATGTCTTTGTTTTCCTACGAGTCACTTAAAAGGCACAGCTTTCCAATGGTGCAATATGCAAATCTTCTCCAGTTTGGAACCTTACTAAAAGATAAGCAAGTATAGGCACTGGTGTTGTGGCATAGCCAGTAAAGCCACCACCTGTAACACTGGCATCCCATATAGGCTCTGGTTCATATCTCAGCTACTCCACTTCCAATCCAGCTCTGTGCTAATGCACCTGGGAAAGCAGTATAGGATGGCCCAAACACTTCAGCCTGTGGACCCACATGGGAGACCTGGAACAAACTTGTTTTCAGCCCAGCCCAGCCCTGGCTATTGCAGCCATTTGGAGGGCGTACCAGTGCAGGAAGATATCTCTCTCTCTAAGTCTACTTTCAAATAAACAAATCGTTTTTTAAAAAATAAGCAAATACATACATTAATATTTACATGATAATCAATTCATGGATAAGATTATAATGGATTATTATTTTTTTTGACAGGCAGAGTTAGACAGTGAGAGAGAGAGAGACAGAGAGAAAGGTCTTCCTTCTGTTGGTTCACCCCCCAAATGGCTGCTACAGCCGGCGTGCTGTGCCGATCTGAAGCCAGGAGCCAGGTCTTCCTCCTGGTCTCCCATGCGGGTGCAGGGCCCAAGGATTTGGGCCATCCTCCACTGCCTTCCCGGGCCACAGCAGAGAGCTGGACTGGAAGAGGGGCAACCGGGACAGAATCCGGCGCCCCAACCAGGACTAGAACCAGGGGTACCAGCGCCACCGGCGGAGGATTAGCCTAGTGAGCCATGGCGCCGGCCTACAATGGATTCTTCTACACAATCATGTCAAATATCCCAGCATCACCTGGAGAATTGAAAGGAATGTAAGCCACTCTGAGGATTTGCTCAAGCTGAATATCTATGCCATGGATTGCTTTAGATAGCTGGGTTTCTTTATTTACAATGTTTTTCTATTACTTATGATTCTATCATTAAGAGGTTCATTTGAATTAACAATAAAAAGATCTATTAATAAAAAATTACATGGGTTAGATGGGCTGGCGAGAGGAACAAAAAGTAATCCTTCAAGGGAGCAGGGCCACTCAGAGCTAATAGAGAGAGGACAAGGCACTGAGGCCCTGAGGCCTTGGAGGCTGGGGCAATGGTCGGAGTTTTGGAGGTGGGACTACTGCACCAAGCCATAAGGACTATTCTCCACTATTCTCCAGACTTAAGACTTCATGCAGATAGTTCACTAGGTTTTGGATTTACTTCTCTTTTGGAAGGGGCATGTCTATTCTGTGCCTGTTTCACTGCTATCTTATGGAAACACATTACTTGTTGGGTTTCATAGGGTCAAAACAGCAGAGAAACTTGGTCTCAGAATGAATGGTGGCTTCCGTCTTGCTCCTATCTGGTTGTGATGGTATTTAGATGAGACTTTGGTGTTTATACTTCAGAGCTGGTACTGGAAGAGGTTGGGACTTTTAGGGTTGTTGAAATGGAAAGAAGATATTTTGTATGTAAGAACACGAATTGGGGATGGACGGGAGTGGAATATCATGGACTGAATGAGTGTTTGTTCCTTCTCTCCCCCAAAATTTATGTGTTGAAATCCAATCCCAAAAGGTGATGGTATTAGGAGGTGGGGCCTGTTGGAGGTGATTAGGTCATGAGGATGAAGCCTTCCTGGATTAAATTAGTGCCCTCTAATAAGATATGCTAGAGCTTACTCATTCTATCTGTTCTCCAACATGTAAGGGAACAGCAAGGAGATGGCCATCTGTAAACCAGGAATAGTGACCTCACCAGACACAGATCTTCCAGCTTCCTTCACTTCCCAGTCTCCAGAATTGTGAGAAATAGATTTCTGTTGTTTGCGAAAAAAAATCTTGATATACTGGACACTTCTGGACAGGACTCTCATGTTGGGGCTTGAGAAACATGCAAACAAAACTTTGGTTTCTACCACTGCCCATTGTTTCCTTCCTGGAACTGAACACTATTTAAACTTACAATATAAATTTATCTTGTGTTTATTTGTTCCTTCTCTCAGTTATCACTGGAAACCCAATGCCTTGTATGGTGTCTGATGCAAGTTAGGCAATCCATATCTATTACTGTATGAATGGGTGAGTGAATGAATGGATGAGCTAATGAAGAGACCCAGGAGCCTGGAAGTGGCCATGAATCAGAAGACCATTTATCTTTTACTGAGATTCCTCTTCTTAATACAGAGGGGAAACACATTCCAGCACTTCTCCAGAACTGGCAAAGAGATGCCCCTTGTGAGGACTCTGCCCATCAGATGCTTGAGACTGGAGAGCAGCTTTCGTCAAGTATAGAAGTATCCTACTAGCTAGCCATTTGTAAGGTGCTGTTACCACATAGGAGGGAAGAATAAAACAATGAGCAAGGTGGGGGTATCTGCTTAGACTCTTTAAAACTTATTTTGTGGTTCACAAAAGAAAACCAAAAATATTAAGCCTAAGGGACAATATAAAATATGCTATGAAAAAGTGCGTATGCTGTACTTGAAAACTTAAAGCAAGGTATTGAACAAATACTCTCTAGAGGTTACTTTAGTTTTGAATATTGTTTATTAATTCACTTTCTGATTAGATGATCTCTTGGGTCAGACTGAAACACATGGTATCTGGCAAAAATCACCTTGCCTCTTTTCTCTGTCATCTCATCCGCTTCAGCTCAAACCATATAGTTGCTTGTGTCCTTCCAGAGTTTCTTTTTGCAAATGTAAGCAAACACTGCTGATATATGTATTTTTATTTTTCTCCTATTCTTTCTCAAAATGTGGCACTTTACACATACTTCTGCACATTGCTGTTTGCATTTATTGGCATATGTTGGAGATTTTTGCATTTCAGTACACATGGAGCTTTAGAGTTTGTTTTTAAGCTGGTTTTTCATTTTAAAAACATTCATTTATTTATTTGAAAAGCAGTTACAGAGAGAGAGAAGGCAAGCCAGATAGAGAAATCTTCCATCACTGATTTACTTCCAAATGGTTGTAACATCCAGGGTGAGCCAGGCTGAAGCCAGGAGCCAAGAGTTTAATCCAGGTCTCCCAGGACCTAAGTACTTTGGCCATAATCCATTGCTTTCCCAGGCGCATAAGCAGAGAGCTGGATTGGAAGTGGAGCAATGAAGACTTGAATCCATACCTATATGGAATGCTGGCACAGCAAGTGACAGCTTAACTCACTATGCCACAGTGCCAGCCCCTAAACTGGCTTTTGTAAGCTAAGGAGTCATAAAAAAGTAGAAGATAACTTAAAAAGAATTGCCTGGAAAGTTCTGGAAAAGCAAGGTTTTCCTCTTAAGTTGGTATACAGTGAAGGAGAAAGGGAGTCAGGTGAGATGATGTTGGTGGCAGCAGCTCATGGGTGCTGCAAATACCCCTGGAAGGAAATTTTCTGGGTGAGCAAAGAAGCATTCGTAAAACACAGAGCTGTGCTCCGGAACTTCAGTCTGCAGAATTGTCATGTGGGACAGAAGGTAGAGACAAGAGGCAGGGAGATCTACTAGTCACACATAATAGGTAGAGTTCATGTGCTCCACTCAGCCCTGTGGGCACATTAAGAGATATGTACAATTTCCAGCCTGCTAAACTCAGTTCCATCATTCCTCTAGCATTAAATAAAAGAAAGTAAATTATTTATAATGATAGCATTGTATTATTAATAATAGTAAATTAATTTTTGGCTGATTGACAGAATATTCTAAAATACGAACTTAAGATGACTCATTCCCAGAAGTTGGTAACTAACCCTGAATGGGATTTGTCATATTGGCAATTACTTATTGCTTCTATACCTTAATTTTCATATCTGTCAAGTGGGGAAAATGATAATCCCTGTTTCCTACGTTACTTGGAGGAAAGAATGGGGTAATTCATACAAAGTGCTGACGCAGTTCTTGATGTCTAATAAGTGCTCAGTGTCCTTATTCATTAGAGAAATATTTATTAGATGTTTACCATGTGTCATTCATTGTGCAGGATTCTATGCATGATAGTATCCAAAACACATTAACTTCCATCCTCCCAGAGTGTAGAGAGGAATGATGTCCCTAAACAAGAAATATTGACAGTAGGTATGATTGATCCTAGAGAGACACAAATGGGAAATATCTGTGTTACTGCACAGAGTGCTGTAATGAGTTGATGTGTGTAAAAGTGCATGAGTATAAGAAGGTAAGAAGTACACAACCTAAAGACAAATATATAAAGAAAATGCTCAAGAATGCTAAAGGCCAGAATTAAGTGATAATTGCAAAATTTATAAAGACAATGAGGGGCCTTTATTAACATTTCCACAACAAAGCAAAACAAAACAGAACAAAAACAAAAAAAAAACAAAAAAAACCAGGTAAAATATAGAACAGATACCAAACTCAAAGATACCACAAGAAAACTATGGATGAATATCATTGATGAATATAGGTACTGAAATCCCCACCAAAAAAGCCAAAAAAATCAAATATACATCATATTGAAAGGATATTATACACCATATCCAAGTGAGATTTATTCCAAGAGTGCAAGGGTGGTTCAATGTAATGATCAATCAGTGTATCACATAATGAAGGAGGGAGGGAACCTTATGATCCCTTCAATTGGCATGGAGAAAGTATCTGACAAAATTCAACACCTTTACCTTTAAATACTTACATAACTGAGTATAAAAGGACATTTCCTTAGCATTTATTAAAAACACATAATTAACACCATACTCCATGGTGAAAGACTAAAGTATTTTCCTTTAAGATGGGGAATAAGACTAGGATGTGCACCTTCACCCCTGCTATTTAACAATACATTGGAAGTCTTAACCACAGCAATTAGGTGGGAAGAGAAATAAATTATTCAAATAGAAGGAAGATAATGAAATTATCCTTATTTTTAGATGAAATAGTTTAAATAGAAAAACTGAAAGAATACACATACATACACACACACAAATCATACCTAATAAATGAATTCATAAAAGTTCCAGGGTAGAAGATGAGCACACAAAAATGACTTGTGGTGCTATGACATAGAAGGTTAAGCCTACACCTGCTAGTATTCCATATAGGCTCCAGTTTGAGCCCTGGCTGCTCCACTTCCATCCTGCACCCTGCTAATGCATCTAGTATAGCAGCAGAAGACAGCCCAAGTACTTGGGCCCCTGCACTCACATGGGAGACCCAGATGAATCTCCTGGCTCCTGGCTTTTGTGTGGCCCAGCCTGGCTGTTGCGGCCATTTGTGGAGTGAATCAGCTGATGGAAGATCTCTCTCTCTCTCTCTCACTTTCCTTCTCTCTGTGTATATTTTTGCCTTTCAAATAAATCTGTTTTTTTCTAATTAGCTATGTTTCTATATACGAACAATGAATAATCAAAAAGGAAATTAAGAAAATAATTCTATTTAGAATGGTACCCAAAAGATTAAAATACCTAGGAATGCATTTAACCAAGATGATGAAAGATTTGCTTAATCACAACTATAAAATATTTCTGTAATCCATAAGGTGTACACTGGAAATTTATATTCATTAAATAAAAGTTAAAAAAAATTAATTTTCTATGCCATTTCCAATTTAACACCAGGTTTTTGGTTTTTTTTTCATTTCCAGTTCTCTTTATATACAGAAGATCGATTCAGTATATAATTAGTAAAGATCTCGTCAGTTTGTACCCACACGGAAACACAAGGTGTAAAAGTGCTGTTTCAGTACTAGTTATAGCATCACTGCACATTAGACAACACATTAAGGACAGATCCCACATGGGATGTAAGTACACAGTGACTCCTGTTGCTGACTTAACGATTTGACGCTCCTGTTCGTGGCGTCAGTAATCTCCCTAGGCTCTAGTGATGAGTTGCCAGGGCTATGGAAGCCTTTAGAGTTCGCTGACTTTGGTCTTATTCCGATAGGGTCATAGTCAAAGTGGAAGTTCTCTCCTCCCTTCAGAGAAAGGTACCTCCTACTTTGATGGCCCTGTTCTTTCCACTGGGATCTCACTAACAGAGATCTTTCATCTAGGTCTTCTTCTTTTTTTTTTCTTTTCTATGGTATCTTGTCTTTCCATGCCTACAATACTCTCATGGGCTCTTCGGCCAGATCCGAATGCCTTAAGGGCTGATTCTGAGGCCAGAGTGTTGTTTAGGACATCTGCCATTCTATGAGTCTGCTGTGTATCCCACTTCCCATGTAGTCTCAACTGTTTTAATGGTAGTATTAAATGCATCCATAATGTTGTATAATCATTTGTCTCCATAACTCTTTGTGTTTTGTGAATAAAAATTCTACTCACCAAACAAACAAACAAAAATATTTCTGGAAGAAATTGCACAAGATTATATTTAAATGGAAAGGCTACCCATGTTCATGGATTGGAAAACTTAATCTTTAAAATGATTTCTTTCTTTTTAAAAGTATTTATTTATTTGAAAGGCAGAATGACAGAGACGAGGGAGTGATGGGGAGAGTGTGAGATGTTGCATCCAGTCGTTCACATCCCAAATGCCTGGAACAGTTAGAACTGACCCTGGTTGAAGACAGGAGTCAGGAACTCTATCTGGATCTCCCAGGTGGATAGCCCGAACTCAAGCATTTGGCCCATCATCCATTGCCCTGCTAGGCACACCAGCAGAAAGTAATATTGGAAGCCAAGCAGCCAGGACTCAAACCAGCACTCTGATATGGGACGTGGGGATGCCAAGCAGTAACTTTAACCACTTCATCACAATGCCCACCCCTCTCTTTTTTTTTATTTTAACCAACACATAAAAATGGTACATATTTATGGGGTACAATGTGATGTTTCAATACTTATATATATTATAGAATATCTAATAAAATCAGGGTAAACATATCTATTTCCTCAAAGATGTTTTACTTCTTTACAGTGAAAATTTAAAAATCTAGTACTTTTTTTTGTAGAATAAACACATAATACATTATCATTTTCTGTAGTCATCCTACTGTGCCTTAGAACAGCATAACTTCTTACTCTAATTACAACTTAATACTTGTTAAATAAACTTTCTCAATTCCTCCCTTGCCACTATTCAACCCAGCCTCTGGTAAGTTATGTTTTTAACTTCCTTGAGAGCCATGATTTTAGTTTGCAATATGAGAGATCATGTAGTACTTGTCTTTCTGTGATTGGTTTATTTCATAGTATAATAATCCCTTGTTCCATTTATGGTGTTGCAAATAACCAGATTTTATCTCTCTTTATGACTGAGTGGTGTTCCATTGTGTACATCACCACATTTGCTTTATCCATTCATCAGCTGATAGGCACTTAAGTGGTTTCCATTTCTTGGCTATTGTGAATAGTGTTGCAGTCAACATGGGAGTGTAGATGTCTCTTCCATGAATTGATGTCACTTCCTTTTGTTATACAACCAGCAGCGGGATTGCTAAAACATATGGTAGCTCCATTTTTCATGTTTTGAGGAAGTTGTACAAAATTTTTCCTGGTGGCTGCAACAATGTACACTTGTGCCAACAGTGTAAGGGTTTCATTTTCTCCATATCCTTGTCACCACTTCTTATCTTTTATCCTTTTGAAAATAGTCAATCTAACTGGAAGAAAATTATATCTCACTGTGATTTTGTATTTGCCTGATTAGTGATGTTGAGCATTTTTTCATCTACCTGTTAGTTATTTATGTCTTCCTTTGATAGATATGTATTTAGATCTACTGTTATTTTTAATGCTATTGAGTTATTTAAATTCTTTATATATTCTGGCTATCAATCCCATGACATATATATAGCTTGAAATATTTTCTCTCATTCTGTAGGGTGTCTCTTTTGCAAGACTTAATATTGTTAAAATGACAATGTTATTCAAAGCAATCTACATATTCAATGCAATCCCTAATAAAATTTTCATAGCTTTTTGGAAGAAATGAAAAATTCAGTCCTCAAATTTATACAAAAGTGCAAAGGGCCCTGAAAAGTTAAAATAATATTGAAAAATAAAAATAAAGTGAGAGAACTCACATTTCCTAATTTTCTAACTTCAACTGAAGATACAGTAGTCAAAATTGTGTAGTACTGGTATACTAATAGACATATAGACTAATGTACTAGAATTGAAAATCCAGAAATGAATCTAAATACTCATAGCGAATTAATTTTCATTGAGGATGACATTCAACAGAGAGAATAGTTTCTTCAACAAAAGCTGCTTGGACAACTGGGTAAGCACATGCGAAGAATGAATCTGAGGCTGAAATTGTGGTGTAGTGGGTAACGCTGCTGCCTGCAACAGCAGTATCCCATATGGGCACCCGTTATCTACTGGCTGCTCCACTTCCAATCCAGCTCCCTGATAATGGCCTGGGAAAGCAGCACATGTCTCAAATGATTCTGTCCCTGCAGCCACATAGGAGTCCTCAAAATGGCTTGGGTATGGCCCAGTCCTGGCTGTTTTAGGCATTTGGGGAGTGAACCAATTGATGGAAGAACTCTCTCTCTCTCGCTCTCTCTCTCTTGATATCTCTTTAGCTCTCTCGATCTCTCTCTCTCACTCTCCTCCTCTCTGTCTCCGTCTCTCCTTCTATAACTCTGCCTTTCAAATAAATAAAATACATCTCAAAATAATGAATCTGAGATCCACTTAACTCCATTACAAAAACCAGAACCAGCTCAAAATGGACAAATGGCCTAAAAACTCATATGAGAACTAAACCTATAAGACTGTTAAAAGAGAGCATATGTATAAGCCTTCATGATCTTGGAAATGGCAATGTACTCTTATATTTGACAACAAAAACAAGCAACAAGAGAAAAAAATAGGGCTTGATAAAACTAAAACATTTATGCATCAAAGGACATTATAAAAATGTGAAAAGACAACCTACAGAACGGGAGAAAATATTTGGAGACAACATATCAGATAAGCATTTAATATCAAAATATGAAAGAACTACAACTTTCAACAACAAAGATGATCAACTGAGTCAAAAAATCGGCAAATGACTTGAATACGTATGTCTCCAAAGATATACAAATGGCTAGAAGCAAATGAGAAACTAACATCACTGATAGTTGAAGAAATAAAATTAAAGCCACAATGAGATACCCTTGCATGTATACTAGGATAGCTAATAGCCATATTATAAATAATATAAATAAATTTAAGATGAAAGAATAAAAAATTAAAATGGTATTAATATTAAAACACAAGACTTTCAAAAGTTCTCAAAAGTCATATTAGCTCTTAATTATATTTTCCATGAACTTTGTGAAGCTTACATGCATATTTATTTGTATATTTTTAAAATTTCAAATGGAAAATAACAATTGGTGAGAATGTGGAGAAATAAGAGCCTTTGTACATTACTAGTGGGAATGTAAAATGGGATAGCCAATATGGAAAACAGTCTGGAAGTTCCTCAAAAAGTTAAACATAGAATCTCCACATGAACCAGTAGTTTCACTCCCTAGTATCTGCATGTACTCAAGAGAGATGAAAACATGCCCACACAGAAGCTTGCACATGAATGTTTCTAGCAGCATTATTCATAATAGTGATAACATGGAGATAGTCCATGTCCATCAAAAGATTAATATATAAACAGATTGTGGCATAAACATACAATGAAATATTCTTCAACCATAAAGAGGAATGAAATATCAAAACATCACATTATATGCCATGAATATATGTAATTTATTATTTTTCAATTTAAAAATAATGTAAGAAAAGATGTGAAGTACTTATATATGTCATAAGTTGAGTGGAATTTGAAGACATTGTGCTAAATAAAAAAGGATAGACATAAACTATCACATATTGTATGGTTCCTGTAATGTGAAATATCACATAAACATGAAATAAGTTAAATTTATGAGATATCAAGCAAATACTCTTCTTGCTAACAAAATAAAACTTGAGTAATGATAGGGCTAACGAGTTTTATTGCTGGTTTAATAATAGTTGTTTTAACTGCTTGATGAATATTCAATGAGTATTGATTAATGGATGGCAACAATATGGAAGGGAGACCTTTAATGATCACATTTTAGGGACCTATTTGTTCCAGTTCAAGTCACTATTTAAAACCAAAATGTATAGAGTGCTAGTAAGAGACTTTGATGCAAAAACAAAGCTTTGGTTTATTTTGATGGTGATCAAAACACCATCAGTGCAATTACAAATAGGAAGATTATGTTTGACAGCCTTTCTTAAGAGAAACTTGATCCACAAACTGAAGGCAAGATGCTCTCATTTCTCACTTATTGAATCTACATTATTTATTAGATTCTGCTAGGCAGAAAACATGTTAAGATGTTATGGTCCCTCCAGAAGCCTATAGCAACGGCAAATAGCTCAGTGAAGACGAGCTACAGTAAACCCTCCCTGCTCAAGTCCCAGTAAAATATGGGTCAGCAGTGAGAGGTACCCTTTCAAGCAGGCTTTTCACAATACAGGCTTCTCATGTTGAATGTACTCACTATACCTAGAAATTTGGCATCTGGCTAGCAGAGTGGAAAGGGGTGCGTGGCCTCACCTCTTCTGTGAGCCATATCACTATATGATCAAATCTGTCTGTAAGAGAAACTGGAGAGTATACTCTCCCTGTTTGCCCAGGAGGAGAAGTGAAAAATCTGCTTGGACAATAACTAGTTGATCTCTACCCCAAGGGAAAGACATACATAAAAAGACACTTTTAAAACAATGTACTATCAGGCATTGCAAAGAAATACTATTATCTTTAATATTTTTAATCCACAGACACCAGTTATGTAGATGACACCAACAGCTTGAAACTGAGGTCAGAGCCACATTTTGTTCATGGGGCAGGCCACCATGTATGTAATGTGCATATCCCTGAGTCTCACTTTGGACACTTCTTCGTCCAGGATCCCTGCCCTGACCCCCAGTACAAATGAGATACCCTCCACAGCATTCTTGTATCCTTCATTTGTCTCCATCACCGTACTTATAATTCCATCCTATGATTACTGTTTAATATAAAAAATCCTGCACTGAACCGTGAGCCACCATGGGCAGGGAAAGTATCTATTTGCCTTTGTAGACCCAAAAGCTGTTACGAGACCTGGCACTTGAAGAGTTTGCTGGCTTTCCTTGCTGTAAAAATTAAACCCAAAAACAGAGCCTTCAACATGAATCACAAATCCTCTTCCTCCTACCCATGCCTGCGTCTTCAGTCTCATCTTCATCTTTGCACATTTTTCAAAGCTCGAGTGTATCACCTTCTTTCAGATCCTTAACTATGCCATGATCCCTCCTGCCAAAGGAAATTGTCCTGTATGGACCCCCACCATCTAAGATCTCAGAACATATTTCACATTGTAGAAAAGCCTTCTCTGACCCTGCAGAATATACGACCTCATTTACCTCTCGCCTCCCTCCAGGCCTGATCCAGAATCCATGACTTTGTTATGAGGGCTCACAGAAGAGTGTTCTGTCCTTCTTAGCACTACATAAGTGCATTCACTGATGTGTTTATGTGAAGAATTTTTCTACTCCCCAACCCACTACATTTTAATTCCCCCAGGAAAAGGGAATTTCGCAGCACTGTATATTCCAAGTAATTAGCTTTTAGATCATGCCGAATTAATATTATGGAATCAATGGAATGCTTGATGAATGGATGTATGAATGAATGAATTAGTAAGTTCAGATGAAATATGCCAGGCATTGAAGACAGGCTTTTAGAGCTCAAAAATACATCAGCCTTTGTTGTATTATTTTGTTTAATTCAGATAAGTGGCCTTTTAATGAGAACTAATAGCACATTTGCATAATTATTTCAGGTAAACCATGAAAACATTTATAAGATGTATTTTCCAGGACAATAAAATGGAAGATAAATTTTTAAGTTAATAACATGACTGAAGCAAGGACCTAATATAGCTATTATCTATATAAATGTATTCAAACGATACGCAGGTAGAATTAGTGGTGTGCTTATGATTTTCAAATGCTTCCTACTGGTACATGCAGATATGAAAGAACATTTAATTAAATATTCTTAAACTTCTAAGATACTTAAAAATGATACTTCAAGAACAAAGTCACAAAGGTATCTGAGGAACAGATTTAAAGAACTCAGCTATTATGTTGGCAAAGCTAATGCTACTTGATTAAAATAGAACACTTGGATTTCACATAACAAAGGCCCATATTATCTTTGGGATGTTCATAATTTGTCAGAAAGAACATGGACTTATCAGTGCCAGACAAATGTAGGTTTGATTCCTGATTCCACTGCTCTTGGGCAGTATGAATAGAATTCCTCTTTTTCCTTAACATTCCCAAACTCCTCCTACTTCATGGAGTGTGCCTTTGGCTGGTTTCTTCTCATCCTTCAGATTGCAGTATCCGCTCTTGGAGGAAAGGCTGTTTTCAGTCACGTTCTTTGGGTAGAAGATTCTGACATGCAGGAGGTCGATTTGTGAGTGCCTGTGGCAGACTGCCCATGGGAATGAGGGAACAGAAGCAAAGTCGAGCTAGGATGCACTCCCTGTGGAGGCCTCTGCCATGCTTCTGGGAAGCTCTGGCATGGGATGGCTCTTTAGAACTTTCCTGTATTTAGGCAAGGGTAGTTGCATCCAATGCACTGTCAGCCATTAGATGCTAGCTGCCCCTAGGAAAAGGAGCACTGTGGGAGAAGCAGCCATTTCAGCTGGGGATCGTTCCTGGAATGACCTAACCTAACTATGAGTCCGTGGAAGCTGGGGAAATACAAGCTTCAGGTCCCACATGGAGATCAGGGCAGTGCACTAGAGCATCCAGTTCGGAAGCCTCACCTGACCACGCTGGATCAGGCAGCTCACCACCTGGTATGCTGCATTCGTCACACCTCCATGTTTGTTTTACTTCCATTCTTTCAAACTAAACCTTTTATAGTTAATTTGTCAATTTGTTCACTAGCCTCCTTCTCTTCTCAAGAGGTAAATGTACTTCTTGAGGGCAAAAACATTGTGTGTCTTTGAACAATGAGTGGTTGGTACTTACTAAACAAATGTAGACATGAATGAGTCAGGTCGATCAAATAAACCCTATGTCACTTGCTGTAGCCACAAGGATTTCCAATGCTTCCTTCAGAGGGAGGAGGCATTTTACAAAGGAGGTAAATCTTCGTTCCTTGTGGAAGGAATAAAGAAACACTAAAATCTCAACCTCATTCACAAAGTAGAAGCCAAATATGATCTAAAAAAAAATACTGCTCAATCTCAAATTCTAGTATCAGACATGTTCTAATTTCCACAAGCATTCCAAAGAAAAAAACATGAAATGTTTTATTCTCATTAGTCAAGTTATGGATGCTTCTTGTGGAAAATGTGGGCAATCCAAAAAATAAACAAGCAAATAAAATCCATCCATTACTGGGGCCGATGCTGTGGCACAGTGGGTTAACACCCTGGCCTGAGGCGCAGGCATCCCATGTGGGTGCTGGTTGGAGTCCTGGCTGCTCCACTTCCAATCCAGCTCTCTGTTATGGCCTGGGAAAGCAGTAGAAGATGGCCCAAGTCCTTGGGCCCCTGCACCCATGTAGGAGACTTGGAAGAAGCTCCTGGCTCCTGGCTTTGGATTGGCGCAGCTCTGGCCATTGCGGCCAATTGGGGAGTGAACCATCAGATGGAAGACTTTCTCTGCCTCTCCTCTCTCTGTGTAACTCTGACTTTCGAATAAATAAATAAATCTTTTTTTAAAAAAATCCATCCATTATTAAAACATATAGAATGATGACCACTATCAGCATATTCAGGTGTTTTCATCATAATTTTTCTCCATTCACATTTTCTATATAAATGAGATTGTAATATTACTATACTTTTGCATCTACTTTTCCTTAATCTCATATAAAGATTTTGAAGTAATCAAAACCCTGTAGGAATCATTTTAAAGGATTATGTTCATATTTGCAACACTATTACTTAACAATACTACTTCCATGATTGGCTAATTAGATTGTTTCTAATTTTTGTGTGATTATAAACAATTTCAAATAAGTCTTTTTTATAATAAGATTTATTGGTGATTATCCTTTTAAATGCTCAGATGATCTAATTTGTTAATCATATGCCTCATTTGTCAGTTAGATCAAATCACTCCCTCTCATTAAAGTCTTTTATCAGAAATAATAGAGTAGAACAAAACATTAAGCCAAAAGTAAGAATTCCTGGGTTTCTGCCCAGGTTGGCAACTGGTGAGTGGTGTGTCCTTGGGAAAGTAATATGCATTGCTGTCCTGGGACTCAGTTTGTTTGCTTGTAAAATGGAGTGGTTTGCTAGATAATCTTTAAAACCCCGTTCAGTTCTATTATCTTGTGTTATAATGACTGCTGCTTTCTTTGTTCCCAGAAGCAGCTTCAGGGCTCAAATGTAGGCCTCTTTGACATTCAGAGTTACCTACAAATCTTCTGATTTCCTGTATTTCTGATTTAATTTCCTTCCCTTTATCCAATTTTGGCTATTGCTTAATCTTCTTATCTAGGCCTTACTTTTGTTCCCTCTTTCACTGCTATCCTTAAGCTGGGATGAACTCTCTCTTCTTGATCTTTTACCCACTCAGTGCCTGATTCTCCTTTAAATCCTTTTTCAATGCTTAATTTTTTCTCTGCAAAACCTTTTGATGTTTAGTACTCCCAATGATTGCTCAGCCCTCTACTTTCCCTTTTGCTGCCAAAAAAAAAAAAAAAAATCAAATAAAAAGTTTTATAACAGAATGAAAGAAAGCAAAATTAAACCAAGTAACATGATATAGTACACATCTGCTCTGATGTTTGGATATAGTTTATCCGTAACAGACACCACTGTATATAGTTTTGGAATTGGAGGTAGGGTGGGGCAAGGTATATTCTGAAGATTGTGTGAAAGATCAAAGGATATTTCAGCCAGTCAACAAGGTTAATAGAGGCCCTTATGTCACACTACTCTTAATCTCACAATAAAAATAATGATAGCAATCAGTAACAGGTAACATTTTAAATTGCTATTTATTAGGCAAATGTTACACTAAGTGTATTAACATGAAATTGCCCCTTAAGTTCTCAGAAAACCCTGTGTGAAGCAGAAATTATTATTACTTTCAACTTGTAGATGAGAAAATTGAAGATTAAAATGTTATTACTATAACATTTACAATAACTATGTTTAATCACCAGAGGGTGTTTAGCAATGGCAGTTTGGGGTTGTACTGTGTAACAATGAAGGTTTGTCCAGAGTCAGAGTCAAAGACAAGGATTTAGCCAAGTAATCCCAGAAATCAGAAGAGCAGAAATGAGGGAGAGATAGAGAAAAAAGCCAAAATAAGAGTGTGTTCCCAATGGAGAAGACCATTGAGGACTCCTGGGGCGTATATTCTACCTCAATGTTTCAAGATCAAACCTCCTGGGGGCTGGCGCTGTGGCTCATTGGTTAATCCTCCACCTGTGGTGCCGGCATCCCATTTGGGCACTGGGTTCTAGTCCTGGTTACTCCTCTTCCAGTCCAGCTCTCTGCTGTGGCCCGGGAAGGCAGTGGAAGATGGCCCAGGTGCTTGGGCCCTGCACCCGCATGGGAGACCAGGAGGAAGCACCTGGCTCCTGGCTTCAGATTGGTGTAGCTCTGGCCGTGGTGGCTATTTGGGGGGTGAACCAATGGAAGGAAGACCTTTCTCTGTCTCTCTCTCCCTCTCACTGTCTAACTCTATCTGTCAAATAAATAAATAAATAAATAAATAAATAAATAAAAAGAAAAAAAAAGATCAAACCTCCTGGAACTGTGGAGACTGACGTGTCTCTTACTATGATTTCTCAAAATGGGTTTTCAAACAAAAGATTTATTTGGGAGATGTTGGTAGGCAAGATGTGTTGTTTTGTGTTTTGTTACTATAACTGAATACCACAGACATGGTATTGCTATTTTAAAAAATAGAGACTTACTCAGCTCAGAGTTCCAGAAGTTCAAGCTTGAGGAGCTGTACCTGTAAAAGTCTTTCTTGCTGTTGAGGACTCTACAGAGCCCTGAGGCAGTGCAGGTATCACTTAACCAGAAGGATCCCTCTTCCTCTTCTTATGTCATCATGGAGGTCTTATCCTGAGATTGCATCTGATCCTGACTACCTCCCTAAAACCCCACCTCCAAACACCATTAGCATATGAACTTGAAGATTAGGTTTCCAACACAGGAATTCTGGGAGCCATATAACCAAACCATGGCACCAATTATAACAGAAGAATGACTTAATCAAATAAGTTTGAGAAACATGACAACAGTAGAGATTCAAAATATATGTCACCCTCATAGGTACTAGACAGTCCTTCAGAAATATGTTTAGCTCTGTCTAAGTCACTGTATATTTAAGTTTTATTTATTTGAATAAGCTAATGTTAGACAACTGGCTTGAAAAACATTCCAGAAATCCATGAATAGCCACCACTGAGAAAATAAGAATTAATAAAATGGGGGGGCTGGCGCCTTGGCACAGTGGGTTAATCCTCCACCTGCATTGCCTGCATCCCATATGGGTGCTGGTTCTAGTTCCAGCTGTTCCTCTTCCAATCCAGCTCTCTGCTGTGGCCTGGGAAAGCAGTAGAAGGTGGCCCAAGTCTTTGGACCCCTGCACCCACGTGGGAGACCCAGAAGGAGCACCTGGCTCTTGGCTTTGAATCGGCGCAGCTCCGGCCGTTGTGGCCATTTGGGGAGTGAACTAGAGGATGGAAGACCTTTCTCTCTGTCTCTCCCTCTCACTGTCTATAACTCTACCTCTCAAATAAAGAAATAAAATATTTAAGAAAAAAATCAATAGAGACAAGTAACTGACAAGAAAGAAAGCAATGGTTGGGAAAAGTGGAGCTGGTAGGCCTAAAGCAAATGCTGCAGTGCAGGGTCCTGAATGGTAGGCCAGGGTGGAAAGGGAGTGGATTGTTCCTCTCTGTAAGGGTCCTGCCTGGTTCACTGCTGCATCCCTAGGGCCTACGTTGTCCCAGGTAGAGTGGAATGGTGCACAGGAATAACTGAGGAAAGTTCAATCTCATTTCTGGCCCAGGGAGCACATTACAGGACAGTGGTTGAAGTCTAGTGACCCTGATTCTACCTGGGAAGGCTCCCTTCTCTCCTTGACTGGAAAGATCTCCCATTTCACACAACATGGTTTCAACAAGGTATGTACCAGGAAGGGCAGCAGGGAAGTAAGAACTCCAGGTTTGCATGAGATAGGACCCAAACTGCTATGAGAACTCTGAGAACTAGAGGTCTGTTGGGAGTCTAGATCTTCAGTCTGGAATACCTGCTTAGTATATAGAGAAGCATGAAGAATGAGGCAGGTGGAGAGCTGCCAAGATTCACCACCCACACCCTCTGCTTCTATCATTAACTGGAGTCTGGGCATAGTGCTCCATAAAAAATATCTTTGAAATCTCTTGCAATCCCAGGGGACAGGATGTTAGAAATGGTGGAGATGAAGCACAAAATGGAAACCAAACAGCAAGTGCAAGAGGTGCAAGTGGCTGAGTTTTACCCAGGTAAGAGGGAGAGAGGGCATAGATATGCTGCCTTCTCTGGGCCACATTCTACTTCACTATCCTGTTTGATCTTCACGATGTTAAGACATACCCATCACTACCACTTTCTAGAAGAAATCTGAGTTTTGAAAAATTAAGAAATCAGAGCAGGATCCCACACAGAGCATGCTTGATCTGTTTTTTGTTGCTAAGAACACAATCCCACAGGCTGGGGATGTTATAAAGAAAATTGGTTTATTTTGACTCACAGTCCTGTGTTGAGGTTGTGGGACCTCATCTGGCAATGACCTTGTTACTGGCAGAGCTCCAAGGTAGCACAGAGCATTACACATGAAAAGACTGTGAGAGACCTAGCCAAACTGACTTTCATAACAGACTCATCTGCAGATAACCCATTAACCTATCAATCCATTAATCCCATGAATAGATTAATCCATTTATGAGGGCAGAGCCTTATTTTTAAAGAACTCAACTGATACCATCTCTTAATATCTAATAATAAGAATTAATGCAATGTAGTTTTAGAGGAGACAAACCATATTAAAAAAAAAAAAAACATAGCAGCACATGAACGGGTAATGGGACCCAAGGATGTCTGACTTGACTATCCATCCTGTTTCAAATACCAGTTGTCTATAGGAATTGGTACCTCACGTTGTCTCTTAGGGAAAGAGCTCTTTCACCTCTATTCCATGCTGTCAGGTGCCCAGTGGCTGCTTACATGTGGTGTATGCAAATGTTTAAAGGGTTGTCCTACTAGGTGGCTGTTTGTATATCTCTGGAGTTGAGAAATATTTGGAAAAAACAGTGAATCCGTAAAATACCTTTTTATTGCTTTTTAAAAAAGATTTATTTATTTGAAAAGCAGAGTTACAGAGAGGGAGAGGGAGAGGGAGAGGGAGAGAGAGAGGGAGAGAGAGAGAGAGACCTTCCATCCACTAGTTCACTCCTCTAAATGACCATAACACCTGGGACTGGGCCAGCCAGATACAAGGAGTCTGGAACTCCATCTGGGTCTCCCATGTAGGTGGTAGGGGCCCAAGCACTTCAGCCATCTTCCACTGCTTTCCCAGACACACTAGCAAGGGGCTGGATCAAAAGTGAGGAATTAGGACTCCAATCTGTGCCCATATGGATTGCCAGCCTTGCAAACTACAGTTTAACCCACTGTGCCACAGTATCAGCCCACATAGGATAGCTTCGTGATTTACTGTTTTTATTTATCGTTCTCAACATTTGAGAGGTAGAGAGTGTGAACTCTCTGCCGGCGCTGCGGCTCAATAGGCTAATCCTCCGCCTTGCAGCGCCGGCACACCGGGTTCTAGTCCCAGTCAGGGCACCGATCCTGTCCCGGTTGCCCCTCTTCCAGGCCAGCTCTCTGCTGTGGCCAGGGAGTGCAGTGGAGGATGGCCCAAGTGCTTGGGCCCTGCACTCGCATGGGAGTCCAGGAGAAAGTACCTGGCTCCTGGCTTCGGATCAGTGCAGTGCTCCAGCTGCAGCACGCCAGCCGCGGCGGCCATTGGAGGGTGAACCAACGGCAAAAAGGAAGACCTTTCTCTCTGTCTCTCTCTCTCACTGTCCACTCTGCCTGTCAAAAAAAAAAAAAAGAAAAGAAAAAAGAAAAAAAAAAAGAGTGTGAACTCTCATCCTCTGGTTCAATCCCCTATACGTACAGCAATGCTGGACTAGGGGCTAAAGCCAGGAGCCAGGAACTAAATCCAGTTGCTTGAATCTTCACCTGCTGCCTTCTAGGGTCTCCATCAACAGAAAGTTGGATTCAGGAGCCGGAGCCAGGTATCAAACCCAGGTACTCCAATGTGGAATGCCAGCATCTTAACCAGCTGCTATATTAACCACTAGGCCAAGTGCCTGGCCCAGGGCAGAGTTTTTCTTAATAGGTTGTGGAACTTGTCTGCAGTCTGGACAGTGTGTACCAACCTACTGCCCCTGTTCCTCCATGCTAGTTTTCCCCGTCTGTGGCTTTCTTCTTCCTGGGTCAGTCATCTGGTATCTACTGCTCTCTGCCAAATCAGCACTTTTCAAAAAACCAAAAGGAAAGGAAGTCCTGAATAAATATGAGCAAAAGATGTCATATTCCTTTCAAATTGGTTTTCATATTAAAATCTACCTGATTCATTTTTCATTCAAGAGGAGTGGATGTCTCACAGCTGCAACTCAGATGTTTTAGAAATACCACTCAACCGTATTTCCAGTTGCTCCTTGACCAAAACTTGAACTGAGTTTTCTAACCAGAAAAAGCTTAATAAACTTGAGTTTCACCCAGAGAGTGGGTTTCAGAGGAAGATAGACATGATTTCAAATTCCAGATCTCTTTTTGACCAGTTGTTTTATTTTGGACAAGTTAAATTCTCTGCTTTGTCAGCACAACATGGGGAAAAATGGTAATGATATTTATTTGACAAGCTTTCTCTCTGTAAGTGAAAGAAATAATGTGTAAGTTATTTAGCAGATTTCTTGTCACCAATAGGTACTGAAATGGTAGCCTCCTTTCCACTCTTTCTGATCCCAGTCCACTTTTCCTGATGTTCATTCTAGGAAGTAGGAAACAGACTTTAAAAGATATATTGTAAAACAATAACAATCAGCGGCTCTAGATTTTTACTGTGCTAAATTTTTGGCAGCACAGTTATCATATAACTCCTAGATTGGAATAAACAACTACAGTGAAGTAAAAATCCAACTCACTCAGATCTATTTGTTTCTGGGAGAGAATTGTGTGTCTTATTAAATACCAACTACCGTGCTATTCTCTCCAGAAAATGATTGGTTGAATGAAGTGGCCAGGGAGTAAGAATTGAATACAGCCAGGAAAACAGCTGTGTGTGGATGGAGGTAGCATGCTTCCAGCTCTTACTGATTCATTTCTCCAACAGTTTTTACTTAAGGGAACCATTCATAATGCATGGCTGCAGGACTATATAGAAGGCAAATCACCCAAACTGTGAGCGTTACAAGCATTGCACATTGCCTTTTCCAATTCTGGAAAACTACATGATGAGCTACCTATAATTTTTCTAGCTGGAGCATGAAAGGGAAAGAAATGTAGCAACTCAAACAAACATGTGGAAGTGGGAATGACTGATAACTGTTTTAGAGACGTCTGTATCCCCCTTCCAATGGGAAGGCAATTATCATTCATTTAGTCTACAAGCCTTTGGTGAGCATCTACTATGTTCCAGGCATAAGGTTAAATACTAGGTATTCAGAAGGCCATTATATTCCCATGATAACTGCTCTCATGGAACCTGCAGGCTAGTAAATCCAATAAATATGCAAAGAAAAAATATGTATTTCCAATTTAACAAAACAGCTGTGAGGAAAGAAATCACTTGCTTAGAGGTGCCAGCAAGGATCTCTCAGTAAAGTTCACAATCAAGCTGGCATTTGGCCTAATGGGTAAGATGCCGCTTGGGATGTCCACGTTCCATGTCAGAATATCTGTTTAAATCCCAGCTTCACTTCTGATCCCAACTTCCCACTAATGTGCACCCTACAAGGCAGTAGTGATAGCTCAAGTGCTTCAGTCCTTGCCACCCATGTGGGAGACTTGGATTGAGTTCCTTCTCCTAGCTTTAGCCTGACCTAGCCCTGGCTGTTTCGGCATTTGGGGAGTGAACCAGCAGGTAGAAGATCTTCCCCTCTCTCAGTCTCTACCTTTCAAATAAGATAAATAATTTTTAAAAATTAGGCTGAACCTACAAGATGAATAGGGGTCATTCACTGAGAAGCCAAGATGAGGACACCCTGAGCAGAAGCACATCAAAGTCTCAGAAAAGGAAAAAGTTTGACATTGCCCACGAACTGAAGGGAGCAAAGCAAAAGCTTTGCTTTGGGAACTAAAGGCTGAAGCAAAGTGAGCAAGGGAAATTGGCACAAATGGGAAGTTAGCAGGGGCAGGGACCAGTAGGTCATGTACAGGACATGGGTTTTGTTCAAGGGTTAAAATGAAGCCATTTCCAGGTTTGACTCAAGGGAAATGCATAATCAGTTTTACAATTTAGAAAGCGAACTCTGGTTGCTTGGTAGAGAGAAGCTTCTGTTGGAAGAGAAAAAGAAAGTTCTGTGGCTAATTAGCAGGCATTTAAATATTCCAGGTGTAGAATGATGATGGTGGTAGGAGACAAGAAAATGATGACAGCAATGACAGTGCAGGTGAAGAGAAGTGCAACAGTGAGTGATACCCATTGGAAGTAGAATTGACTTGACATGTGGGTGACTAAGCGGAAAACTCAAGGATAACTTCTAGGCTTACATATAATGGGCATGTGGTGGTGCCATTTACTGGAGAGGTAATGACTGGGGGAGAAGCATAGAGTCAGCTGAACTTTCTCTGGACTCCTTGATAGTGATGATAGATAGATAGATAGATAGATAGATAGATAGATAGATAGATATAGATACACCATCAGCTTTTAAGCTCCCTTGGGTAAAACACACAAGGACCGAGAACACAGAGTTTTAAATGGAAGAGAACAGGGATCACTTATTAGCTGTACGACCTTTGAGCAGATTGCTTATCTTTGTAGAGCCTGGGTTTTCCACTTTGTAGATAGTCTCTAATAAGACCAATCTCTAGGGTTGCTGGATTAAACAAGATGGATTACATAGTGTGGCCAGTGCTTAGTACGTCATCAATGAATACTAGTTATTGTTATCATTAGAATTGTTCATAGTTCTGGTCTATTATAAACACTTATTTATGGAATAAATGAATAAAAGAATTGGAGCATATTTAAGTTCTCACTGAACAAGTGAGTAAATCAATCCTAGTTTGCAACCTTAAATCTCCCATTAACCAGCTAATTACTGCTGATTTTAACCTTGTGGATTAAACCCCAATTCAGAATCTCCATCTATAAAATAGGGCAGAGGTCTGTGAGGGGAGGATAAAAGTCTCTTAGGCTACATGGCTTTTTAAGGAGCTTCTAAATCTAAATTTCTAATAAAACAGGGGTTCTTTTAAAAATATGCCTTTTCAGTCAATAAGTTACTTATCTGCTCTCTCATGTGATGCTCACAATAACACTGGATAACATAATTCTTAGTTTACAAGTGGGAAGCTGAGGTTAAATGAAATACCCACGACAAGCACTGGAGTTTAGAGTGAATACACAGACTGTGATCCTTTTCCTGCTCCACCATATGGCTTCTCAGACTTAGTGGTGATCTTCACATGGGAACGGGGGAATTCATTGCTAACAGCCACACTGAAACCAACCACTTGGTCATCCTAGGCTTAATATTCATTCTAGGAAAGAATTCAAGAGGAGTCTCATAGAAACAAGAAATCGAATAACCAAGTGATACTTCTAGTGTTTGCTTAGATCTCCTCTCTACAAAAATCAGGCTGTTGAATGGAAATATAATGTGAGCTAACATGCCATTCTAAATTTTCAAATAGCCACATTTAAAGAAAATTGGAAAATAATTTTAATATTTAACCCCATATATTCAAAATATCACTTCAGTATGTAACATACAAACATTACTGAGAATGTTGCAATATTTTTTCATTCTAAGTCTTCAAAATTCAATGTATGCTTTACAATTATACTCAACCTAGGTACATCCATTATCAAAATGTTTGGGTTCAGAAATGTTCCTAATTCAGGATATTTATGGTTAGATTTTTGAATATTCACATATACATAATGAGATATTTTGTGGATGGGACTCAAGTCTAAGTGTGAAATTAATATTTCATATATGCTGTATATACATAGTCTAAAAATAATTGTATGTATGTAATATTTTAAGTAGTTTTGTGCAGGAACCACTGTCATAGTATGGAATTTCCCCCTTCTGGCATTATGTCAGTGCCCAAAAACTTTCAGATTTTTTTAGCATTTCAGATTTTAGATTTTAAGATTAAGAATGCTCAACCTGTAGCACATTTCAATTCAGCCTGGCCACATATAGCTTTTGGCTACTGTATTGGACAGCACAGAATATCCAAACTATTACATCACCCAATATTACATTCCTCTGAGGATTAACACTCAGACCAAAGAAAGATCTCATGGTATTACAGAATGATTAGGCTGCATGGTGCGTGTGTTAATATGACTTTATTTCTTTATCTAGTTAGTCAAATTTGACATATTATTTGAGGTTGAATAAATCACATGGAAAAGATTTTCATTCAGGAAGTCATCAAAGCTTTAGAATAGAATATAACGAATAACAATTCTCAACACATAGGTCTCCCTGTGAAAAATTCCATAAACACATTTATGTATATATGCTTATATATTAACAGAAAGCATCTGAAAAAATTTCCAAGCCACTGGTCTCAGCAGGTTACTTTGGAAAAGAAGCCAGTTATAGTGAGTTGGAAAAGATACTTATTTTTGATTAGATAAGCTTTTACATGGTTGAAAATTTTTGCAGAATTTTTAGCAAAAATAGTAATACAATAAAAGCTTCTTTCTGAATAAAATAATTATGACATAATAAAACTACCTATTTAGCAAAAGTAATAAACAAAAAATCTATTAGAAAGGAAGATAAATTAATTGATGTTTTGCTTTCTATTTCCTCAGTAGGACCTTTTCTTAAGTCAGAAAGTTAGAAATCACAGTGGCATGTTATCCAAAGCTATAATCAGTGTATCTACCCGAGAAGAGTTCAACCATATCAGTGTAGCAGAGGAGGCAGACACAGTCTGTAAAGAAGTTCCTGTGGATTTGATGGGATTTGTAGCCCTGCATCACCCATGGGCTCATGCTGTCAAACAACCAGAGAAAATCAATAGACTCCTTCTTGTGTTCAGAATGGCTGAGCATTTTTGATATGTTACCCACCACCTTGCCTGAGCCAGATTCTGGCAGGCTGTGATCAAGTCCTTACACTGGTTCTAGAGCAATCAAATCCTTTATTTTTTGGAGGTTTGGTGTAGTAGTTTTTTTTTTTTACCAAAGGAATTCACTGGACACTAATTCCAGGAGGAATTAGGAATTGGGAATTTTTTTATAAAAAAACTAATAAAAATTATACTACTTTTTTTGGAAAATGACAACCAACAGCATCATATAATAACTCAGAAAAGCACATAGAAAAGAAGCCATCTTGATGTGTTTAGTACGTATTTACCGAGTTTATGTGAGTGAACAATTTTTACTCTGAGACATATTTAACTGGTACACCTGAGCACATTTGAAAAACTCTAGTGTGGTTATAAATAGGCCTGACTCTACCACTTATCATATATGTGATCTTGGTTATGTGACTTTAGTGTCTTCATAAAACGTGGCTAATAATACTGACTTCAACTTTGGAAATTAACTTAGTTTAATGAAGCACCACCGTGATGGCCCATACAAGGAAGGAGCCTGGATGAGAACCTCTACTGCCATTAGTTCCATTCGTTTGGTTTCTCCTCCCCTTTTCTGTTCCTCTTTCTTAGTAGGTTAGCTTTCAGCAAAGGATGTGACCTACAGAGAGGAATCATGCTACTTAGAAATACAACTACATACATGAGGTAATGGGGAGAATCTCTTCCTATACTAGGCACACATATCCAGAAAAGCTAAAACATTAAGAGTTGTGGATAAAACAGAAAATTAGAATGTACCAAAAAATGTGGCTTTCTCTTGGATGTGTTGCTTTCATCAGATCTTTAGCATAAATACATATTTTGGCTTCTAGATGAACATTCTTTAAAATATGAATTTCTCTAATTTATTTTTTAATTGGATAAAATCTTACAGTTGGAAATTTCTAGACAGAATATAAGAATATGAACCAAAGAGGCTCCTGAATTAAGTTTTATTCGGTTGAACGTAAGCATTTTACCCCAGACATGCTTATTAGTAACTAGATTCCCAATGTTCACAGTCTGCATTGCCAAACACTATTTTATTCTTTGACAAATATCTCTTTTTTGAGGCAAAGTAATAGATGAATATTTTGGATTTAAGTGTGCTTAAAAACATATTTATGTTATCATTGATATTAGCTGGTGTCTACTTCTTAAAATTTAAATGAGATCACTTCAAACCCTGTTTTTGCATGATGTGGAAGATCCAGTTCTGTCAGCAAATGTTTTTGTGAATTCCCAGCAGATTTGACCTTCCATGGCCACCTGCAACATCAAATCCTGCTTCAGCTGACAGTTCAGTTGCATTCATGCATTTTCCTGATATCCAAAATCTGTTATCCCAGTACTCATTGTATCAACTCAGATGTACAATTCAGTATTTTACTTGATGTGCAAAAACCAAATAGGAACAAAACAAAACACATAAATAAGTAACATTCATTACAAGGACTCTGTGGGTATGGAAGAAAATGTAACAGAAAGGAAGGGATTTAAATTTCAGAATTATAAGCAATATAAAAATTAAACAGTATGCACCCCTTCCTTAAAGTTACAGGACAATTTATGCACAACAGGATAATAGGGTTCTTCCATTTGGTTACATTCTGACTACTCCTGCTTTTTCATTTCCTTTATTCTCCCCAGGAACACAAGGTAAAAATTCCAATGTCCCTAAAATAACCTTATCAATTTATCTGTATATGTGGACCACACCTTCATCCATTCATCTGATTGTCCAGGATGGCCAATTAAATTCCTACCACATTTGCTAAAGCACCTTCATAAAGTTTAGCATCTCCAAGTAGGGGACAACCCCTGTGACTACAGTGTCTGTTCCTTAGACTTTCATCTTGTGGTTCCTGTTTGCATTCATTGTCCACTGCATCCGAACATGGAAGCTCTGTCTTCCGAGGGACAGTGCCTACTTTGGAGGATAAGTGCTTATTTATTTAGCGTGTCCCCTAGGGTACTTCTCATTGAATTTTACATGAGCCACATGGCCTATATTTTTAGGCTAAATTATGCAAAATTTATTCTTCTTACTGAAAGTCTATTTTAGTGGATGTAGACACACTGGAAGCTTTATCTATTTGTATATCTGAATGCAAATATATGGATAATCAGTGATACATATGATCATTTTAATGATTATTTAATATTACAGCATCATTTTATTCATATTTTGTACAAATGCATTTTTATCTGACATCATAAGGGAATGAGCTAAATATTATTGCCAAATAATTAATGCACCTCTTTCATAAAAAATGATGCAGGATCTTAGTCCACCCGAATGAAGGTGGACTGGGTCCGAAGAAAGATAAGTGGCCACTCACCCATTCTCAGCTCCCCCACCCAGATCCCGAGGACAGTCAGACACGGCAGGGAGTCAAGTCAAGTAAGCAAGAATTCATTTATTACTTGTGTAGCAAAACCTTTTAAAGCACAAAACTGCAGAGTCATTGGGGCAGGGCATAAGGACCAACCAATTACTTAAAAGGTCATTTTAAGGGACGATTTTTTTACAGGACCATCCGTATGTCTGTACACTCGTCATCAGTTGTCATCACCTCCCCTGGTGCTGCGTGGCCAATCAGCTTTGGTGGTAAACAACTTTGGATACCACCCACCTTACTTCCTTTGGGCACCATCTTTGAAATGCCTCATGTGCCTAATTTAAATATTTTAAAATATTTGTCTTTTCCAGAATAAAATGGCTATATGAAATTAAGTTGAGATGCAAGAAGGTAGTGATAAGGTGGGGAAGAGATTGGAGACATACCAAATGGTTTAGAGCAGCATCATTCAAAATTGCAGTCAGAAAATCAATTTGGTGAGATATGACAAGCAATAAAACAGTATGGAACAGAATGGAATTAAAAATTAGAGCATATCACATATAGTATGAATAAGTATTCTTTTGTTAAGTTTGTTTATTAAGCATTTAGCTCTGTGTGACTATGTGTACATGCCATTAGATACAATGTAAGAAATATTTCTTATTTTTCAAACAGCCTATTTAATTGCAGTATTACTGACTTTAAAAAAGCTGTACATACTTAATGTACACAACTTCATGAGTTTAGGAAGAGCAAATGCAAATAAAAATTATAATGAGATATCACCTACACTGCTAGGCTATTACCAAAATGATGAGAGATAAGTGCTGGTGAGGATGTGGGAAAAAAGAAATTTTTGGATACTGCTGGTGAGAATATAAATTAGTATAGCTACTGTGCGAATTCCTCAAAAAGTTAAAACCAGAACTACCATATGATCCAACAATTCCACTTCTCTGTATACAGTCAAAGGAATCAAAATCAGGATCTCAAAGAAAGCTGCACTCCCATGTTGATGTCATCATTATTCACAAGCCAAGACATGAGAACAGCTTAATTGTACACTGTCAGATGAATGGATGAAGAATATGTGGTCTATACATACAGATAATATTATTTAGTCTTTAAAGAAAAAGAAGTCCTGCCATTTGTAACAACATGGATGAACCTGGGGGACAGTATTTTAGGTGAAATGAGCCAGACACAGAAGACAAATACTACCTCATGCCACTTACATAAGGAGTCTAAAATAGTTAAGTGGTTACCAAGGAGCCAGAGGAGAAGGAACTGTGGAGATATTAATCAAAGGGTACAAAGTTTCATTTATGTAAGATGATATAGCGAACTGTTGGGCAGCATATTGCCTATAATTAGCAATACCATATTATAAATTATAATATAATTTATACAGAAGGGCAGAAAGGGGAGCTCCAGCTAGTTCTCTCTAGAACTTTTGTAAGACACCAATCCAATAATAAGGGTTCTTAATAACTTCCCAAAAGACTTTACCTCTTAATACCACATGAGTGGGGATTAAGATTAAGCATTTGTTTTGGAAGGGTCACATTCAAGTAATAGCACTTCATTTTCCTGAGTATACATACAACAAACAATTTCTCCATTAAGATTTAGACACCTCAGATATGTTAATAATGGAAAAGGGATAGCCTCTTTAGGGAATAGAAATTCTGATCACCAGCAAGTAATGTCTGATATGACTACTTAAGAAACATGATTTTATAATTCTGCTTCTTGTAAGGGCTGATTTATATAAATCTCCCCACTTGCTCCAAGTCTATAGCATACACCCATACCAGAGGAAGAATCACCATTGAAAATATGAGACCTTCAGTGAACAATGAATCTATAAACAGTATAAAATGATCTATAACATGTAATGCCTTTTCCATCATAAGTGAGACTACACAGGAAACACTAACATTCATATTTATTATAAATAGAGTTGAGGAAAGTAAGCCAATTATCATTATATCTATTGTAGCTTACTTTGAAGAGGTCTTACATTAAAAATCATGTAAGTGATCTCATATATCCCTCAGTATCCTCTACTTTACAGATGAGGTGTACAAGAATTGGAGAAGCTCAGTGTTTTGCAAAGATCACATGACTAGTTAATGGTGGAGTCAGAATGTGAACCAAGGTGATCTAATTCCAGGCCCAATTATGGCTGGTGCAATACAAGTATTTGGTCTGACGGATACTGCCCTTAACTTCAGCCTGCCATAGACCCTTTTTCAAGAAGCAATAAGTATTTAAACTAGGGATCACTATGCAAAGCAAATTCCATTTCTCACATGTGAGGGTGAGGATCAAACTCTTTCATGAAGTGATTTCACTCATAGTCTGTGCTTACCTAGCTTGGCAGGACGCAGAGTTGAAGGCATCATCTGGGAAAAGACTTGGATCTTCACCAGACATGAACTGTCAGTGCCTTGGCCTTAGACTTCCAAGCCCCCATAAATAACTTTCTGTCATTTATCGATTAAGCAGCCTGTGGTATTTTGTTATAGTAGCACAAATAAACTAAGATATTAAGAATATTTTATACCTATTAAAATGAATGTCTCTGATAAAATTTATCTTTTACTCTCTTCAAATATGTTTTTATGTTATTTCTATTCTTTCCCATCTTAAATAATAATATGTCCACCTATTTTTGGTCCTAAATCTTTAAAGTTTTCCGCCTCTTTACTATCTATACCCTAATGGTTGCTAAGGCTCAGAATGCAAAGAAATCTCTTTCATAAGAAAACACGCGACTAATGTTAATAGTATTATATTCTGGCTATTGGGAGTGTTGGTGCTTTAATTTACTTGGATGTTTTGATTTGTGCTTTTGAATATTTTTATATTTTCAAAACTATTATTTATATTTATTAATGATTAATTTGAAAATCAGTAGCAACATATTTACAGTGATAATGAATATTAAATTAGTACTTAGTATGTACTATGTACATACATCTGTACATACTATGCTAAGTTCTTTCATGAGCATTAGCTTGATGATTCTTTACAACCAAATAAAAGTGGCATTATAGATACCTCCACACTATTTATGTGAAAATGAAATTTGATGCAACCTAACTTACTAATGATCACATAGAAAACATGTTCAAGAGCTTAAATCTTCCCTAACATTTTTTTTGACAGGCAGAGTGGACAGTGAGAGAGAGAGACAGAGAGAAAGGTCTTCCTTTGCCATTGGTTCACCCTCCAATGGCCGCCGCAGCCGGCACACCACGCTGATCCAAAGCCAGGAGCCAGGTGCTTCTCCTGGTCTCCCATGGGGTGCAGGGCCCAAGCACTTGGGCCATCCTCCACTGCACTCCCGGGCCATAGCAGAGAGCTGGCCTGGAAGAGGGGCAACCAGGACAGAATCCAGTGCCCCGACCGGGACTAGAACCCAGTGTGCCGGTGCAGCAAGGCAGAGGATTAGCCTGTTGAGCCACGGCGCCGGCCCAAATCTTCCCTAACATTTCTTCTCCCTTTCAATCTGTACTAGACACCTTAGAGAATACCCAACTGCTGTGGTCTTTTTTTGTGAGTATTGCCACTCATACATTCACTCTTTTGTCTCCCTAAAGCTAGTTTATATTTGGTTTTCCTTGTCCATGACTTCTACTATGGTATGGATATTGTTTGTTCTCCATGGGCTCATGTGCTGGCATAATGGTCCCCATTGCTATGATATTAAACGATGGTGGGACATTTTGCAATATTTTTTCATTCTAAGTCTTCAAAATTCAGTGTGGGAGCTGATTAGGTCATGGCTGCCCTTATGAATGGAATAATGATGTTCTTGTGCAGTTGGTTTGGTCTTGTAAATGTGGATTTGTTTCTATGAGAATGATTTTTATGAAAGAGTGAACCTGGCACCTGCCTAGTCTCTTGCATCTTCTCTTGACCTATGAGAGTCTGAGTCCTGAGTGTCTCTCTCTCTCTCTCTCTCTTTTGCATGCCTGCTATGTGATGCAGTCCTCTGTGAGTCTCTCCCTAGAAGCTGATGCTGACACCATGCTCTTATCTCTCCAGATATATGAGCTAAAAAGCCTGTTTTTAAATGAAGCACCCAGCCTCAGATATTTTGTTACAGCAACACAACATGGACTAAGACACCACATCCATTGCCACAGGTGTTTGGGTAAGGGCTAGATACTGGATCAGAGGCAGTTAAGCCAGATTCTTTTTTTTTCCCCAGAAATTTAGATTCAATTGGGGACAGATATATTTCTATGAATGAAGTCCTAACTCTACAACATACCTCATCCTGTCTTCTATTCTTATTTCCTACCACAAACCCAGTACTCTAAGATAGAAAATTATTTAAGTCACTAATTCACTCTTATCTCTTTATCTATTCCTTCCTCTGCCATTTACTAGCCTAGTTTTAGACAACTTAGCTCATCCTGGCAGAGTTACTTGTGCACTTCTAAATCACTTTGCTAA
This sequence comes from Lepus europaeus, assembly GCF_033115175.1. Lineage (NCBI taxonomy): Eukaryota > Metazoa > Chordata > Mammalia > Lagomorpha > Leporidae > Lepus > Lepus europaeus. Next base: position 67,425,240 of record NC_084838.1, on the reverse strand, counting down.
TACCTATTCTGTGGTGTGTTACAGCTGGCTTATATTACTTCAAACAAGCAATTTTCATAAATTTTCAGGAATTTTTCAGCCAGTTGATGCTATCTTTGTTCCCTGAAATCATTCTCAGTGGAAATATTTACACCAAGACAATTAGCAAGCACTATAAATCAAAGTACCCCACCCCGGCTTTGAGCCAGCTGCTGAACATTTTCCAGCATACTGAGGTCTATGGCACTTACCATCCTGTTTTTCAATTGTCTTTTGATCATCTGTCTTATACTCTCAAGCACTAAGAGCTTCAGTGGAGGAGACAGCAGATGGATAGTGAAAGAAGAAGGAAATAAAAGTTAAAATAGGGATTTTAATCTCTTATGTCAAATACAGTCTGTGAAACATGAAATCAAAGAGTCAATGAGTCATCCACCTGTTTTTGTTTTTTTTTTTTTTTTCTGCTTGGAATGGGATGTTGAAGAGATAATTACATATGCTCCTTGAAAATGACTTTAAAAGGGGCTCTTCCCTGTCTTCTTCAATACCTATTATACTTCGGGCATCCAGTGCAGCCAAGGAAGTCCCCAAAAAGCTAACCTCAGGGAAAAAACTCATTTCCTCTCATCCTGACCAAGGTGAAGAGTGAACCTAGCTGATTTTTCATCTTTGGAAAAAAAAATCCCACCATGAAAATGAACACCATTCATTTTTATAATCTAATTACTTTTTCTTTCCCCTTATTGAACCTGTTTTCTGTAATTTTCATTCAACTGTGGTTCCTTCCTCAAAGATCTTCACATTCTTAAAATCAAAAATATGTGAAGGCAGAAAATGACTTTAGGAATTTTATAATCAAACCACCGTCTCTTAAAGAAGAGTAAGTAAGAGAAAAGAAAACACTTGCCAAGATTACATGACTAGCTATTGGCAGAGCTTGTACCAATATCATCCAGCTCAATTGTATTTCCACTTTACACATCTCCTTTTATACTAGGAGTGCAGTGGTTAAAAGAACTAAGAAAACGTGGTATTAAGCCATTATTTCCTATGTGATATTTGTTTTCTGAAGATCTTGTTTTCTAACCAGAACTATTGGGCATTTTGAGGATCTCTGGAGTTTGTCCACATGAACAATAGTTTCTTTTCCTACTTGTCCCCTGTGTTGCTGGTTAAAATTTGATTTCGACTTCATGTTTTGTGTAGCTCACATGGATCTGCTCTTTCCATTAGGGTTCTGATTTTAACATTCTAGAAACAAATAAAGTGAAGAAATAATCTTAAAGTGGCTGCGCTGGGAAGTAGAAGAGAGAGTAATGAATCACAGCAGAATTGACCGGAGCTGCCCCCAAAAATGCCAACTGGATAGAGGACGTCAGGTCACAACACACACATCCACAGGCATACAGTCTCATTCCAGTGTAGGGTAGCAGATCTTGTTTGATAGGCTTTGGTGCACGGACAGAGGACAGCCAAGACATGTGTATTTTTATGTCAGCCATAGAGAAATGCAGAGGGTGGTAGTTGGGTGAACAATTTCTTTGTAGCATTCATTAGGGCAAAGTTTTGGAAAGTACAATAAGAAAAGGGTAGCAAAGGACAAGGAAAAATAGACAAGGCAACAAAGTAAACAAGGTATGATGGACTTAAAAAGTTAATGGAGGCCGGCGCCGCGGCTCACTAGGCTAATCCTCCGCCTTGCGGCGCCGGCACACCGGGTTCTAGTCCCGGTCGGGGCACCGATCCTGTCCCGGTTGCCCCTCTTCCAGGCCAGCTCTCTGCGTGGCCAGGGAGTGCAGTGGAGGATGGCCCAAGTGCTTGGGCCCTGCACCCCATGGGAGACCAGGATAAGCACCTGGCTCCTGCCATCGGATCAGCGCGATGCGCAGGTCGCAGCGCGCCTACCGCGGCGGCCATTGGAGGGTGAACCAACGGCAAAAGGAAGACCTTTCTCTCTGTCTCTCTCTCTCACTATCCATTCTGCCTGTCAAAAAAAAAAAAAAAAATTAAAAAAAAAAAAAAGAAAAAAAAAGTTAATGGAAAATTGAATGAAAAGGTGTTTCTTTTGCAAAAAAAGAAATTAATGAATAGCTTTTCATAATACTAATTTTTCCATGAACTCATTGAAGGTTCCTTGTAATTACACAATGCTCCCTGTTATAATCATACTGATAGACATATGTATTTCCATTCTCACCTTTTAATTGTATCATTTTTTCCCACTCTCTTTTTTTAAATTCCATCATTATTTGTGAATTTAACATAAGGGATATTTATTAATTTAATGTTTACCGAGCATCATTCTTGGAGGCACTTTTCTTCCATTTCAAAACCTTGCAAAAACAATAAATACATTACAGCCTTCATGTTTTATCACAGGAAAAGCTGGCATTTGCTAAAGAAATATCTTCTATCAGTTTGCAACATATGAAACTGGCATTATTCAATTTGTTTGAACTATGAGAATGACAGAATCATTGCTTTCTGTTTACTTTTCTGGGGTTGTAGGAAAGGGACAACACATGAAATGGCTGCTTGGGGAAGATGAGAAATCGTTTAAGAATGACTTCTATTTTCCCTCTTCTAGAATATATATGTATGATGTACGGCTTTGTAACCTAACAGGTCTCAGTTTTAATCTGAGTGCTTTCATTGATTTTCTTGGTGTTCTTTTCTTTGGGGTCCTCACATTTATAAACATTATAGTTTCCTTAGGACTGTTTTTCACTTATAAAATGAGAATAGCAACCAAATGAATTATATTAGTGCTCTCTTGCCACAAAACAAATTCTCCCAAAACTTAGTGACTATTTTTTTAAAAAGAAAAAAAGCACACAAATATTACCAACCACATTCTGTGAGTTGGGAATTTGGGGGCAGATTAACTGGGTGACTCTTATTCCTGTTCTCTCATGAGGTTGCACCAGCAGTGTTGGCTGGGTCTTCAGTCATCTAAGGCTTTACTAAGGTGAGAGGGTTTGCTCACTCACCTAGACGATGAGTTGGTGCTTGCTATTAGCATGAGGCCTCAGCTCTCTGTCTTGTTAACTTCTCTGTAGGACTGCTTGAGTGTTCTTACAACATGGCTGCTAGCTCCCTCCAGAGTAATTAATTCATAAGAGCAATGTAGAGTCTTCCACATGTCTTATGACAACCTCAGAAATTAAACATTTATCATTTCTTTTTTTAAAAGTTTTTATTTAATGAATGCATTTTTCATAGGTACAACCCACCTCCCACGCCAACTCCCACCCTACCTCCCTCTCCCTCTCCCATCACTTTCTTCATTATAGTTCATTTTTAGTTTGATTTTATATGCAGATAACCAACTCCATGTTAAGCACAATATTTCAACAGTTTGCACCCCCCCACACATACATAACATATAGAGTACATTTTGAGAACAGGATTTGCAGTTGATTCTCATATTACAACTCATTAAGGACAGAGGTCCTACATGAGCAGTAAGTGCACAGTGACTTCTGTTGTTCCTTTAACAATTAACACTCTTATTTATGATGTCAGTGATAACCCAAAGCTCTTGTTATGGACTACCAAGGCTATGGAAGTCTTTTGTGACCATAGACTCCATCAGTATTTGGACACAGCCATAAGCAAAGTGGATATTCTCTTCCCTCCAGAGAAAAGTACATCCTTCTTTGATGGCCCTTTGTTTCCACTGAGGTCTCACATAGATCCTCCGTGTAGGATACTTTTTGTCACAGAGTCCTGGCTTTCCATGCCTGAAATGCTCTCACAGGCCTTTCAGCCAGACCAGGAAGTCTTAAGAGTTGATTTTGAGGTCAGTGTATTATTTACAGTGAATGTCATTCTAGGAGTCTGCTGTGTGGACTGCTTCCCATATTGGACTTTCCTTCCCTTTTGATTCTGTCTATTACTATTGCCAGGCACTTGATGTTATTTATATGATCACTTTTATAAAACCTATCTATATGTTGACTTTAACATTTAATGTGATCATTTTAACAGTTAAGATGGCATTTATACCACTGATTTTAATGGGTTTGGAGTCCCATGACAAGTTTTTAGATTGTGCCCTTAGAAGTAAGTCTGTAGGACTGTATGCAGAACTACACTGCTTTATAGTTATAGACTACCTCCTCCTTCTCTTATTCCCCCTCTTATTTTTTACTGGAATCTTCTTCCAATTGACCTAATCTACATATGATTAACTCTATGTTACATAAAGAGTTCAACATATAGTATGAAGAAGAGAAAAGAAAAAGAAAGAAAACAAAGAAAAAAATAAAAAGTAGCAATAATAAACTGTACCTTGACAGGACAAGGACTATTCAAGAAATTGATTCTAAAAGTGTTGATTTTACTTCTATAGCTTTCATTTTAGGAGCACTATTAATTCTCTCAAATCAGGGAGAACATATGGTGTTTGTCTCTTTGGGACTGGGTTATTTCATTAAGTGTGAAGTTTTCCAGCTTGCTCCTGTTGTTGCAAATGACAGGAATTCATTATTCTTTTACGGCTGTGTAGTATTCCACAGTGTACATATTCCACAATTTCTTTATCCAGTCTTCAGTTGATGGGCATTTAGGTTGATTCCATGTCTTGGCTATTATAAATTGAGCTGCAATAAACATGGCAGTACAGATAGCTCTTTTATATACTGATTTAATTTCCCTTGGGTAAATTCCCAGGAATGGAATGGCTGGATCATATGGTAGGTCTGTATTCAGATTTCTGAGGTATCTCCATACTGTTTTCCATTGTGGCTGTACCAGTTTACATTCCCACCATCAGTGGGTTAGGGTGCTCTTTTCCCCAAATCTTCTCCATCATTTGTTGTTTGTTGAATTCTGTATGAGGGCCACTTTAACTGGGGTGAGGGGAAACCTCATTGTGGTTTTGATTTGCATTTCCCTGACAGCTAGAGATTCTGAACATTTTTTCATGTGTCTGTTGGTCATTTGGATTTCCTCTTTTGAAAAATGTCTGCTTAAGTCCTTGTCTCTTATCTTGACTGCATTGTTTGTTTTGTTGTTTTGGAGTTTCTTGATCTCTTTGTAGATTCTGGTTATTAATCCTTTATCAGTTGCATAGTTGTTGGGGTGGATTCATTCTGAGAGGAGGAGCATGGTGGGGGCAAGAGGTGTGGAGTCACCACGAAAACCCTGAGAGTCGGGTGAAAGAAGGCCAGAGGCGAGCAGCCTACAGACTCATTTATTTCAGTTGGCAAGGCAGCTTAAATAGCCAAGGCAGCCAATCTGGTCAAGGGGCGGTCTGTGCCCTAACCAATCACACCCTGTTGCCAGGCAGGCTCCGTTGCCAGGTGGTTTCCAAAGCCATCCAATCACACCCTGTTGCCAGGCAGGCTCCGTTGCCAGGTGGTTTCCCAGGGGGGTTCTGAAGCCACTCCTGAGTAACTGACGCTCGCTTGGCAACAGCCATCTTGGTATGGCCTTCTCATTCCACAACACATAGTTTGCCAATAATTTCTCCCATTCTGTTGGTTGCCTCTTCACTTTCCTGACTGTTTTCTTTTGCTGCACAGAAGCTTCTCAATTTGAGGTAGTCCCAATTGTTCATTTTGGCTTTGACTATCTGTGCCTCTGGGGTCTTTTTCAGGAATTGTTTGCCTGGGCCAATGTCTTGCAGGATTTCCCCCAATGTTCTAGATTAATTTGATGGTGTCATGGTGTAGATTTAGATATTTAATCCAAGTTGAGTGGATTTTTGTCTAGGGTGTAAGTAGGGGTCTTGCTTCATACTTCTACATGTGGATATCCAGTTTTTCCAGCACCATTTGTTGAAGAGGCTGTCCCTGCTCCAGGGATTGGTTTTAGCTCCTTCATCAAATATAAGTCAGTTGTAGATATTTGTATTGATTTCAGGGGCTTCTATTCTGTTCCATTGATCTACCCATCTGTTTTTTGTACCAGTACCAGGCTGCTTTGATTATAACTGTCCTGTAATATGTCTTGAAGTTTGGTATTATGATGTCTCCAGCTTTGTGTCTGTTGTATAATATTGCTGTAGCTATTCAGGGTCTCCTGTGTCTTCATATGAATTACAGCATCATTTTTTCTAGATCTGAGAAGAATTTTTTGTTATTTTGATTGGCATAGCATTGAATCTGTAAATTTCTTTTGAAAGAATGTACATTTGATAATATTGAGTCTTCCAATCCATGAACATGGAAGATTTTTCCATTTTTTTGATATCTTCTATTTCTTCCTTTAATGTTTTGTAATTCTCTTTGACATCCTTGGTTACATTTATTCCAAGGTTCTTGTTGTTTTTATGGCTATTGTGAATGGAATTGATTTTATAAGTTCTTTCTCAGTCATGACATTGTCTGTGTATACAAAGGCTGTTGATTTCTGTGTATTGACTTTGTAACCTGCTACTTTACCAAACTCTTCTGTGAGTTCCAATGGTCTGCTAGTGGAGTCTTTTGGATCCCTATATATAGAATCATGCCATCTGCAAATAGTGATAATTTGATGTCCTCCTTCCCAATTTGTATCCCTTTGATTTTTTTTCCTTGCCTAATGGCTCTGGCTAAAACTACCAGGAATATATTGAATAGCAGTGGTGGGAGTGGGCATCCCTGTCTGGTACCAGATCTCTGTGGAAATGTCTCCAACTTTTCTCCATTCAATATGATGCTGACCATGATGGGTTTATCATAAATTGCCTTGACTGTGTTGAGGAATGATCCTTCTAAACCCAATTTGATTAGAGTTTTTATCATGAAAGGGTATTGTATTTTGTCAAATGTTTTCTCTGCATCTATTGAGATAATCATATGGTTTTTCTTCTGCAGTTTGTTAATGTGGTGTATCATATTGATTGATTTTTGAATGTTGAACCATCCCTGTATACCAGGGATAAAGCCCACTTGGTCCTAGTGAATGATCTTTCTGATGTGTAGTTTGATTCAATTGGCCTGGATTTTGTTGAGGATTTTTGCATCTATGTTCGTCAGGAAGATTGGTCTATAGTTTTCTTTTTGTTGATGCCTTTTCAGATTTAGGACTTAAGGTGATATTGGCTTCATAGAAAAAAAATTTGAAGGATTCCTGCCCTTTCAATTGTTTTGAATAATTTCAGAAGAACTGGGGTTATTTCTTCTTTAAATGTCTGGTAGTATTCAGCAGTGAAGATGTCCGGTCCTGGGCTCTTCTTGTTGGGTGGGCGTTTATTACTGATTCAATTTCTGTCTTGGTTATGGGTCTCTTTAGGTTTTCCTTGTCTTCATGGCTCAATTTAGGTAAGTTGTATGTGTCCAGGAATCTATCCATTTCTTCTAGGTTTCACAGTTTATTGGCATATGGCTCTTTGTAGTAATTTCTGATAGTTCTTTTTATTTCTGTGGTGTCTGTTGTTACATTTCCTTTACCATCTCTAATTTTATTGATTTATGTCTTCTCTTTCCTTTTTTGGTTAGTTGGGCCAATGGTGTGTCAATTTTGTTTAATTTTTCAAAAAACCAGCTCTTTGTTTTGCTGATCTTCTGTGTTTTTTTGTTTGTTTGTTTCAATTTGGTTGATTTCTTCTCCAATTTTTAATTATTTCTTTTCTTCTATGGGTTTTGGGTTTGGTTTATTGCTGTTTTTCTAGATCCTTGAGGTGCATAGAGAGTTCATTTATTTGGTGACTTTCCAGTTTCTTGATGTAGGCACCAATTGCTATAAACTTTCCTCTTAATACTGCCTTTGCTGTATCCCACAATTTTTGGTAAGTTGTATTGTCATTTGCATTTGTCTCTAGAAATTTTTTATTTATTTTTTGATTCCTTTTATGACCTACTGTTCATTCAGAAACATGTTGTTCATTCTCCATGTGTTTGCATATGATGTAAAAGTTCTTGAGTTATGGTTTTCCAGCTTTATTCCATTGTGGTCTGAGAAGATGCATGGTTTGATTCTGAATTTTTTTGAATTTGCTGAGACTCTCTTTATAGCCTAGCATATGGTGAATTCTAGAGAAAGTTCCACGCACCTGGGAGAAATATGTGTACTCTGTGGCTGTGGGGTGGAAGGCTCTGTAGATATCTGCTAGGTCTTTTTGGTCTGTAATGTCAATTAGCTCTGTTGTTTCCTTGTTGATATTCTGACTGGTTGATTTGTCCATTACTGAATGTGGGGTATTGAAGTCCCGTGTTGCTATTGTATTTGAGTCTATATCTCCCTTTAAATCCTTTAATAATTCTTTCAAATAGCCAAGTGCTCTGTAATTATGTAAATATACATTTATAATAGTCACATCTTTGTGTTGAATTGATTCTTTAATCATTATTTAGTGTCCTTTTTGGTCTCCTTTAATAGTTTTTGTGTTAAAGACTATTTTGTCTGATATTAGGATGGCCACACCAGCTCTTTTTTGTTTTCTGTTAGCATGAAATATCTCTTTCCATCCTTTCACTTTCAGTTTGCGTGCATCTTTGTTGGTAAGATGTGTTTCTTGTAGGCAGCATAGATGAATTTTCTTTTTAATCCATTCAGCTAGTCTGTGTCTTTTAACTGGGGAGTTGAGACCATTTACATTCAGTGTGACTGTTGTGAAATAGTGTCTTTTCCCTGCCATGTTTCCTTAACCAGACCTGTTTATGTATTTTGAATTTCATTTGTACTTTTGTTGGATCATTTTCTACATTCATCCTCTTTTGTAGTGAAGTTCCCATTTCTGTGTTTCTGTGTGTAGCACTTCCTTGAGCCAGTGTTGTAGGGCTGGGCATAAAGATACAAATTCTTTCAATTTCTGTTTGTTGTGGAAAATCCTTATTTCTCCTTCATTCATAAATGATAGTTTCGCAGGATACAGTATTCTGGATTGACAGTTGATTTTCTCTTAGGAACTGGAATATATCTTGGCATTGTCTCCTTTCCTGTAGGGTTTGCAATGAGAAGACTGGGGTGAGTCTAATTGGAATACCTCTGAATATGATTTGTCATTTATCTTGGGCACATTTTAACATTTGTTCTTTGTGTTTCACTGAGCTGAGTGTTGCCACAATGTGTCATGGTAAATTCCTTTTCTGGTCATGTCTATTGGGAGTTTTGTGTATTTCTTGTACTTGGATGTCTCTTTCAACCTGCCTATTGTGGAAGTTTTCATTAAGAAGGGCTTCTAATCTGTTCTCTCTTTCCACACCTTCTGGAACTCCTATGATCCATACGTTGGATAGCTTGATAGAATCCTCTAAATATCCACTGTGATTTTTAATTTTCTAATTTCTTCTTCTTGTCTTTGGTCTGACTGTATTATTTCTGGAAGTTTATCTTCTAATTCTGATACTGCCCTACTATTTCATCTGTTCTATTTCTAAGAGATTCCACAGCATTTGTTATCTGGTCAGTTGAATTTTTCATTTCCAGTATTTTATTTTGGCTTCTTTTTAGAATATCCATTTCTTGAGAGTGCTTTTCATTCAGATCTTGAATCTGTTTCTGATTGCTTCTAAGTAATCTGATTATTAATTTTCTGAATTCCTTTTCTGGCATGGTTTCAATTTCTTCTTCAGCCTCCATTATTGAAGATTTAGATTACTCCATTGGCGAGTTCATAGATTCGTTCTTATTCTTATTCAGAACTTTTCCTTTGTTCTTTGGCATTTCTATTTGGTTTCTGATTGGTTTTATTTTTAAATTAATTTCCCACTGCTATGAGCTGCTATGTGTCTGTTCCAGTTGCCAGTGGAAGCAAGCAGCTCCATCTCCTGGAACTTTGTTTATTCCTGGATTCTTATGGAGGCGGGTACCAGGGCTTTGGTGTACTAAGTCCCGCCTATTGGGGCTGGGTTCCCTGCTTCTTTGTTTGCAAAATGAGCTTGGGCTTTCGTTGTTCAGTTTTATTTATTGCTGTACAACTTGCGTGATGGGGGGATGTCACTCTGAATTGGTGTGATCCTTGTTCCTGGGTGGGGTGTGTTGAGAGGTGGCACCTGCAATTGATGGGTTTGTGCACAGAAGGTAAAAGCAGCAGCCCACTGCCTACACTTGAAAATGTAAACAATCAATATGGCCTCTCCCTGCCAGCTGCAGCTCTGATTCGGGAGAAGGGGAAGACACCAAGAGATCCTGGCATGTTCAACCTCTCCGCCTGTCTTCCAAAATTTCTCCTTCTTCCCACTAAGAGCTCCAAGTGCTATTCATCAAATTTCCCCTCATCCATTTCTGCATCTCTGTGGGCTCGCAACCTCTCACCTGGTTCACAGAGGGAGCAGTGTAGGTCTCCTCCCTGGGTCTCCACACCGTTCTCTCACATTATCATTTCCACAATATTTTTGGGTTGCAAAAGTTAGCCCTCTTCATTATGGGTAGGGACTACACAAAGCCATGAATACCAGGCCAGGGTTACTGGAGGCCATGCATGGCTGGCTGCCTACTACCTCAACCATTCTGGGTTATTGTTTGGATGACCTGAGGTATGCACATAAGTACTCAGCCTGACCTATGTCATACACATTTTAATCATTATCTTCATTATTTTATTGAAAGCGATTTAAAAGTTAATGCATATTTTATTTTTAACATTTGGAAATACAAAACTGAACAGAAAATAAATTTTATATAAATAGAAAAATCAATTTCTTATTGCCATTCCTCTCATATAGAACAGTGTATATAATATAGGATATGAAAACACAGTGATATCAAAATAAAATAGAATCTTTGTAACTCTGTTGTTAGCTATAGTACTTGTCTATTTGAAAGAAGCTTTATTGAATAAAGAATTTCAGTATTTCATAGTAAAATTTCATGGTTCTTTTGAGATTATAAATAAGAAAAAGATTGAGGAAACCATTTTTAATCTTCACTTATGATAAAGCTCTTTTGTGCCCTTTAACTTCATAAAATCCTTACTTTATTCTCAACTCAACTTGTGTTTTATTTAAAACACAGTTTTTATGTTGCAATTGACAAAAGCCACATAACTCAGTAAAGTTAAGAGGTGGAACAGTGTGTAACATAGCCAGATTCAGGAGTTCAATTTATATCTTCAGGTATCTCCCTGTTTCACCTCTGCTTATTTCTCCTTGACTTCATCCTGCAGACAGGCTTCCTTCCATGGTGAAAAACAATGGCCACCAGCATCCCCAGGCTCTCACATTTAAAGCATAATAGTTGAGTAGAAAGAAAACCTTTCTCTTCCAGCACCTATCAACCAATCCCAAATACTGTGTTCATTTCTGAGTCGGTCACTGCAGATCAGAAGATGAGTATTCATGATTGGTGCCTCTAGTTGGTGTGCCCACTTTGGATAACAGTGTTGGTAGTGGCTGTGAATAGTGATGGGTAGGGCAGGAGTCAAACCATAGTGATTTTTATTCCCACTAGCTCACTAATGGAACCAGTAGAGCCTCATGAAAAAGCAGAAGGGAAAAGAAAAATTAAACTCACCATAATCTGCTATGAATAAGTAGGAAATATGATAAAGACAATGTATAAGATAAATGAAAAAGAAATGCTTAGAATAACTATGTTTTTAAATTATATATACATGAAATTTTTGTTTTAGACTTTATAAAGGGAAGAGCAGAGTGTGGCTAAAACACTAAAATGTACGTCACCTATAAAGGAAATCTTTCCACCTTATTACTAGAAAGATGGGATACAGATGTTGTTTAAACATTTTTATTTAATTTCCTTTTATTTGAAAGGCATAGAAATAGTGAGAGACAGAGAAAGACAAGGAGAGATCTCTCTGCTGGTTCACTTCCCCAAATTCCTATAACAGCCAGGGCTAGGTCAAGCTGAAGCCTGGAGCAAGAATCTCCATTCCTGACTCCGATTTGGGAGGTAGGGACTCAGATACTTGAGCCACCACCTTCTACCTCTCACAATGCGTCAGCAGGAATCTAAATAGAAAGAGGAGTAGCTAGCACTCTGATATGGAACCTGAGCATTCCAAGAGGGGACTTACCCACCAAGCCAAACACTTGCCTCTCAGTTAATTATTTTATTTTGTTTTATTTTATTTGGGAAGCAGAGAGTGAGAGACAGAGAGAGCTTCCATCCACTGATTCACTTCCCAAATACTTGCAATGGCCAGAGCTGAAGCCAGGAGTCAGGAGTTCAATCCAGATTGCTGGGGTGGGTGGCAGGTATGCAAATACCTGCTGCCTTCTTGGTTTTGTACTGACAGGAAGTTGAAGTCAGGCACTGGAGCAAGGTACCAAACCCAGGTGTTATAATGTGGGGTGCTGGTATCTTAATTGCTAAGCTAAATGCCTGCTCCCCAAAATAAGTTTTTTAATAACTCATGATACTGAAGTATAAAAGCTGAAATGTAAAAAGCTAAATCAAAACTTTATGTAGATTCTATAGACAAGTGGTTTTAAACTAAGTTCAGAGAATTAGGTCAGGGACTATTTATTGGTGAAGGACGATGGAGAAGTAAAAAGGTGGAGTCTTCAACCCCCAGAATCTTTACTTTGCCTTTAATTGTAGAATCTACAGAGGGCCTGCTGGAGTTTTCCTTTTGAGGGAAAATTCTGTTACTGAAAACCTACTTTGGAAAACTGATGTCATTTGAGGGTTTGTTTTTTGAGGGTACTTTGTAAAGTTCATGACCATGGAGTTAAAATGTAGGTTCATTTTGGTGCAAAAGGAATTTGAAATCCTGCTTCACTTTTTTACAACATGTATTTTTCATGAATGTTTTAAAGATACCTGTATGCATGTATTTCAACATGTTTTTTACACCAAAATAAACTTACCTGTTAATTTAGTTTTCTTTGATCATTTTGAATTCTCCTGTCTATAAAATCAACCAGTCAACAAACATTTGTTTAGTCCCTATTATATAGAATTATGAGAAAACAAATAAGTAAAATTTTGTTTCCTCTGGGAGCTAATGATTTAGGATATATCCATTGCTGTTTTGAGGTTATCATAAATTCATACCAGAAATGGCACAAACACACTAATATTTGACAGATACTTACCGACAGCCTATAATGTGCAGGATATCAGGAAGAGCAGCATCATAGTGGGCACTGGATATCAAAGATGAATAGCAATCTCTGCTCTCAGAAAATCACAAATCAGTATTTTGCTTGTTGGTATCAAGGATGGTGGACTTTTGACCTTCTCTTATGCTTCCACTTGCAGTGAGGGAGGAAATATGAAGTGAGAGGTGTCTTCTGTATTTCTTGTTATCCCCTCCTCCCTCAACAACAACAAAAAATTCCTTCCATAAGGTTTAAGGAAACTCTATGAAGAAAAATGACAGCAATACAATACCTCTTGGGTGGCTAAATCACAACTCATGGACTATTTGTAGATCCCAAGAGAACTATTCAGTATCAACCTCATTCCCAGCAGTGGAGCAATATTTCAAATGCAAAGTCTTCTTGGAGGGGAAAGCTACATGATTTTATTTATAACATCTGTACTTTAATACAAAATTCTTAGAGCAGAGTTTGTTAAAGCATGGGTCACCTATATTAGAATCATCTGGGGAGATGGTTACAAATGCAGATTCCTGAGTCCCACTTCAGACTTCCATAATAAGAATTCACAGACTCCAGCAATTTTAATGACTCTGGGTGAGTCTTGGACACACTAATGTTTCAGAAACAATACTTCAGAAATAAAAATTATAGTACGAGCCATCGTCAAAAAGTTCATGTAAATGTGTATTATCAAGCAACTATTCATGAATTTCAAAAAATTTTATATTAAAATAATTTCATTTAATTCCATTTTTCACAAACTTTCTGAGTTACCTTTGTATAAGAACTCTGATCTTATTGTGTTGTGAGTAGGCAATACTAATGAGCTCCATTTAAAAAATAAAAACTCATCAGTATACCATTATTAGTAACTACTAAGGAGTCTCATTTACATACCAGTATTCTATTCTAACTCAAAGGGACTGTACACTTGACAACAGATATTGTTATTTTCCATTATCTCAATAATTAGGGGATGCAATACAATTTTTAAAATAAAGGGGCAGGTATTTTGCCCAGTGGTTAATACAATACTCGAGACACCTGTGTTCCATATCAGAGTACCTGAGTTTGATATCTGGCTCCAGATCCTAACTACAGCTTTTTGCCGACGCAGACCCTGAAAGGTAGGAGTGATGGCTCGAGTAGTTAGGTTCCTTCCTTCCACATGGAAGACCTGGGTTGTGTTCCTGGCTCCCTATTTTGGCTCGACCCAGTCCCAGTCATTGTGGGTATTTGGAGACTGAAGCAGCAGCAATGGAAGTTCTCACTCCCTCTCTCTGTCCTTGTCTCTGACTTTCAAGTAAATAATTTCTAAAAAGAACAACTGTCTGATGGCCAGCGCCGTGGCTTAACAGGCTAATCCTCCACCTTGTGGCGCCAGCACACTGGGTTCTAGTCCCGGTCGGGGCACCGATTTCTATCCCGGTTGCCCCTCTTCCAGGCCAGCTCTCTGCTATGGCCCGGGAGTGCAGTGGAGGATGGCCCAAGTACTTGGGCACTGCACCCCATGGGAGACCAGGATAAGCACCTGGCTCCTGCCATCAGATCAGCGCGGTGTGCCGGCCACAGCGCGCCAGCCGCGGCGGCCATTGGAGGGTGAACCAACGGCAAAAGGAAGACCTTTCTCTCTGTCTCTCTCTCTCACTATCCACTCTGCCTGTCAAAAAAGAATAACAACTGTCTGGCTGGATGCTCAAAAACCCCATCTCCATCCTCCCATTGAGGCACCTGGGAAGAGTCTGGTGGGTACTCATCTGGTTTCTATGTGACCTCATCTCTTTCAGACTTGCAGTACTTTTGTTCTGACCTTGGCACTGATGTGTCATGGTTTTTCAGTGCTCCAGTACTCTATTGGAAATGGAGACAGCTTTCCAGGATTCTGTAGCTTTCTGCTCCCAGTTTCCCAAATCATGGGGTTCAGTTCCATCCTGCTTTCATGCTTCAAATTCCAACAATCTACCCTAGCTTTCAGGAATATTTTCTTCAGTTAGACCTGTATTACTCTATGGATCTGAGGCTTTAAATAGGTCCACCTTTTACCTTCAGAGTCATACCAGAGATTGAAATTACTTGGTTCTCGTTTGGTCACACCTTCTTGTCCACAGAAAAACATTCATGGTAGAGTTTAGGAGCCTAAGCAGGAGTCCAGTGATACTCAGAGTGGTCATCTTTTTCTTACAATGGTTCTTAACCTCCTATGAGGCTTGTTGACCTCAACATTAGCCCTGATAGTCTGAAATTGCTTTTATCCATTGGAAGTGGTTTTTTTTTTTTTTTCATAAAATGTTTTCATTAGTTTAGCAATGTCATCAGTGACATGGGGCCTTTCCATCTTCCTCCCATGCCACCTTCAGCTTGCTGAGTTATCCTCACACTGGCTTCCCTCCATGGTCCAAGCATGGCTCCAGTAGCACCAACCAACAACTTCAACAACAACATGAAAGAAAGAAGTCATCTCTTTCTGTGTAAACTCAGGATCTCACTCACAAAACTTTCTTGCCGGACTGACAGATCTTATGGATCTTATCAATCACATCTTCACCCCATCCAATTACTGTTGAGAGGAATAGGTCAATCTTTTTTTTTTTTTTAAGATCTATGTATGTATTTGAAAGGCAGAGTTACTGAG
Organism: Lepus europaeus; assembly: GCF_033115175.1. Classification (NCBI taxonomy): domain Eukaryota; kingdom Metazoa; phylum Chordata; class Mammalia; order Lagomorpha; family Leporidae; genus Lepus; species Lepus europaeus. The sequence goes on along the minus strand of NC_084838.1, from coordinate 67,409,691 downwards.
AGGCAGGGGCAGAGAAAGAGAGAGAGAGGTCTTCCGTCCCCTGGTTCACTCCCCAATTGGCCACAACAGCCGGAGCTAGGCCAATCTGAAGCCAGGAGCCAGGAGTTTTTCTGAGTCTCCCACGGGGGTGCAGAGAGTCATTCTATACTGCTTTCCCAGGACATAGCAGAGAGCTGGATTGGGAGTGGAGCAGCTGGGACTTGAACCAGTGCACATATGGGTTGCTGTCACTGTAGGTGGTGGCTCTACCTGCTATGCCACAGTTCCATCTCTGGTCAATCTTTTTTTAAATGATTGCCTACAATATATAACATTCAGTATTTCCTTTCTGATGGCTAGACTTATGGACATGATTGAAGAGTTATTAGTAGAAAATAAAAGAGGGTTTGGGGCAGGCAACCAAGACCCTCTTCTAAAAGATCCCTGGTCCTTCATGATGAAGAAACTCTGGAAGACCAATTGAGTTATTCTTGTCCAAATATCCAGCATGTTTTCCAGTGCTGGATTCCTACCATGAAACTCCAGAAATCCGAATACACATCTTAGAGCTTGGCGTATGACAGTATGGACTTACTCGATTTTTCATTAGTTATCAAAATCTACAGTGAATGTTCTCTCAATTTCTAGTTGCTCTCTAATTTTTTTCCTCTTTGGTAAAAAAGTAACTAAATAAATCTAGAACTTTCAACAGCTTTCCAGGTACATTTATATAACATGAAATGTTAATAATAAAACCATTGAGATTTAAATAAATTATTGATAGTTGGTATCTCCTAAGGCTTGTAACTCATTCTAGTTCTGCTAATCAAAGCTCTCTTACTTTTTGCAAACAACGAAGGCTTTCTTGGTGTCGGTAACGTGAGCCACAGACCACAACCTCCTATCACATGAAATATGGCAAAGGAGTACTCTATGCCTCAGTCAAATGTCTCAAAAGAACAACTGCAATCAACCATTAAAGTTAATTAGCACAAAGTGTCAGAACAGAAACTTGAAAATGTCCTTGATGTTTACTTTAAAACTCTCTTCCCAGAGCTTCCATGTGCTTCTTTATTTGGTTTTATTTCTAGGATTTGTGCTCACAGCAGCAGATGTGGGAGCAAAAATGAAATCAGAAGGACTTTGGTATTCTGGAGTAAATTGCTCTCCACTGCATTAGTGAGACAGAACAGATTGTAGCTAGGATAAGAGCAGTGTAAATAATTTTAAGTGTGCAATAGCACACAGCATCGATTTGAATGACCTGGTAACTTGGCACCGTCCCAGGCAATTATTCCCTAGGCAGGATTTATGTTGTGTGTTGTCAAAAAGCAGTCCAAATCTTGGATACAGATACATGTCGAGATATATGTTTAGAAGGTGCTCTTTTCAACTGAAAAAGCCCGTTGGATTGTGCTATAAAAGGCAGAATGGCCATTTTCTTGTTATTTTCCTTTAAATTTAATAACCCTCAGTGGTATTTATCATTACACATGTATGAATGAAACAAACAAAAACACCCTGCATTTTTATTTTTGGAAGTGTTCTTCCTGTAGATTCAAAATGATCCCTGGACTTTCAGTGAAAGTGCAGAAGACATTAACATTTTTAGATTTTTTTTTTCTGCTCTCATTTCTTTCTGGGGAAGTAGCAAGGCTTAGATTCACATAAAGAACCACATGTTAATGTCATAGCCTCAGATTGTCTGGATAAATGCCAAGGAGCACATCAGAGTTAGTAATGAACCTTCCATTGACAACCCTGTCAGCCTTTGACTTCACATTTCATGGCTCTCCACTCAGCCTAACATTATATTTCAGGACCACATTTGGAATGCTGAACACAATGGTTTGCACACTCTAATCTCAGGTGTTCAGATGTGTGGGGAAATTTTTATTTTCAGTTTGCAACAGTCTGCCTCTTGAACCTAAGGTTGGTTGTAATTTTGGCAACAAGTAGCCACAAGGCATGTTTTAAAAAAAAAAAAAAAAAGATTTTTTATTTGAAAGTTAGAGTTACACACACAGAGAGAGAGAGAGAGAGAGAGAGAGAGAGAGAGGTCTTCATCCGATGGTTCACTCCCCAACTGGTCGCAATGGCCAGAGCTGTGCCAATCTGAAGCCAAGAGCCAGGAGCTTCCTCTGGATCTTCCCATGTAGGTGCAGGGGCCCAAGGACTTGAGCCATTCTATACTGCTTTCCCAGGCCATAGCAGAGAGCTGGATAGGAAGTGGAGCAGCCGGGACTTGAACCAGAGCCCATATGGGATGCTGGCACTGCAGGTGGCAGCTTTACCTGCTGTGCCACAGTGCTGGACCCAAGGCTTGTTTTAATGCTTCATTTGTTACATCTTTTTCATTTATAAGTTGCCAGGACAGAACCATATATCTGAGATACCCTCAGGCGGGACTTGGAGCTGATATATAAAATCCAAATCTATGCATGTACTGTAGATACATGCACAACTTTAAAAAAAAAATTTCTGTGCTGTTACTTTCCACCTTAGACTTGATTTTCCCTGCAAACAATGCCATAAGCAAAGGCCCTCTATACTTTCCTCCATCTTAATTTGCTAATTGTGATGAGATAAATTTGTTTTTCTCTCCAATTTGTCTTCCTTTCTGGGGATCAGACACACTAAAACCAGATAGCAAAAGGAGGAATTTGGTAAAGCAAATTAAAAGAGTAGAGAAGCAGGGATGCTAGGTGTATATACTTAAAAGAGATTTGTTTTGATAGCATAAAACTGTTTTACCAATCCTCCACTGTCAGTATTCTAACACTCCATCCTCCCAAATATGCCCCTAAATAACAGCTAACCTGTGCCAGAGACTTGAGAGGATGAACAAGACTGCTGGGAAAGAAATGTAGAAGAGTTCACTAGACCATGGCCATATAGAAAGGGGGTAGAATTTCTAGTGATTCAGAGGGTGGAACTGCGGAGCAGCCCTGGGAGGTGAAAAGACACTCTAAAGCTCTGATCCTATGGATGTTTATTGGATAGAAGTCCTGTCTCAAGGTAAAGAACAATTTGTGCATCTTAAGTATTTTATGTGAGTACTTGACAAAGAGTAAGGATGCTTAAAAATAAACTGTACAACCTCTTTTTTCCATCCTTAAATAGTACTAGGGTTCCCCTAGATTTAACCCAAATTTCTTTATGCTGAGAGGTAGCCCAAACAGACTTGCTACAATTAACATTAATGAAAGAATGGCCTCTCTCGCCCTCTGTTCTGTCCCCAACTGTAAATACACAGATCGATTTTTGCATGATGATATTTTATTATCTCAATTATTTCAATGAATAAAGCTCACATAATTTATTATTTGTCTACACACATGAGATGTGTTGGAAAAGGTAATCAGGATCAGATTTCTCCATTTGATTTCAATACACTGCCTAGACTGCACCTGTCAAGTTCCCTGGAGATGGGGAGGGCAGCCTAAATCCTCCAAATCTCACGCAGCCTTGGTTAGCTTGACTAGGCAACCCATCTTGCATCCACACCTTATCTTAACCAGCTTAATTTTTATAACCATATAAACTCTAGAGAGTGTGAGGTTTAATCAGAAAAGAAATTTGAGATGAAGTCTTTAAAAGTTATGGTAAAGTTGCTATTTAGTCTAGCTCACTGCCTCATATGCTACTGTTTTCTGTCAGAATTGTTTTTCTGTGCATGGTAAAGCAAGATACTAGGCCACTAAATAAAGCAAGGATTCATGGTTTTTTAAGCTATTGGTGATCTTAGAGATAGTACAGTCTAAACTTTATTTTACAGAAAAGAAACAGACACAGGGACTGCATGCTTCAACTCACTGACAATTGTTCTTTGAACTCCTGCTGAGTACATGACACTGTTCTAGGTGTGATGGATAAAGCTGGAAACCAAATAGACTGTTTCTGCTCTCATCACATTTAATTGAGAGCGAAAAAGTAGATCACTGTGTTTGAGCATAACATCAGGCAACGAGGGTTGCTAGAAATAGAATCAAAACACAAGAGAGAAAAGAAACTGAGTCAGAGCACTGGAAATGGGGCCACTTCTAGATATGATAGAAAACCCTTTTTGGGTGTTTAGGGAGACACCTAACAAGAGGGGAAAGCACTATGACTACCCCCTGGATGCGGGGTGGAGCGGAGCATCAGGAAGAGGCGACAGGAAGTGCAGAGACTTGGTGAAGAGATGCACGTGTACTGGAGCAGCAGCAACAGGAGTAGCTGGAGCTCTGAGAGCAATAGGGTGAGGGTGTGAAATGAGATCCGAGAAGCAGCCAATGTCCATTTCTGTAAGAGCTCCAAGGCCAAGAGAAGAAGATTCTTCTGAGTTATTATTCTGAGTGTGATAGAAAAAATTTGTTGATTGGCCAGTTTTAGGAAAGAGAGTGACAAGAGCCGGTTTCCATTCGGATTCATCATTCTGGCAGCTATGTGGACAGAAGCTGTAGGGAGCCCAAGAGAAGAAAGAGCAAGGCCAGTCAGGGTAGAATTATAGCAGTCCAGGAAATAGCTAGCTAAGTTCTGAAGTAACGTGGTAGGTGATGATGTGGGTTCAGGGTTTAGGAATATTCTTAAGATGGAGCCAATAGGATTTGCTAAAGGGTATGCTGTGAAGTATGTAAAAAGAGAAGAATCAAAGATGATTCCAAATGTTTTGACTTGAGTACCTGGGAGATGGAGATACTGCTTCTCAAGATGGGGACTAAGAGAAAAAGTACATTTGGGAAGTGAGAGAGAGGAACCAAAAGTGCAAGTTTAGGACTGGCTTTTGATGCAGTTGTTAAGAAGCTGTCTGGATAGAATCCTTATACGAAATCTGCTATATTTGAAGCCATTTGAAGGGTGTAAAACTGAAAGTCTTATTTAACGAAGTTGTTTATTAGAAAGCAAGTTCCAAGAAGTCATAATATTTATTCAAGGGGATACGTAAAAGTGTCTTTGAAGAGGTAAAACTGGTCTCATAGCTGAAAGAGTATCTGGCAATGCACAGACGAACCTGGATTTGCAATGCCTAAGGTTCCCCTGGATTGGTAACTGGATTGTGTAAAAGGAACTCTGCAAACTTTTGAATAAGTGTAAGTAGGCAAGAGAAGCAGGTAACACCGCCAGGGTGTTATGTGTTTTCTCAGTGACTTACCTATCTACTTGTATTATTCAACCCACATTTTGAAAGCGCTGAGATGGACAAGACAGATTAGATTATCCCTGTTTTCCTGGTGAGGAAGCAGACGCACAATAAATGATGGAGACAGTATTCAACACAGAGGCTTTATTTAGAGCTCAGGCTAAGGAAAAGCATGTCAGTCGCACAATCAAGTTGGTGAAATAAGCATCAAGCATCGCAGGAAGCCAAAGCTGCTGTCAATTGCCCTCCTCCCCCTCAGCCGCAGATATATTTAACCAAGTAATAATAAAACAAACTGGCAGCTGGTGCTTCCGTACAGCCAACTCTGAAGCCCCCTCATAAGAAAACTTTTCTAGATAGAGTTTTTCTTTGCCTTTATAAAAAATTGCATTTGCTGTTGATGTTAGAGTTACATTTCTAAGTAAGTAAAACATTTTAATGTTTAAAAAAAATAGCATGAACTGAGCCAAATTGCAAAGAAAAACATGACTTGAGGAATGTGCAGGCTTTAAATTTTTAGAAATTATGCCTTCAATGGCATCTGGCTGTGATGCATGACGTGACCAAAAGTATTCAATTCCACCAACACTAGTATTCATACCCCTCTATATGTGTAAAGCCTGAGTCCCCTGCAAGAGGAGAGGTGACTCATTATTTACACTCTCACAAGAATGTTAATGATGATCATTTACCGACTGCTTAATACATCCCAGCCACTAAATACATATTCACTCATCACAAGACCTGATGGATACGACAATTCACATTTTCCAAATTAGAAAGCCAAGGCTCCAAAAAGAAGACTTGTTTAGAAGAGTTTCCAACATGCAGATTCTAACAGCACACCTATTGTCTGCATTGCTTTAGTCCTATAGAACTTGGAAAAATAGTCAGTGTTCTTCCTTCTGAAGAAGACAAAATGAATTTCTATTGGTTTAAGAAAGCTACAGGGGCCAGCGCTGTGGCATAGCGGGTAAAGCCGCCGCCTGCAGTGCAGCATCCCAGATGGGCACCGGTTTGTGTCCCAGCTGTTCCACTTCCTATCCAGCTCTCTGCTATGGCCTGGGAAAGCAGTAGAAGATGGCCCAAGTCCTTGGGCCCCTGCACCCACGTGGAAGACAAGGGAGAAGCTCCTTGCTCCTGGCTCTCCCCCTCCCTCTCCCCCTCCCCTTCCCCTCCTTCCCCCTCCCCCCTCCTCCTCTCCCTCTCTCTTCCCCCTCCCTCTCCCTCTCCCTCTCCCCCTCCCCGTCTCTCTCCCTCCCTCTCTCCCCCTCCCCCTCCCCATCCTCTTCTTCCCCTCCCTCTCCACCCTCTCTCTCTCCTTCTCTGTAACTCTGACTTTCAAATAAAAATAAATAAATCTTAAAAAAAAAAAAAAAAAGGCACAGCCTGCATTGCTTCCTATCCAGAAGGCTGAGTTAGGATAGACACATCTCCTGTGATTCTTTGAGAATCAATGTGCAACGGAAAAGCATCCTGTAATGATAAATTGCTAAGCTCATGTGATTAAATCTGTGGCTTCCTGGACAACTGCACTCTGCCTGAATCATCTGAAGCTCCTTCTATAGCTTGATCTGTCAGGTGAGAACTATGTGAGATGCTCTGCTCACTCTCCCAGGTTGCTGTAAAGGCAAGCACATAAATGAATGAAGTGCTTTGTTGATTGAAAAACTCTGGAGACAGAGTTGGTATGATTGTCTTCACTTAAAAGAGAACAGTGCCAAATTGTTTGGCTTCCTCATATTCAGCCATTGTGCAGCCTACTCAAAGAATTTACTTCCCTTTCCCTCTTGCGCCTGGTAACTGTACAGCAGAAGCGGAAACATGCAGCAGGAGTTACAGAGAAAGCATCACACTTCCAGAATCACAAAGAGGGACTGAAGCTGCTGGTGCTGCCAACATGTGCCGACTGTGTCTCTCAGCTTGCTCCAGCAGTAACAGGTGTTCACAGGCTGGTGAGAATGGAGAATGAGCCTTCCCCTCAATTTGCCTGTCTTTCACTTGTCAAGGGTTTTGACAAGCATTTTGCAGTTCTCTGTCACACGGTTCTAAGCATGGCTGCACAGCATGCTGCTTAAAGCAACCCCAAGTCAAGGAACTCGGAGAGGTTTGCCTTGGAGTTTCTGTTTGATGACAAGCTGGAGTGTGAATGTCGGTAGTCCTTCCTCATGACAAGTGGCCATTTCATTCATTCATCTGGTGGATGGGCACAGACACAGGTCACAAGTTGGTCCACTGCTGATTGGGCTTAGCTATAGATTAGGCATCAGATGTGATTTTTGTGCCTCTTTAAGAACTAAATTACCACTTCTCCTTGTGACTGTGTACCTGTATATAACCCTTAAATTACCACAATCTCCTTTAAAAAAAAGATTATTATATTTGAAAGGCAGAGCTACAGAAAGGCAGAGGCAGAGAGAGGTATCTTCCATCATCTGGTTCATTCCCCAAATGTCCTCTTGGGCCAATCTGAAGCCAGGATCTTGGAGCTGCTTTTGGATCTCCCATGTGGGTACAAGGGCCCAAGGACTTGGGCCATCTTCTAATACTGTCCCAGGCACATTAGCAGAGAGCTAGATTGGAAGCAGAGAAGCCAGGACTCAAATGGGCACTCATATGGGATGCTGGCACTGCAGGCAGTGGCCTTACCTGCTATGCCACAGCACTGGTCCAACAATCTCCATTTTAAGTGTCTGTCCTCCCAAAAGATACTGTCAACTTCTTTGAGCAAGGATCCTTCAATATTTCTAACCCACTTACAGGAGAGCCTGGTGTTAAAAGATAACACATTAGGCACATTAAAATTTTAAAGAGTTTATTGGAGCAGACAGTGATTTATGAATTGGGCGGCACTAAACCACAAGTGGCTTGGGGTCTATTGAGGGAGCAGAAGGAGCAGACTTTTATAAGGTGTGCAGGGAAGAAAGACCAAGAAAATACACGTATTTGACTGGTTAAAGCAGAAAATCTCTAGCTAAAGCTTAAATGGCAGTTTCTGATTGGTTAAGCTTAAGTTTCACTTTCCTGGGATATGACCATTCAGGTTTATTTGGGTTTTGGTTGGCTTATGCAGAAATCTGAGGTGCTACAGCTGTCTCGACTTAATGGCCTCCTAATTAATTCTTTCAATAATATAACAGGGGCTAATAAATACATATAGGACTGAATCTTAATATATTGCCTCTGAAGTACCTGAAAGTGCTAGTCTCCTTCAAGGAAATGTGGCCATATTTCTTCAAGTTATTGAAACATTTTTGGTGATAACATGACCAGAATCTAAGAATTTGTCTAGAACTGTCTCCAAGTCCCAGAATTAAGGGCTGGTTCTGTAGTTGGCCAATAAAATGATGAAGTCACCCATTGGGCTCTACTGTGTTCATTCATCTTTGCAAATAGGTACACACCATATAAAATACATTATTATCAAAAAATCCCAGGCGTAGGACAGAATGTGCATATTTATTGTGTGCTTTACCCACTGTGTTAGAATTTTTCCTTTGCTGAAATTTGTTAATATTCTAGACACAGCCTGCATAACATAAAGTGTTTAATTTAATTCACATCACTAAACCAGTATTATGCAGGGTGAAACTGAAGGAAGGCTTTTCCTATTTGAGTTCTTTGAAAATAGACAGGAATTCCCTCCTACATGTACCCACCCAATCAGTACCACCACCACCATCAACCCCAACCTTTCCTTTGATGACTTCCCCTATTTCCTGTGAATGTCTGGGCTAGGAGAGGATTATCACATTTCATGCTCCAGGGCATGATCTGATCAGAGAGGGTTAGGAAGGACCTCTTCCCTGGACTGTAGAATTGTTTGGTTGGCCAGGTGCACTAATTGGGGTGAGAGACTGCTAAATTCCTTTGAAGCATCAGTCATGTGCAGCTGCAAGATGCTAGGGCGTGGACTTGACATAGCAAAGATCTGATCTGTAGCAGCTTTACAGGATTACTGCAGAGTGCTATTTCCGTTTTCTCTCTCTCATTGCTATCTCTGTCCTTTGAAATCAGAGTGCATTTCCTTCTTTAAACAAGATTATGGGAAGAGAGAATGTTAGTGCTGAAAAAGAATTTAGAAATATCCCAGTCTATTCTTCTGATTTGACAGAGGGTAAAATTTGTGTTTTAAAATGCTACATGACTTAACCAAGAATATATTAGGTGCTGGTAGAAGAACTGCAAATAGGATGTTTTTTCCACTGCATTACAGTTGTACAGTTGAGACTGTACAAAAGTCAAGTTCAGCCATACCTGAGGATCATCAAACTTATATGCCTAGAAGACTTGTTAAAATACAAATTGGTAGGCTCCATTCCCAGGGCATCTGATTCAGTAATAAATCTGGAAAGGACCTGGAAATTCGCATTTCTAATGCGCTGTGGTACTGCTGCAGGTCCAGGATCTCAGCTTGGAGATGGACTCAAGTGATCACATGAGACAAATAGGTCTCTCTCTTTTATCATTTTTTTTTTCAGTCCTTTATTCACTCCTTCAGCAAATATGTATTGAACACTAACTCAGTGCCTGGCATATTTGGTGCCATGGATAGGAAACATGAAGATGGCAAAAACACAAACATCTCCTTGAGGAGTTCACAGTCTGTGGGAAAGGGCTGAAGCATACATAAGCAACCACCAGGCAATCTGTTAAGTGCAGTGGAAGGAGTCTGTGGCAAGTTACGGGAGCATGGTCTTAAAAGTGATCAAAATGAAGACTTTGCAGGGTAAGTGTCACAAAGCAGAAGGCACCAGGTTTTGGCCTTGAAGGACAAGTGGGATTTCTCCAGATGAAGTAGGAACGAAACTGTATTCTAGCCTGAAGAAACAATGTTTGTAAATGCTTTAAAAATGGCATTTTAGGGAAAATTAACTGAGAGTGGCAGGAATATGGGGTGTGTGAAAGAGAAGTCAGCGAGTAGAGGAAGATGAAGATGGAAAAATAATGAAGGTAAACTAAAGAAAGGCATTGCAGACTCTGTCAGAGTCCAGGGATCATCTTGTATGCGACAATGATACTTCAGGGTTTTAAAGCAGGTGCATGTTTCAAGGTAATTCCAACTACAGTGAAGGTTAGATGAGAGGCGTTTCTTGGGCACAAGGAAAAATTAATAATCAATTATAGTAATCTACATGAGAAAGATTATACCTGGCCCAAAAGAACAGCAATGGTAATGGACAGGAAAGAGAATTAAGGGGTTAAAATAACCAGAACTTGTTTACAGATCAGCAGAGAAGGAGGAGGGAGATAGATCATCTATGATTTCTGGCTTGGCCATCTAATCAGATGGAAATACTAACAGAGACAGGAAACAGAGGAGGAGAAATAGTTTGGAGATTAAGGTGCCTTTAGGATAGGCTGATGCTCTGGTGCCTGGTGACAGGTACAGATGCCCTTCTGTAAGTGGGAAATATAGTCTAAGGTTCAGGAAAGTGGTCTAAGGTCAGCATGTGGATTGGGATGAAGTCACGAAAGGGTATGAGCTCAGGGAGATGAGAGGCATTTCTTGTCCTGGACTAATACTTAAGTTGCTATCAGAGCAACGAGAGGTATAACTTCAATTATAAAGAAGAAACCTTTATTACACAAAGGGACAACCAAGGAAAAAGTGAGAGTCAGAATTCAAAATTTCTAATTTTGATACCTGGATATTTAGAGAATGAATGCTAAGGAAACAACTGTAGTAATATACATTCCCAATTAGTGCTGTTAGCCAAACCACTACTTGCTCATCACTGGAGACCTTTGATGGTTAAGGTAAATTCTTAACTCCTCAATGCCTCCATTATCTCTTCTGTAAAACAAGGTTGCTGAAAGTATTAAATAAAGGCCCGCGCCGTGGCTTAACAGGCTAATCCTCCGCCTTGCAGCGCCGGCACACCGGGTTCTAGTCCCAGTTGGGGCACCGGATTCTATCCCGGTTGCCCCTCTTCCAGGCCAGCTCTCTGCTATGGCCCGGGAAGGCAGTGGAGAATGGCCCAAGTGCTTGGGCCCTGCACCCGCATGGGAAACCAGGAGAAGCACCTGGCTCCTGGCTTTGGATCAGCGCAATGCGCCGACCGCAGCAGCCATTGGAGGGTGAACCAACGGCAAAAAGGAAGACCTTTCTCTCTCTCTCTCTCTCTCTCTCTCACTATCCACTCTGCCGGTCCAAAAAAAAAAAAAAAAAGTATTAAATAAAATAATTTAGGTAAGGTACTTTGAGAAGATTAAATAAAAAAATCAATGTAAACATTCAGCATAAAAATGGTGTCATACTTTTTTTGTTTTTCAACGAAGTAGATTTTTATTTCTCAGTCACATTAAGTACAAATGGAGGTTTTTGGGATAATACAAGGTATTTTTTAAATTTATTATTTAGTAGTGGAATAATTGTGTTAGAAAACAGAATATATTCAGGGATGGACGTTTGGTACACGGGTTAAGATGCTTGTATCCAATACCAAGTCTTGGCTCTGCTTCTGATTGCACTTCCTGCCAATGTGTATCCTGGGAGGCAAGAGGTGATAGCTCAAGCATTTTGGTCCCTACCACCAAAGAGGGAGACCAGAATTGATTTTCCTGAAGCTCTGACTTTGGCCTGGGCCAGACAGGACTGATGACAGCAGTTGGGGAGCAGCTGGAGGCTCTGTTTCTTTCTGCCTTTCTAATAAATATAAATAAATACATTAGAAACCACAATTTAAAAAAAAAATTCTATTGAAACTGTCCAAGAGACTTAAAAACAAATGCTATTTAAACTGATGGCTTCCTTTTACTACTCTTTGAATGCTAAGACTGGGGGTGTGTATTTGGCTTTGCACGTCACTTACTATAACTGTGATATCACAGAGCACTTATGATTATTTATATTCATTTTCTATTATTGTATAACAAATTACCACAAATTCAGCAATTTATAACAATGAAAAATTATATCTCAGTTTCACAGTACAGCTGAATATTCTGAGGGCCTCACTGGGCTGAATCAAGGTGTTGGCTGTGGTTGTAGTTCTTGGTTCTCCTCATCTAAGATCACAGGTTGTCAGCAGTTCACTTCCTTACACATGGAATTGAGGTCCCCATTGCCCTTCTACTTGTCTGTTGGGGTATGCTCTCAGCAACTTCAGACTGCACTTTCTTGCCCTGTACCTCCTTTAGGCAGCTCACAACATGGATGTGTGCTTTCTTCCAGGCCAGGAAAGAACTTCTAGAACACTGGATCCTTCTCAAGTTTCTGACCTTTTGACTTCTGTCTCTGAACTCCAGAACAAAATTTAATGGGCTCATACAATTAATGCATCTGGATAGCCTAATTCAGTGAATGTGGCTGTTCAGTTCCATCTGTGAAATGCCCAGACAGCAGCACCCATAATGATGTTTGGAGAATGAGTAGGTGTGTACACCAGGGGGCTGGGAACTTGGGGGCCATTAGATCCCATACACCAATTCTGGAAGCTCATGGGAGTTCAGCCACAGAACTAAGCAGTGATTTTTAGTGGCATTGTTGCATTTAACATTTGCCCCTTTGGCTATTTCTCTAGACGCCATTTACATTTGAATGACAAGTTGTTGAATATCTCAAAGGCCAGCAAAGTGCTTTTTGGGAGTGACATATTTTTGCCCCATGCTCTTAAAATATCTCCAAATGATGAGTAATTATGCATCTTTCACCTCCAACTCTGTGCACCTAACACCTATATAATCATTGGGTCAAAGCAAGGCTTTATCTGTCACTTAAAGAAAAAATAGGCAGCTTTTCAACTCCAAATTGCTTAGTAGTCCCTCCTTCAAGACTTGAGAATTGTCATTTTAATCACTGTAGTCTTGGCAGTAAATCAGTTGCAGCTCAACCTGGTTTGAGGGGGCACTTGAATATATGCTTGTCCTAAACATATTTAAAAGCAATATATTTTGTGTTGTCAAATCAATTGGCTTCACTCAGGAGCCAACTTCAGACACAGCCAGGCTGGAAACCAGTAATAAAAGGGAGCAAAGAGCAAAACTTAATAAGAGGGTAGAAGGGAAGTACAGATCATGGTTGAGATGCTTAACCTCCAGGACTACCAGAAACAGCTGTCTCTGCAGCTGATCTTGGTCAAGTGACATTCCGGAACTGAGACTGATCTGCATCTGGGACACTCCAGGATTGCCACAAACATCTCAGCAACTAACTGGCTTAAGAAAAAAAGAACTCTATCACCCCATAGCCACTTTACCAAGACTCCTGAGGGCCGATCTACATTTGAGTCCTTTACCACATTCATACACAATTTGTAGCTTGTCACCAAGAGTCCAGACTAAACAACACAATTCACAGTAGGAACAAAAGGTGATGTAATGTTCTTGATCAAGACGCAAAATGTATATCCACAAGGAAGGACTGAGCTATTAGACATCTTGGACATTGATGAAAACATGTTTTATGTATGTTCAGATTTGGGTCTCTGGCCCAGGGAAAAGTGTAAATGCATTTTGTATTTAGTTTCTGTACTTTTTTCTCTCCTCTTTGTTAAAGGTAACTATGGACCTTTATTAACACTCAATTCCATGCTGTAAACAATTCTAAACCCCATACATTATAATTAAGCTTGATAATAATTAATATTACTGAATAATCTTTTTCTTTAAAGATTTTATTTATTTAAGAGGTAGAGTTACAGACAGTGAGCGAAAGAGAGACAAAGAGAAAGGTCTTCCTTTCCTTGGTTCACTTCCCAAATGGGGAGCTTCTCTGTGAAGATCATACTTGTCCATAAAACAAACCGGGGTTTTGGGCTAAGCAGTGATATAAATAAAGTTCTGGCACATATTTTTTTTTTTTGCTTCTCCCCATGTAACTGGATATAGGCATGAAGAACAAAGACTGATCTCAAACCCACTCACACTGCTCTAGTTTGGAAACAAACAGACTGATGAGTCAGGTTTGTTTGGAAAAAGCTTTCATTTCCTTATAAATAAATTCAAACTGGTAAAATGCTAGCAATAATGTTTAAATAATATGGGAAAACCTCATTTACTGCACTCTACACCCTTTTCAATTTTTTTAAAACAGTTTGTGGCAACTCTACCTTCAACAAAGATATTGGTGAAATTTTCCAAACAGCATGTTACCACATCCTGTTTCACATGTTTGTTAAATGTGCAAATAGGTTAAACTTTATCATTAGTATTACTGTTATGGTGATATGTGATCAGTGACTTTTAATGTTACTACTGCAACTATTTTGGGAAATTCAGAACCGTGCCCATGCAAGACAGTGAACTTAAATTCATAAATGTTGTGCACGTTCTTAACTGCTCCACTGACTCGCCCTTCTTCACTCTCCCTCCCTCATGGAGGGCATCCCTAACTCTAGGGAACAATACTGAAATGATGAACACTACACCACCACTGAGTGTTCAGGAAGAGTTCAGGTTTTTCACTTTAAATCAGAACCTAGAAAAGATTAAGCTTAATGAGGAAAGCATGTAGAAAGCCAGAGGCCAAAACTAGGTCTCTCCTACCAAACCACCTCAACCTTGAGCTATTTACCACCCTAATCAGCCAAAAGTCATCAACAATGGAGGATTCCCTCCATCAGCAGAAAGCAGGCTGAGATGGCTTGCAGGTTTTAGCAACATTTTAAATTGAGACAGGTGTTATAAGACAATGCTGTTGTTATTCTAGACCACATACCACATAGGTGAATCAGAACTTTTGTATGCAATGGAAACTAAAAAAAAAAAAAAAAAATTACTTGACTTGCTTTATTGCAGTGGTCTAGAGCCAAACTCACAATTATCTCTGAGGTATACTGATACAAAATTTTAAGTTGTTCTGTTTACCCAATAAATTAAGGCAAGACCAGTAAGTTATATTCTTTGTCTTTTCAGCTTATCTACTACTGTCCATCAGTAAAATGGCTTGCTTTTTCCATCAGGGAACAATTTATCTTCATACATATTTTAGGTGCTTTGGGTCACCTATGATCTTTTCCAACTTATAACTCCTGCATTTATTAACATCATATAACGGGATTATACAGGTCACAAAAAATAACACCTTGTTCCTTATTCAGGATTGCGATTTCTTAGTTGCATAAATAAATATGCCATCCATACTGTAAACATTTTTTCCACTGTAAATAATGTGTACAAGTCCTAAGTCACTGGTAAGATTTAATTTATTTAGGCACTTTTAAATAATACTACCAAAAATAACAACCTTGAAGACTGTTTAACATGGCAATCAAAACTTACACATTGGAGCAGCTGAACCTGAGAACTGGCTGTGTGAGAAGTCATGGTATCTTAGGAAAAAACAAAGAACTGGTAGCAGGAAGGGGCTTCTCTTAAAAATGAACTAATTTTAAGACCTTATCTCAAATGCATTTCAATTCTATAATAAACACTTCCAATATTTGTGGGACACAAAATTTTTTTGGCTCTCAAATATTTTGGTACTTAGGTCTTTCACGGTATGCTGATGGTTATGATCACCTCATTACTTCAAGAAGGGAACTCTGGCCTCCTTAGAACCATGCTAGTCTGAAAGACTAGAACATCGATGAGAACAAGTTCTAGCTCTGTTACCGAGGTGCTGAATGACCCTGGGCAAATCACTGGGGCTTGCGTTTTAAGGATTACCACCAAAGAAACAACAACTTAGACTATCTATAAAGCTCTCATAAACTATAGATTTACAAACACCTTGCAAAGTACAAGCAGGACATAGATACAACAACATTCCATGTGCCTACCCAGGGTTAGGCTGATAACAGATGTTGACACAATCATGGAAAAAAAAAATAAAAGCAATTATTTAAAATAATAAAACTGCTCATCTTCCTATGGGTTTATCTCTTCCTTCATGTTCAAATTTTTTAAAATTATATTAAAATTATATTCTGTAGACACTTATGATTAAATAAAATTTAAGTTATATCCTTCCCCAGTTAAGACACAGACCCTACTTTCTTATCTGAGGGATTTATTGGTGCCTATGAAACCTGAGAAGCCACAAACAGCCAAAGAATGGCAACTCATGTTGTATTGTTTCAGTCTTTAGTGTCCGTAGTACTGAAGTCCATCCATGTTCATGTGTCTGTCCAGACGTCCATAAACCCCATGCTTGCTCTGTATCACCCGGGCAGGGACAGATGATAAAGTCACCAGTGGTACTTTCAAGCAACGCGATAGGCCTTCCCTTTGGGGTCTGTCAGGACCACTATACCCCAAGAAGCAATGCCTAGGAGGGAAAAAACCAAACAAAACAAAAACCATGAGTACTGTACTTATATGCTGCATTGTAATTTGGCACGTACTTAGTATATGTGATCTTATCTAACCCTCACAACTCTTCTGTAGGATATATGACCACTGTATCTCTCCTACAGGAGAGTGGCGCTCAGAAAAGGGAAAAACAGAAAAAGTAAACAAAAAACATCCAGTCACCTCCCTAAACAAGAATGGACTTACTGATCTATACAACCTGAATAAGAAGCTAAGAAATCTGAAAATCTACAATTCTGTTTTTTCAGAAAACTGGTTGGAAAAGTGAAAAGAATCGTTAACATTTAACGGGAAACACATCTTGACAATCACTTGGTGTTGTTACTTATAAGGAATGTGGACCAACGCTACTAAGATCTGGAGTCAGAGCCCAATTTCTTTAACCAAAGTCAACTGTACTCGCTCAGGCTTTCTCCAGAATCTGGAGAAAAAATATGCTTTGGGACTAGATACACATGTGCAAAAAAGCCAGCTGTCATTTCCTGTCTGACCTTGAACGTAGTATTTTGATTCAGTTTGATGAGCAGTAAAATGGCATTTCTATTATCATACCTAACCTCTAACAGCCATTGCAAGGATTAAAAAAAACAACTGATCCTAATGAAACTTCTCAAGAACTATAATTTCCAAAAACAAAGGTTTTCCCACAAGTTGCGTCCCCACCAGCGACCAGCCTAGTCCCGCACGCTCTCCCACGTGGCTGGTGCCTGTTTCCCTCCTCGTCCCTCCAGCCCCTGCCCAAGTGGCCGCGCCCCATCTCTCACTGATGCCGATGACCATCTGCGTAATAGTCCCCGGACCTGGGGCGTACCCCAGCTTCATGGGCCTCCGTGCCACCCAGTACACGTACAGGCCCGCCCCTATCAGCCCCGACCCGGAAAGCACGCGACAGCTCCAACAGTTATTAAGTAAGCGCGCTTGTGCTGGAGATTCGGGCTCTCCGGGTGCAGCTGGGGGCGCAGGCGTGGCGGGTGAGGCGGCCTCGGGGGGCGCAGCGATCTTGAGCGGCTCAAGCGGCGCGGTTAAAGTAGAACCCATGTTCTGGAACTCGCATTCAGCCTCCGATTCGGACTGACGTAAAAGCGGCCGGAAAGCAAGGCGCCGGCAGGCTCCTGCGGGATGCTGGGAATTGTAGTTCCGGCTTGTCTAGAAAAGGGAAGGGGTGGAGGCGGAACAGCTCTTGGGGATTTCTGAGGAGGCAGTGTGGACAGCTAGTAGACGCCAATGCCGCCCTTAGCCTCCGTTGTTTTTAGAAGTTGCTAGTTACAGGCCACTCTCTAATGCCTCAGCGTTCAAGTCTCTACAAATTGTGAGTCCTTGGGCGTGTAACTTCCTTTTTCTGGGGGCATGTGTACCAGAGTGAAGTTTTGTATCGGCTTAATTATAAGTTTTATAGTTTGCTAAACAATTGTATGCATTATGTTTTTTAACCTTTCCAACTTAGTCCATTGTGTGACAAACTAGGTAAGCAACGGTATCAAATTAGAAATCCATGTTTGTGGATATTTATTAAAATATCCTAAATGCCACCTGTGTATTGTGAAGGAACAGCCCAAATGTGATCCAGGTGTTATAAACTGGTTCAACGACCTTGTTAGATACATGTGATTCCCCTTTAGCTTCTTTCTTAAAGGCATGCTCTCAGCCTTGTCATATTCTCGATACAGGCAAACCTTGTCTTATTGTACTTCTTTAAGAAGATGTTTGCTTTTTTAATTACAAATTGTGTGTTTGTGGCAATCCAATGCCAAGTAAGTATGTGAGTGCTATTTATCCAAAAGAATGCCCACTTCACATCTCTGTATCACATGGTGGTAATTGTTAAAGTATTTCAACTTTATTTTTCAAAATTTTATTTATTTGAGAGGCAAAGTTAGAGAGAGAGAGAGAGAGAGAGAGAGAGGTCTTTCATTTGCTGGTTCACTCCCCAAATGGCTGCAACTGCTGGAGCTAGGCTGATCCGAAGCTAAGAGCCAGAGTTTCTTCCAGATCTCTCATGTGGGTGCAGGAGCCCAAGGACTTGAGCCATCTTCCACTGCTTTCCTGGGCCATAAGCAGAGAACTGGATGGGAAAAGGAGTAGCCAGGGGAGGAACTGGCTCCCAAAAGGATCACTGGCATGGCAGAAGCTCAGCCTATTTTGCCACAGCACTGGGCCCTCAACTTTGAATTATAGACGTTATGATCTGTGACAGGTGATTTTTTTTTTAAGAAAAAGATTTATTTATTAAAAAATCAGAGCTACAGAAAGGGAGAGACACAAAAAGAGATCTTCTGTCTTCTGGTTCACTCCCCAGAAGGTCTAGCAGCCAGGAAGAAGCCAGGATCCAGGAGCTTCTTCCAGGTTTCCTAGGTCAGTGGTAGGGGACCAGGTATTCGGGCCAGCTTCTGCTGCTTTCCCAGGCCATAGCAGAGAGCTGGGTCAGAAGTGGAGCAGCCAGGACATGAAGCCCCACACATGTGGGAGGCTGGCACTGCAGGCCTTGGCTTTACCTGCTATGCCATGATGACAGCCCCAGGAAGAAATTAAAAAACAAACAAACAAACAAACAAAAAAAAAACCTAGTTCAGTGAACACAGGGATGTGTTAATAAGTGCCTTATTGCATATGTGGAGAAAGTTTAATGGTCTGGATGAATCAATCCAGTTGCAACCTTCCCTTAAACCAAAGTCTAATTCAGAGTAAGTCCCTAACTTGTTTTACAAAGGCTGAGAGAGTTGAGAAAGCTGCACAAGATAAGTTTAAAGCTAGCAGAAGTTGGCTCATGTGATTCAAGAAAATAATTTCCACAGCATAACATTGCAAAGTAGCAAGTGGTAATATAGAATGTGCACGGAGTTATATGGAAGACCTAGCTAAGATCTTTGATGATGGTAGCTATGCAAAACAACAGTCTTCATCTTTATATTGTAAAATTCCATCTTGGATTTTCATTACTACAGAGAACTCAATTTCTTGCTTCTAAGCTTCAAGGGCTAGCATGATTTTCTTGTTAGGTGTTAATACAACAAGTGTTTTTAAAGAAGTCAGTGCTCATTTACCATACTGAAAATGCAAGGGCTCTTCAGAATTGTACTAATTCTACCCTGCGTGTGCTATATAGGTGGAATTACAAAGCCTAAATGACAACACATGTTAACAACATGGTTTACTGACTATTTTAAGCCCACTGTTGAGACCTACTGCTCAGTAAAAAAGATTCCTTCTCGAACCATTACTGCTCATTGACAATGCACCTGGTCAGCCAAGAGCTCAGCTGGTAATGTACTAAGAGATTAGTGTTGTTTGCTAACACAGCATCCATTCCACAGCCTGTGGAAGGAGGAGTAATTTTGGCTTTCATGTGAATATTAAGAAATGATTTTATATGTTAATAGCTGTCATCAGTAGTGATTTCTCTGATGGATCTGGGCAAATTGAAGACCTTACTAAAGGACTCACTATTGAGTCCAGTGCTGTGGCGTAGTGGATTAGACCACCCCTTGCACTGCTAGCATTCCCATATGGGCTCCGGTTTGAGTCCTGGCTGCTCTGCTTCTGACCCAGCTCTCTGCTATGGCCTGGGAAAGCAGTAGAAGATGGCCCAAGTCCTTGGACCCCTGTACCCATGTGGGAGATCCAATGGCAACTCCTGGCCATCTAGGGAGTGAACCAGTGGATGGAAGACCTCTTTCTCTCTCTCTTTCTCTCTCTGTAACTCACTGCCTTTCAAATAAATAAATAAATCTTTAAAAAAATAAAAAAAGGATTCGCTATTCTAGATGACTATAAGAGCATTCATGATTCATGTTAGGAGGTCAAAATATCAACATCAGCAGCAGTTTGGGAGAAGTTGATTCACGATGCCCGGAGTTGGTTTTGAGGGCTTCAAGACTCTCAGTAACAACTCTGATATCGCTATTTTCCCACTCTGTTCTCCTAGAACAACAATTATTAACTTTAATCCTTGCCAATTTAATAGGTTTAATATTGGTTATTTTCCTTTTCTTAATGTGAGTGAGCTTCTATTGAATTTCTAGGGACAATTCATATTTTTTGGGAACTGGCAATATCTTTTCCCCATTTTTCCATTACATTATTTTTCACTGACTTCTAGGAATGCTATACATTAGTGGGGTTAACCTTTTGTGATATAAATTCACACATTGGTCTCTCAATTTTATATTTGTCTTCTGACTTTTCTTGCTTTACTTTTCCCCATGCACGTTTTTGAAAACATGTAGTTAGTTGAATTTACCAATCTTTGTCTATGTGGCTTCTAGGCTTCATGTTATAATTAGAAAAGCCTTTCACCTTCAGTAGTTTCTCCTCATATTTGACCCAATTTTTTAATAGTTAAAACTTTAATACATTTGGAGTTTATTTTGTTACAAGATCTCAGGAATGCTGTCAGATCCCCCTTTCTACCCAGTAACTATCCAATAGTCTCAATACGTTTACTGACTAATCTCTATTTTCCCAATCTACTTAAAATGCCACATCTTCCAAGTGGCCATATATGTGTCTATCCCTGGACTTCACATGCTGTTCCATGATCTGTCTGCTCACATTGCCAGTATCACACCATTTTCATTAGGTGAATCTCTGTAAGACTTGAAGACTGATTCTTACCTATTATCTTGTCTTCCAGACGTTTGGTTATTTTTACTTGTTTGTTTTTCCTCATGAACTTTTGACTCAGCTTGATTATTCTGACAAAGTGATGCTGACATCTTTATTAGACTTGTATTTATAAGTTAATTTAGGGGGAACTGACATCTTTATGATGTTGAGTCATCTTATTTAAGGACATGGAGTGCTTTTTACTTTTGTTCGTATCTTTTGTCTTCCTCTGTAGCATTTTAAGGGTTTCCATTGTGATTTCACATATACTTTCAGATATTTTATCCTTTGTATTATTATTCAAAATAAGGGATTTTTCCTTCTGTTATGTCTAAATATGATTGAAATTTTCTGCCTTTAAGAAGTGTTATTATGGGCCAGCATTTTTGCCCAGCTTGCCAAGTTGCCACCTGTGACACCGGCATTCCATATGAACACCAGATCAGGGGCAGGCTCTTCCACTCTGATCCAGCCCCCTATTAACGTGCATGGAAAGCAGTGAAGCATGGCCCAAGTCCTTGAGCCTCTCTTACCCATGTGGGAGACTGGGATAGAGTTCCTGGTTCCTGGCTTGGGTCTGGCCTAGTCCTGGTTGTTGTGGCCATTTTGGGCATGAAACAGTTGATGGAATACCCCCCCCCCCCCCCCACACACACAACTCTGCCTGTCAAATAAATAAATAAATCATCTAAAAAATTTCTGGTAGACTTTCCATGGGAACTGTTTACTCTGCACACTTCATAATTTTTATTTTTTGGCATGGGGGAGAGGAGGAAGGTTCTTTCACGTTGTTCTCTTTGTATTTTGTAGATATCTTTAAATTATTTGCTGGAAATACTTATGATACATTATACTCTCATGTTTCTGGACTATTTTTCATCCTAATTTTCAAGTCTATATATTGAATTGAGAAGAGCAGACCCTAACAATTATTTCATTTCTTCATTTAATTTGGTTAATTTAATCTGAAACCTGTTAATTCTACCTGGTATAGCTAAAAGGTCTTTGTAGGTGTGGTTTCACTGAGGAGTTTGAGATGGGTTCATTGTGTTGGAGTATCTGGTCAGGCTCTAAATGCAATCTCAAGTGTCCTTTAAGAGACACACACAGATTACACACAGAAGAGAAGGCAGTGTGACCAGCGAAGCAGAGTGAAGTGATACAATCACAAGTCAAGGAATGCTGGCAGCCAGCAGGACCTGAAAGAAGCAAGGGACGAATTGTCCCTGAGAATCTCCAAAGGAAACTTGACCCTGCAGGCACCTTGATTCAGCTCAACAAAAATTTACTTTTATTTATTTTTTATTCATTTGAGAAACAGAATGAGATGGAAAGGAGAGAGAGCTCCCATCCACAGGTTCATTCCCTCAAATGCTCACTAAGTCTGGGGCTTAACTAGACCAAAGCTGGGAATCAGGAATTCAACCTGGGTCTTCCATATTAGTGGTAGCCACCCCTTATTGCCCCCTAGTGTCTGCTTCAACAGGAGGCTTGATTCAGGAGCCAGAGGCTAGCATCAAACCCAGGTGCTCCGATGTAGGATACATGAGTCCAAACAGTAGCATAACCTCTATACCCAGTGCCCTCCCTAGCAATATTCATTTTGTACTCTGGTCTCTAAAATTATAAGGGAAAAGATTTTTATTGTTTTAAGCCATCAACTTTGGGACATTTTTTACAATAGCCACAGGAAACTTAAACTTGCACTTGATTAAACTTTTGTCTCAGACTCCATCTGCTCTCAAAGGAACATAGGCTAAGATAACAAAGTGCAATTGCTTAGGAATGCACTTTTTTTCTTTAATGATTTAGTGTTACTCCACTATTTTCTGAAGTTGAATATTTCTGTGGAAAATTCTGAGGTCAGGACAGTTTGTTTTTCGTTGTAAGTGACTAGGTATTTTTTCCCCAAATATTCAATGATTTTCGTCTCCTTTGTCCCTTCCTTTGTTCCTTCCTTCATAAAATTGTTGGAGCCAGCACTGTGGCTAGGCAGGTAAAGCCACCACCTGCAGTGCTGGCATCCCATATGGGTTCTGGTTTGAGCCCTGGCTGATCCTCTTCTGATCCAGTTCTCTGCTGTGGGTTGGGAAAGCAGTAGGAGATGGCTCAAGTGCTTGGGCCCCTGCACCTACCTGGGAGACCCAGAAAAAGCTTCTAGCTCCTGGCTTTGGATTGGCTCAGTTCTTCCTCTTGCAGCAATTTGGGGAGTGAACCACTGTATGGAAGACCTTTCTCTCTGTCTCTCTCTTTCTCTGTCTATAACTCTGCCTGTCAAATAAATAATCTTGAAAAATCATTGAGGGGCTGGTGCAATGGCTCACTTGGTTAATCCTCCACCTGCGGCACTGGCATCCCATATGGGCACCAGGTTCTAGTCCCGGTTGTTCCTCTCCCAGTCCAGCTCTCTGCTGTGACCTGGGAGTGCAGTGGAGGATGGCCCAAGTGCTTAGGCCCCTGCACCCACATGGGAGACCAGGAAGAAACACCTGGCTCCTAGCTTCGGATTGGTGCAGCGCCGGCCTAGCGGCCATTTGGGGAATGAACCAACAGAAGGAAGACCTTTCTCTCTCTCTCTCTCTCTCTCTCTCTCTCTCTCTCTCTCTCTCTCTCTCTCACTGTTTATAACTCTACCTGTCAAATAAAAAAAATTGTTGAAATCCCATAACATATTTTTCAAAATTAATTATTTTATTGTAAATGTAGAAAGAAAGAAAGAGGTCTTCCATTCAATGGTTCACCCCCTAAATGCCTGCAATAGACAAGACTGGGGCAGGCGGAGGAAGGAGCCCAGAACTTAATCTGGGTTTTACATGTGGGTGTCAGAGATCCAAGTGCTTGGACCATCACTTGATATTTCCCAGAATGTGCATTAGCAAAAAGCTAGAATTGAAAGTGAAATTGGGACTGGAACCTAGGTCCTCCAATATGGATAGATATGGATAGATATTTCAAGCAACATCTTAATTGCTCTGAAGATGCACTTTTTCTTTCTTTCTTTCTTTTTTTTTTTTGGCTATTCTATTTCTGTTTTCTCAGGCATAATCATAACTTATATAAATAATTTCTTATTTTAGGAATGTTTATCTGAGTTATATCTTTTTAAAAAAGATTTACTTATTTGAAAGAGTTAAACAGAGAGAGGAGAGGCAGAGAGAGAGAGGTCTTCCATCTGCTGGTTTACTCTCCATTTGGCTGCAACAGCCAGAGCTGCACTGATCTGAAGCTGGGAGCCAGGAGGTTTCTCCAGGTCTCCTACATGGGTACAGGGGCCCAAGCACTTGGGCCATCTTCTGCTGCTTTCCCAGGCCATAGCAGAGAGCTGGATTAGAAGTGGAACAGCCGGGTCTTGAACCGGCACCCATGTGGGATGCCTGCACTTCAGGCCAGGGTGTTAACCCACTGCACCACAGCGCCAGTCCCCTGAGTTCTATCTTTTCAAACATATAATTATCTTATTGCTTTCTACCAAACATCATTACTTACCTCACTCATTATTAAAGGCAAAAAGGTAATTCATTATTTTTGAATAATGCACTATACAACAAACAAAATTAGATTTATTAAACACCTTGATTAATTATGTAGATGAGTAATAAAGGAAGAAAAGTAGAACTAGTGGAATTATTTCTTTCTTTATAAAATAGAAACTAAAAGACCTGTTAGATTTCTTTCTTTGTTTCAGTTTTACTTGAGAGGCAGAGAGAGAATGTGTTAGAGCAACACGTAGTACTCCCATACACTGGTTTACTACCCAAATGTCTAAAACACCAGTGTTGAGCCAGGTGAAACTGGCAGGCATAAACTAAATCCAGGATTCCCACATGAGTGGCTGGAACCTAATCAATGGAGTTGTCACTCTGTCTCCAGGATCTGAAATTTCAGGATTCTGCAATCAGAAGCCAGAATCAGGTATTGAACCCAGATAGTCGATATGGGACGCGGGCATCTTGATCAGTATCTTAACTCTAGGCCTACTTCTGTTAGTGTTAGTCTTAATCCTATCTTTATGTTAAATTACTACAAAATGTGGTACATATAATTTTATTTAAAAAAAGTTACAATTTATAAAACTCACGAAATAATAAAATTTGTGTACAAAGTAGAAATAAAGATTCCTAGGCTTTCATTTTAAATTTGATGTTATTTTTATGACATTATAGATAAATTATTACATAAAATATTTCTATAGACATAACCCTAAGAAAATAAATATAATTGTTTTTTTTAAAAGGGTATACTGGCAACTATTTGTTTTATTATAGGATAAGTTGAATCTCTAAGATTTTAGTGTTGACCAAATCTGGGCTCCTTAGTGTAGTCAACAAGTCAAAATAGCTCTATATTTCATGATGATTGTTTCTTGAATCTGCCTTTTCTCATGATATTCTGACAGATTATGCATTTCTGGGAGTATCCTTGGCATGGTGGTTTTCCATATGTTGTTAATGAGTATGAACTGTATTATTTCCCTCCCTTTCCTCTTCTTTGCCCTTTCAATTTACTTAATTATAAATCCTTTCAAAATATTTTCAAGAAGAATATTCCTCCAAGAATTTCTGTAAGAGAAGAAATTTTGGAGTTGGAAAAGTGAGGAGAGGAAATTGGGTATTGGAATGTCCTTGGCTTTCCTGTTATTTCCTTGCAAACTTCTGGCAGACTGATGAGTGTATTGAAGATTCTAAATGCCATAAGTTCCATGGTCTGATTTTTGGTTTGTTTTTTAAAATTAGCATCTACTATGGACCTACTTTTATTGTGTATTTTTCAAAGATTGGCCTTTTAAGCCTTTGATTGTTTCTTTTCTTACTCTTATATATTTAGCCTCAAGGAACTCCATAGGCCTCCTGTGATAGATTGTTGTGATTGTCAGCTCATTGGTGTTTGATTCTCTTTTGGACATTTGCTTCTAATGCATGGTCATCTGGCTTATTCTGTTGATGAAGTGAAAAATAAGTCCCAATAAAGCCAACCCCTCTTCTAAATCTCTGCAGTTGTTTCTCTGTGGTTTTAAGAGCAGACCCATGTTGGCAATGGTACAGCAGGACAAGGTGATATGGCTTTTATATAGCCTAGAGTATGCTCTAGGATTTCAGTGCACAAGAGAGGAGACACAGAAGACTACACTCTCCTGGTATCTTCCATGTGGCCATGCTGCAGCCCACCATTCTTGGATCACTGCCCAGAACAATGCTTGTGGAATTAACGACAATTCTTTCAAACCCATCAACAAAGTCTAAGACGCTCTTGTATTGTATCAACAAAATGTTCTCTTGGAACATGGGTTCTATTTTTTTTTTCTGTTTTCTCCAGAGTTTCTGATTATATACATTACTATATTTTTCATTTCCTCATTAATTTTTTCGTCCATTTAAAAACCTTTATCTCTGCTCCTTAATACGTTTGTAGAACATCTCCTTCATGTTCCTCCATTTTTGTCCTTATAAGTATGATGGTTTCATTTTTTCTCCTACTATTATTCAGCTCTGGCAACTCATATTTTATCTCCCCTTGCTGTCTGATCATCTAATTCCAAAGTTCTCTCATTCGTGTTTTCAATTCTTACTTCATAGACTTGATAATTTCCTAATGTTTTTAAAATTTAGGGAGAAATTTTAGGTCCTAATATGTATGTGTTCCATGGTAATATTTTCTGTTTGTTATTATGAATATACCATTTGTTTTCTTGTTTATTCCATTCCCCTTTTCTCTTATAGTGTCTGAATATCTTGCTTTGTATTCCTTGGAGAGGGTGAGTCTTTCCAACTATCAGGAAGAGATTTAGGTGGGGACAAAGGCAGAATTCAGTTTGCAAGCAGCTGGGATTATCCCCGTGCTTCAGAGTGGAGTGTAAAGTCATCTGTCCTTCTTTTCTCTCAGCAAATGGAATATCCAGCTATGGGATTTTATAGTTCCAAGTATTGTTTTCTCCTTTGCTGGCACAGGTTCCATGTACTTCTGTATGCATGGCTTCTTGGTGGGTTGCTTTATTTAACCTTGCCTTATTTTCTTCATGAACTAGCACTGGATCTCTGGAATTTAGAGAATGAGGTTTTGCATCTTAAAGAGTGCCCTTAACCTTGAAGACCTTGGATCTTCTAACTCTTTATCAGCTGTAGTGCTCTTGGTCCTTGGACTCTTCTCTCCAGCACACCTCGGTGTGATCTCCACTGCTGAGGTGACTGCAGAGGTACACACTGTGAGGGAGCCTCATCAGCCTTGGTCCTTGTAGTTAGAATGAGTACTTGCTGCTCTTTACCAGTTCTGAAGGTTTAGGGTGACAAAGAAAGAAACTCGGTTGAACCAAGTCCTTGAGATTTAAGGTTGTTTATTACCGTGGCATTACCTAGCCTATTTTGGTAGATAGTGGTTCACAACTAAAATTGCTACCCTTAAAGGCATTTGGAAGTATAAGGAAGCATTTTTTATTGTCACCATGACACTATTCAGGAACCTACAATTACTAAATTTCTGGTAATGCTTACCACAGTCCATACCCATAAAGATTGCTTTGCCTGAAATGCCAATAAGATTGAGGACTAACTCAGTAGATGGCTCAACAAGTACAGTCAATTTACCATCATAAAATGAATCCCCATTATTAAACCCTTGTCAATATTAGGTGTTTTTGGGATTTCTTATAGTCTTCTAAGAGAATACTTCAAAAAAGTTTGTGGAAAATATAATTAAAAGATATATTTATTTTGGTGCAAAAATTTGAAATTCATGCATACAAGGGATCTTTAAAAAATTCATGAAAATGCATGTTGTGAAAATATTATGCATAGATTTTTTTTTGCACCAGAAAATTTACATTTTAATTCCATATTCCACAAACTTTTTGAAATGTCTAGGCATTTTAAGTAATTCAGGTAATTTCAGATTTTCATGGATGTGTTTATTATTTCCCAAATGTAATATCTATGTGTGAATCATTGGATTTTACTCATTTTTGAAGCATTCTCATATTGATGAGAATGGTACTTTGTGCCTAATTGGTACTTAATAAATATCTGAACTCAAATATCTTTTTGGGACAATGTTTGATAAAGTACTTTCTGTGTTCTGGGTGCACATTAGTACATTCAGGGTACCCCTTTTGTTTTCTGTAGTTTGAACTGACAAGAGACTTGAAAAATAAACAATTGAAAAAGACATTCCCTAAAGGTAACCATCAAGTGTAATAAGGCTCAAGTCAAATGGCCCAGCTGTCACAGTAAAATACAGCCTATTGACTTCTTCTCACTAGGGAAAAGCAGTGCTTGCCACTTACCACAGACAGCATGGAGAGAAAGTATCACCCTCAGAACTGCAGGAGGAAATGCCCTGTGTATCTGAGAGAAAGCACAAATAAATCTGCCTGGTAGTAGATAACCACATGTTTTCATAATGGGTATGGGTGGAAAACATGATGATCTTACCTTAAAGATTGGAAAATACATAGTACCATAGTCAAAAAATAACCAATGTGACTAATAATATTTTTGAAAAAATTACTAAAAGCATTAAAATACCAACTAAGCACAAACACCAAGTGGAGAAGACGGTGGGTGGTAGTGCTTAAAAAAAGATGAGTAAGAGCCTGTCTTTTAGGCATTGGCAATCTTATCTGTAAGCTAATTTATACATAAATGATTTTAGTATCTATAGACTGAAAATGTTTTAACAAAGGTAGTAAGAAAAAATTTATTGGAGTTGTAAAAAGAAGTATAGATTATTTCTAACTGGATAAAGGCAAATACATTGAAATTAGTTGGAGTAGTATGTGTGTACCACAGAATAATATGAAAATATTGCTGACTTCTTTTGTCCTAGGGCTGAGATAAGAGGTATAATAAGTGAAAGTGCTAAATATTTTGTAGTTAAATGGTTCACTGTTTTTTAAAAAAGATTTATTTTGAAAGAGTTCCAGAGAGAGAGAGAGAGAGAGAGAGAGAGAGAGAGAGAGAGTCACTCTTCTATCTGCTGTTTTACTCTCCAGATAACCACAGCTAGGAGCTTCATCCAGGTCTCCCATGTAGGTGGCAAGGGCCCAAACAGTTGGTCCATTTTCCACTGCTTTTCCCGGGCCATTAGCAGGGAGCTGGATTGCAAGTGAAGCAGCTAGGGCATGAACTGATGCTTATATGGGGTGTCAGTGTCGCAGGCAGTGGCTCTACCTGCTATGCCACAACAGTGGCCCCGTACACTATTCTTATGGCTGTATTACTACTAATTGATGATTTATGTAACTAGAACCTGAAAAGTAGTGAAAGTTAAAAGTTAATGCCTTTAAAAAAAGGGATATACTAAAATTTATTGCACAATATTTTCTTATTTCTTAAGTTATTATTGCAACTGTATATATGTCTAGGATGTTTATGTCATCCAAAATGTAGTTAGTGTAACTCATTGCTTCAGTCTACTCACCAACTCCTGCTGTATCTCATTCCAATCAGAATCAAAGATAAAAACATTTAAAATATTGTTTGAATAAATTCTGTTTTTATAAGATCAAACACTCTTAACGCCTAGTACTAATGTTTATATTTGTTGAGTTCAATAATTGTATGTGGGCTATTATGTAGTATATTTCCTTTGATCTGAGTACTTAGATTGATTAGATGAGGAATAAATACATTGTTCTTTCTCCACCAAATGGGACTTCATAATTTCTGGAATCTTCTTGCCTTAGAAGGTATACACTTTATTTACACAGTTGACAGGAAAAATCAGAAGTTCAAGTTTAGGCCAGTGAGCCCTGACCTTAAGAACTTTGAGCCAAAAGCAGCTTAATTATTTTTGTTTTCTCTTTTATGGATTCACAGCAACAGGATGCCTTTCTATTCCTTGAACCTTATTATTGTCATAAGGAAGGAACCTATATTGATCCTTCTTGTAATCTTTTGTAAGCCTGGTAGATATTGCATGGATGAATATATGGGAATGCTCTTCTTTTGCATCCAGGGGTTCAGCAGAACAGGAGATGGGCCCCAGGTGTCTTGCTACCCACTGTATCTGAAGGATGGCTGACACTAATCCACCCAGCATGGTATTTAAGTTAGATGGCCATGGGCTACTGCTGATGTGAATCATAGAAATCCCAAAGGAGATAACTACTCTTGTTGATAAAATGCAGTTTTATTTATTCCAGAATTTCCTTCCAGAACATGTCATGATAGTTGATTACAGTTAGCATGAAGTATAAAGTAGAAGAGAGAGAAAGTGAAATTATGATATGAAGTAAAATATCTTTAGTGTTTTCTAGTTTACACATTATCTGATTTAATAGAACAATGGCATAGGTATTGTTATTCCCATTTGACAAATAAAGAAATTGAAGGGCTAGGTAGTTTGCTTAGAGTGATTTGTTAGTGGGTGAAGATATTGATAATAAAAATGTAACATTGAGACAGAAATTCTGCATAGACTGCATGTGCATTTGTAAATTTAATCCTCACAACAGTTTGTGAGACAGGGATTCATACTAGCTTCATTGATTATTTTGTTTGTTTGTTTTTAAAGTTGAGGAACCAAGGTTCAGAGATGACTTAGTTTAAAGGATAAGGCTTGGGTTTGAATCTAGGTCTTCAGATACCTATCTTTGACCTTGGTATTCTTACTGTGGTACAGTCCAACTCAATACAACATCTTCTGACTAAAATTTAAGATTCTCATTCATACACCACACTAATATAAGATAATTTCTATGACATGCTCTTCACATATCCTGGCACATAAGAAGCATCGTCTAATTCAGAGCTAATATTAAAGATAGCTGTTGTATTTTTGCCTATTACTTTTATATAACTATTTCTGAAGGTTTTGACACCAATTGTTGGGGATGCAGAATTCCACCATGCCTTTATCTGTATGAGGCATCTTTTTAGGCTATGACTAGAAAGACTGAGATTCAATGATAAAATGTGACTTTTCTAAATTTATAGGATGTCGGTAACAAGTCAGGCTGGCAAAGTATAGTAGCAAGGAAAGTTCTTAAGGTGTTTAACTATATGGTACCCTTTTACTGACCATAAGCAACCTGTGAGCACACACTATTTTTAAAATGCTTTGCAGTTTGCTAGTGCTTTAGAATTCATTCTTTAATTTGTTCTTTGCAACAATCTTGTTGGATGGATATTATTGTCCTTGTTAATAGAAAAGGAAAGTAAGACACTGTTTTGGTCAGATTTTTGTTTGGGAGTCTCCTATCCTGTCATGTATTGAAGGGCTGGTCATCAAAGTCTTATGTTAATGGCTACTGAATTAATAGTAATGATTTATGGGTCAATAGTGTAGACTTGCTTTAATTGTGGCGTCTAGGAGGTGGGCACAGTAGGAGATTTTTAGGTCATTGAGGGTATGCCTATAGAAGGTAGTTCATGCAGTAGGGTTGCTTGTATAAGTGGAGTTGGGCCTTGCCTCTCTTTCTGCTTCCTGCTCAGAATGTGATACCCTTGCATATGTTCCACCATCCCACAATCTCATCAGTCTTGGATTGTAAACCTCCAAAACAATGAGCCAAAATAAGCACTTTCCTTCTCAAGTAACTCCTCTCAGGTACTTGTTTTTCAGGGATGAAAAGCTCATTGGTATTAAGTCCAACCAGAAATTAATAATCCAATTCATTTAACTGTGAAAATGGGAGTAGGGACAAAGTTAAGAGCAGATTTCTTGACTTAAACCTCAGTGGATTTTTTCACTACACATTAGTACTGTATTTTTTTTATTATTAAGGTTTCTGTCTCCTTATTTTAGTTATGAGTCACAAGAATATGAAAATGCAGGGGCTGGCACTGTGGTGCAGTAGGTTAAAGCCCTAGCCTGAGGCACTGGCATCCCATATGGGTGCTGGTTTGAGTCCCGGTTTCTCAGCTTCTGATCCAGCTCCCTGCTAGTGTGCCTGGGAAAGAAGTGGAGGATGGTCCAAGTCCTTGGACCCATGTGGGAGACTGGGAAGAAGCTCCTGGTTTTGAATAGGCTCAGCTCTGGCCATTGCAGCCATTTGAGGAGTGAACCAGCAGATTGAAGACCGCTCTCTGTCTCTCCCTCTTTCTGTAACTCTGTTTTTCAAATAAATAAAATAAATATTTAAAAAATATGAAAATGCAAGCTCTGAGTAAGGGAACACTGGATAGCTTTGTGAAAAGCATGAGCAAAAAGAGAAATTTGGTAGAATTCATGTCATAATCCTAAAAACTCCTTTTAGTCAGCATCCATGCAAAGCATTTATTTAGTCCCTACCTTGTCCGTGACATATGCTAAGTTATGTTACGTAGAAGTTGGAAGTACTTGAGGCAGGCACTATGAATCTGCCAGTGTGCTAATAACTGTGTCTAAAAGCTACAGGAAGGCTGACTCAGGTGGTTATCAACACCTTCAATCACAGTCTCCCCTGGACTGCACTGACCCACCCGCTCTAAGTGGAGTCCAGGCTGCTAGCCGGTCTGGTCACAGTTATTAAAATAATTAGAGCAGATGATTAGTGGAACAAGTTTCACTCCTTTGTATAAAGAATCATGTACTTAGGAATTTGGGGAAACCTTTTAGCTCAAGTTCACACATTTTTAGATGTAACAAATTTTATAGGAATCATGTTGAAGTGATTGCATATCTTATTTCACCTATTAGAATAAAGTCAAACTGATGCAGAAGCTTTGTCTTATTTTTGCTTTTCAAATAATGCTTGGCCCAATATTTAATCTGTTGAATGAATGAATGAAGGTGTAGGGTCATAGCCCTGACATTCCAGGAGCTTATGAACTAAACTGCAAGATGTAAAACTAAATTAAATAAGTATAAATTTAATTTATGATCATATAGAGAAGAGAACCAAATTTCAAGTTGGAATGATTAGGGAAAGCTTCCTAGAAGAGAGACTTTTTGAATGAGAAGTAAGTAATAAGGATTTCAACTGTATTTTCAGGGCTACATAGATAAACTAGTTTAATGAAAATAAGTAATAGGAGGTTTCAGTGTCTCAGCACATTATAGGTGGATAAAGTAGGCATTCAAAACAGTTTCATTGAAGGAATGAATGAACAATTAAATATTTCCAGCAGTTTTTTTTAAAGATTTATTTTTATTTATTTGAAAGAGTTAGACAGGTAGAGACAGAGAAAGAGAGGTCTTCCATCTGTTGGTTCAAATGGCTGCAACGGCCAGAACTGAGCCAATTCGAAGTCAGGAGCCAGAAACTTCTTCTGGGTCTCCCATGTGGGTTCAGGGACCTAAGGACTTGGTCCATCTTTTGCTTTCCCAGGCCATAGCAGAGAGCTGGATCAGAAGAGGAGCAGCTGGGACTAGAATCAGCGCCCATATGGGATGCCTGCTCTTTATGCCAGGACTTTAACCCGCTGTACCACAGTGCTGGCCTCCAGCAGAAGTTTTAATATAGTAGCCTTTTAACATGAAATGTTGAGATATCTTGGCATTACTGGGAGTCAGATTGGAAATGCCCAAACACTTCCATTAAGGATTTTACCATACTCTGTTTGACCCTTCTAGAACAAGGAAATCACAAAAGTATCTTAGGAAGTGCTTTGTGCTGGTGTAGAGAGTAAATATGCCTGTATAATTTGTAGAAGAATATTGGAAGCATAATAAAAGGGATCTAAGCATCTTAGAGAGTTTGTATCACTTCCTTGAGAGGAAGAACACCACACCAAAGTCTTCAGTTTTGTACTCAATCCTAACTTATCCTTGGCAGACTGGGCTTACAAATTAGCATGTTAAGTATTTCTGCTTATTCTTGGGCCTTGGTTATAGTTTAGTCTCTTCATTAATAATTTGTGTTTTACTTCTTTTCATAAAAAATCGCTTAACAATGCCTCCTAGGTTACTCTCAGCAATGACATTCACACTAACAATAAAAGGAAACATTATTTACCATAAGGCATTTTTCCATCTGATGGCCAATGACTCACAATGTTTTCCTTTATATAAGAGTAAATCATTCTTCTACCAGAAATGTGAGGTTTTTTTTTTTTTTTTTTACTAAATTTTACCCTGGATTGTACTCATCAAAAGAATAGGAACTTAAAGCATTCATTATGGAGGTGGAACTTCAGATTGCTTTTACTATGATGATATATAACAGTAGAATTTCCTTTAGAAACATTCTAAAGAAATACCATAAGATGTCAATAGTGTTAATATGGCTAATGTATGTTATTCAATGTTTCTGATGATCACATTTGATGCCCGTGGTATTCTCCCATTTGGGAGATTCCCTACTTGGACTGGATGACCACATATCTTCAGTAAAGTTCAAATAATTAAAAAATTTGGTATGTAAGATCATAACGAACTCTTTTTAGAAAGTAACTTTCTTATTTTTTTAAAGATTTATTTATTTATTTGAAAGTCAGAGTTACACAGTGAGAGAAGGAGAGACAGAGAAAAAAGAGAGGTCTTCCATCCGCTGGTTCACTCCCCAGTTGGCCGCAATGGCTGGAGCTGGGCTGATCTGAAGCTATGAGCCAGGAGCTTCTTTCCCGGTCTTCCCATTTGGGTGCAAGGGCCCAAGGACTTGGGCCATCCTCTACTGCTTTCCCAGGCCATAGCAGAGAGCTGGATTGGAAGAGGAGCAGCCGGGACTCGAACCGGCGCCCATATGGGATGCTGGTGCTGCAGGCAGCAGCTTTACCTGCTACACCACAGCGCCAGCTCCAGAAAGTAACTTTCTAAATTAATTATCTATCCCAGTGAAGTGAATCCTGTCTCCTGAAAATATACACGGTGCATTTTTGGAAACGTCTCATATAGAAATGCTTGAAAAGTTCATTCTTTGTGAGGTATATTGCAACTAGTAACAGTGCAGAGATTATCATTAAAAGAGATTATCACCAAGGAAACATAAGAGAACTGGGTAGTCTAAAGGCATGTTGTTCAGGTGAGGTCCACAACTGACTCTAGTCGATGCACTGTACTCCACATCCTCCCTGTATTTGTATCCTAAAGGATAACGTTCTGACTGGATAATTGGGAAATGTTAAATTGAAATAAATGAGTCATCAGTAGGAATCGGTAAAGCCACACAAGATCTCTGGTGGTTTCAGATATTTGCATGGTGTAGACAAAAGAGAAAATGACACAATATAAATGAGTAGAAGGTCAGAAATGTATGACAGTGTGAGAGAAGTGACATGAGGTTTTTCTCATGGAAAGACATGTAAACCATATTTTTTAATCATAAATAGGTTGTTTCTTGTATGTCCCCTTCTACCAAGATAGCCTAACAGGCATCCTATTTCCTCTCCTTAGTGAAGTAAAACATTGGATTAAAGAATCCAAAACAGGGCCTTCGCCGCAGTTCAATAGGCTAATCCTCCGCCTGCGGCGCCGGCACACTGGGTTCTAGTCCTGGTCGGGGCGCCGGATTCTGTCCCAGTTTCTCTTCTTCCTGTCCAGCTCTCTGCTGTGGCCTGGGAGTGCAGTGGAGGATGGCCCAGGTCCTTGGGCCCTCCACCCGCATGGAAGACCAGGAGAAGCACCTGGCTCCTGGCTTCGGATCAGTGCGGTGCGCCAGCTGCAGCGGCCGTTGGGTGGTGAACCAACGGCAAAGGAAGACCTTTCTCTCTGTCTCTCTCTCTCTCACTGTCCACTCTGCCTGTCAAAAAAAAAAAAAAATCCAAAACAGGTCATTAGTTGGCTGGGGAAAGATAGCCATGACAAAGGGAGGAAGGGTGGAAGGGTTAGCATTGTAGGAAAATCTCTTATGGAGATGGTGGTTATGCTCCTTGTCTTAGTTGAGTTGAAATAACAAATTGCACATTTTAGGTGTATCTGGTTGATTATATGTCAGTTACATCTCAAAAAGGTGCTAAAAAAATTAAAGTGGGCCATGGGCAAATGGAAGGAGTTACTCTGCTTTTCTGAGGCACCTCATTTTAGAGGTTCTTGCTTCTGTTACTGGATCCCTTTCCGACCCAGCCACATCACATTTGTGTGTAGGGGATAGGGTGAAGGGATTAACAGGGAGGAGAACTTTACTTTTGTTAGCTTATAAGACCCAGAGTAATCTTCCTGCTCCTTGAGCAGGCGTGTGCTATGGGCCTACAGTTGTGAGGAGTGCAAAGTCTTGCCTTGGACTTCTTACCATTCTGGTGAAAAGCTATGGCCTTTTTCACATTTCTAAAGTTGTTTGTGTAGTCAACTTTTTAAGTAGACTTTACTTTTTAAGAAAAATTTTAGATTCACGACAAAATTGAATGAGAGGTGCAGAGGTGTTCCATATACCACAGGCATCTACACATGTATAACCTCCTCCTTACCAGCATCCCTCACCAGAGAGGTACATTTGTTTCATTGATGGACTTGCATTGATACATCACTATCACTCGAAGTACATAGTTTGCTGAGGGATCACTCTTGATATTGTGCATTTTGTGGGTTGGACAAAAACAAATGTATAATGATGTGTATCCACTATTATAGGAAAGTACAGAGTGGTTTCACTGCCCTAAAAATTCTCTGTGTGCTGCCCATTCATCCCTGTCTCCATCTAACCCTTGGGCAGCTATTTTTTATTGTCTCTATGATTTTTCTTTTCTGTAATGTCAGATAGTTGGAAACATAATATGTAACCTTTTCTGATTGACGTTTTTATTTAGTAAGATGAGTTTATGTCCTACTAGCTCATTTCCAGTGCTGAGTAATACTCTGTTGTATTCTCTGGATGTACCGGAATTCATTTTTCCTTCACCTATTTATATTATTCCTTGACATATTTCCTCCACCTCTTCCAAGGACATCTTGGTTGTTACCAAGTTCTTTCTCACTTGCGTCTAACAAAGTTTACTAATAATCCATTCAAGGGCATTGTTTGTTTCTGTTACAGTGATTTCTATCTCTAACTTTTCTTTTAATTCTTTCTTTTCTTTAAGATTTATTTATTTATTTGAAATTCAGAGTTACACACAGAGAGAATGAGTGGCAAAGAGAGAGAGAGAGAGCTCTTCCATCCACTGATTCACTCCCCAGTTGGCTGCAACTGCTGGAGCTGCGCTGATCCGAAGCCAGGAGCCAGGAGCTTTTTCTGGGTCTCCCACATGGGTGCAGGGGCCCAAGAACTTGGGCCATCCTCTACTGCTTTCCCAGGCCGCAGCAGAGAGCTGGATCAGAAGTGGAACAGCCGCGTCTCGAACCAGCACCCATATGGGATGCCAGCACTACAGGTGGCCGCTTAACCTGCTATGCCACAGCTCTGGCCCCCTTAATTCTTTTTTATAATTGCCACCTCTCTGCCCTTGCATGCTATCTAATTTATTTTTCAGAACATTTAGCTTATTCATTGTGGTTATTGTAAACTCCTGGTTTGATAATTCCAACATCCTTGGCATTCGTGAGTCTGTTTCTGAGGCTTGCTCTACCTCACTGCTTTGTTTTTTGCCTTTCATATGCTTTGTAGATTTTCTTAATTGTTGCACACGTAGTGGGTAGAAAGCCTTTAGTTAAGGTGGTTGTAAGGTTTGGAGGGAGGATAGTGTTCTCTTCAGTCTTTTCAGAGCCTATGCCTCTGGACTCTGAACCTCACAGATGCTGCCCCTTTCTTGCTGCCTTCACATATTCTCAGGTGAGACAGGAAGGCTTGAGGGGCCTGCAGTTGTTTTTATTTTCCTTTCCTTAGGTTAAAGTTCTGATAAAACTGGAGTAGGTTAGGTACTGGTTAGTTTCCCCTGGGGGCATATCTTGTTACGAAAAACAATACATTGGCTATCAAAATAATTATTTTTCTTTCCCCTGCTGGAACCATGAAGCATGAAGCACAATATGTGATTTTCCTCTGATCTTCACTGTGAGAACCTGTAAAGCTTCAGGAGGGAAAATTTACAAAGGTGTAAATCTCTCCCCCGACTGCTCTGTCCTAAGAAATGACAGATTCTCTTGGAGTTTCTGACTCTCAGACCTGTCTACTCTGAGCTTTCAGCTATTTGACAATTACAGATTAAGTATTCTTGCCCTCGTACTGCTTGCCATGATTTCTGCTCATGTATTACTTCTCAGGTAAATTGAGATTCTGGGTATATGCCTATCTCTCAACTTTAGTTCTAGACGTTGGCCCTGTACCTGACTTTTCTTAGGTATCAAAGGAGCTGTTGATGTTTTAGTTTGGTCAGCTTTTCTACCTACTGATAGGACACAGTGGCAGCTTCTAGGCTTATTTAATTGCAGACCACAACTTGAGTTTTGATGGTGGTAGGGTGCAATGATGAAAGAGATAGTGAAATTAATCATAGGTCAGCAGCCGTCCTAGAGAACTTCTTCCAAAAATCTCTAAGATTTTTATGTAATTGACTGCTATATAGGTGAGAAAAATGATAAATTCATAGACTTTCTGAGTATTCATTTGGTTGCCGTACAATAATTTGGGTAGAAAAACCTTTGGAATGGAGAATTGATTTTACCAAAAAAGGATGGTGGTCTGGAGCCACTTGAATATTGAAAGAGATAAACTCAAACTGGACAGCCACATGTGTAGCTCTCAGACATAAATTTCCAGGAATGATGGTGAGAAGTTCACTTACTGAGAGCAAACATGAAAGAAGGCTCTAAGAGTTGCCTCCTCTTGCTTCTTTACATGAATGAAGAAGTAAAATCAATATTAATCTTGAGCTTTATCCGAAGTCACACACACTGTGTGATTGCCCAGACTAAGAAAAAAGAAACCTGTTTTCTCAGGCCTCAAGTATCTGTACTTTCTAGGTAGTTTTTTAATTTTTTTAACTCTGCAGAAATTTACTTCAAATTGTAGAGTCAAACAAACATGGTAAAGGCAGATTTGAAGTTCAAGCAACATTACGTAGGGGAGAGCACCTGCTATAAATTGGCCTATTTCTTTAGTCATAAATACATATCAATTCAATTAGAATATGATGTTCCATATCATATTCTAAAAGGTTTTTTTGTATGTCAAGGCAGAATTAAAATCTTGGG
This sequence comes from Lepus europaeus, assembly GCF_033115175.1. NCBI lineage: Eukaryota > Metazoa > Chordata > Mammalia > Lagomorpha > Leporidae > Lepus > Lepus europaeus. Next base: position 67,370,816 of record NC_084838.1, on the reverse strand, counting down.
TAAATTTTTAATGAATAGTAGTTATTTTATGATGGAAAATGAAAAAAGATAAGATGCTGGGAAATTAACAGTTCTGATAACATACCTCAAGAACTATCGTGCGCGCAATGCTTTGCCCCAAATAAGGGATATAGTTCAGTTAAGGTCCATGGAAACTGACGCAGTTTAGTTAAATTACCATTTTTAGTTCTCAAATGAGTGCAATAATATTCCAACCTTTCTAAGCTTAAAAAAAAAAAAAAACAACTAAATCAGACTAGGAAAATTCCCTGTACTCCTTTAAGAACATGAGACTTGGAGAGGTGGGCTGAACCTAGCCTCAAGAAAAATCATTGCCTGTATGTAATTTAATAAGAGTCTTCATATGTAGAGAGAGACTATGCATGGGTTATAGTTATTCTTCTCAAGGCTGTACCTTAGGAAATAGTTTAAACCTTGAATGAGGTTGTCAAGAGAATGAGTATTGGCTACCATTGACATATGTAATTATGTAAATACATTTAAAATGTTACAATCTTTTATTTATATATAATTCTAGCTCAAGTTCTACATCCTCCAGGAAGACATTTTTTTTCTGACTTTCATAGGCAAAATTTGTTTTTCCTTTTTCTGAACTTCTGTGAATATTGCTCTTAGAATCAATAGCATATAGGTATTCCATAATTAATTACAGGATTAAGTTCTACTTGTGTTAACAATGTGTAAACTACAAGTGAGTTATTACGGGTAATACGTATATGAAAATATAGTTTCGTTGTCATGTTTTTGAGGTCATCTGAGGAAAGCTTCTTTGTCCTGAAAGTTTAGTTAGAATTTACCAGGGAAAAAAGACATTTCAGCGAGAATTTAGGGATTTCAGGTAATGGGATAGGAAAGAAGACATGGCTCTACTATCAGAATTCATGATGGTAAGAAGCAAGAGATGAAGCTGGAACTGTAGATAGGGGTCAGATTGTAGGACAACCCAAAGAATAGGAAAAAGTAATTTATCTGATAAGGGAATTATATCTAAAGTATATAAAGGACTTTTACAACTCAGTTATAAAAAGAGATAATTCAGTTTCTTAACTGGTCAGAGGATATGAGTAGACATTAATTAAAAGAAAATATACAAATGACCAAAAAGCACATGAATGATGCTCAATATCATTAGTATTCAGGGAAATGCAAATGAAAATGACAGATACAATTTTACATCTTCAGATATTTTTAATAAAAACTCAGATGATAACAAATGTTTGTGATGGTGTGGAGAAATAAGAATCTCATAAAGGGGCCAGCATTGTGCAGTGGGTAAAGCCATCGCCTGTGAAGCTAGTATCTCGTATGGGCACTGATTCAAGTCCCAGCTACTCCACTTCCAACCCAGCTTCCTGCCTGGGAAAGCAGCAGAGGATGGCCCAAGTACTGGGGCCCCTGTACCCACGTGGGAGATTGGAGGAGGCTCCTGGCTCCTGGCTTCATATTGGCCCAGTTCCAGCAGCTATTTGGGGAATGAAGCAGCGAATAGAATGTCTGTCTGTCTGTCTGTCTTTCTCTTTCTGTGTCTCTTCCCTCTCTCCTTTTTTGAGACTCTGCCTTTCAAATATATAAATCCTAAGGGAAAAAAAAGACTCATACAGTGTTCATAGAAATATAAATTAGTACAGTCACTTTCAAAAACTATCAAAGTGTTTCTGAAAGTTAAATACAGAAAAACCATTTGATCCATTGATTCTTCTGGAATATACACAAGAGAAATGAAAACATATTTACACACATAACTAGAAGTTAATAACAATATTATTAATAATTGCAAAATGGCAGAAACAACCCAAATATACACCAACTGATGAATGCATCAACAAATTGTAGTGAATTCTTACAATGGAAAATTATTAAAGTAGTCAAGGATGGACCTTGACAACATGATGGCAAAATAAAGAAGCCATACAAGAAAGCATGTGTTATCTTTTTCCACTTCTCTGAAATATCCAGGTTAGGCAAATCTTAGAGACAGATGTTAGAATAGAGATGCTTAGGGTAAATAGGGAAGCAGAAATGTGGAGACTTGAAGAGTAACAGCTAAATGATATAGGACTTCTTTTGTTTATGATGAAAATATTCTAAAATTGATTGTGGTGATGGTTGCACAAATTTGAGAATATACTAAAAACCATTATTTGTACACTTAAAAGAATGAATTTATGGTATATTTCAATAATGTCATAAAAATCAGCTTACAAATTCTGTAGCCCTGAATCCTAACTGGAATTGCCATTATGAGGGTTATAGTGATATATTTTATCTTTAAAAGCTTTTTTTGACTCTATAAACTTAGATTGCCTAAAATTGATGACCAATCTAATAGCAAAGTCTACCATTGGTACCCAGATTGTGGTTTCTACCATGTCCATTTACAGGAATTTTTATTTATTTATTTATTTATTTATTTTTTGAGAAATGGCTTATTCTAGGCATGGAGCAAAAAGAAACATACAAAATGGGCCTGAAACAGCTCTAATATTGGAAATCAAGGTGGCTATCAAAGACTGCTTGGATCAAGACAGACATCAAAGCACAGTGGGTTAAGTTGCCACCTGTGATGTTGGTAGACCATGTTGGAGTGTCAATTCAAGTACCAGCTGCCCCACTTCTGATCCAGCTCCCTGTTAATGAACTTTGGAAAGCAGCAGAAGATGGCCCAAGTGATTGGCCCCCTGCTATCCATGTAGGAGACCCAGATGGAATTCTTGGCTCTTGGTTTCAGTCTGGCCCAGTCTGGCTATTGTGGCTATCTGGAGGGTGAACCAGCAGATGGGAGATCTTTCTCTGTTACTCCTTTGAAATAAAATAAAACATCTATTTGTTCACTCTCCAGATGGCAGCAATGGCTAGGGCTGGGCCAAGCTGAAGCCAGGAACCAGGAGCTTCATCCAGGTTGCCCACATGGATGGCAGAGGCCCAAACACTTGGACCACCTTCCACTGCTTTTCCCAGGCCGTTAGCAGGGAGCTAAATCAGAAGTGGAACCAACGGAACATGTATTAATGCTTATGAGATGCTAGCATCATAGGCAGTGGTTTTACCTGCTGCATGATAATGCCAGCCCCTAAAATAAATATTTTTTTAAAAACCAGCTTGGATCAAGTCAAAAGATTCAGGAGGCAACTTGAATAAGTTCCTGTCAGTCAAAGATAAAGCAATTTGGGCATCAGTTAAGACAAAAATTGCACTGGATTGAGTAATATAAATATGTTTAAATCTGTGAGTTTATAATAGAATTAAAACAAGTCATTTATGACCCTTGCTGATTAATTTTCTTTTTTTATACATTGAAAGAAAAGGAATCAAGTGTTTGTCCTTCATTATTATGATTGTATCTCAAAGTAGCCAAATAATTGAAGGAAAATTTCCCTATACGAAAGTGTTTTATCTAATAAATGAAATGAACGACATATATTACTATTTTGCAAGCCCTAATGAATTAATGCATCTAATATGTAATCACCAATAGTTGGTAGTATCAAAAAAGGTAAAGATAGCCATATGGAAGTATGAAATGTTACAGGTGAAGTAAGTTTGCTAAGAAAAGGATAATCTGAATCTTATCAGGAATCTAGACAGCTATTAACTTATAATAAAAACAGGTGACAAGGAATTCAATAAATGGCACTATAGTAATGGAATTAGCATGATAAACTATGGAAAACGCCACAGGTTACATGACCTCATTTCTTCAAAAATAACAAAAATAAGGGCAAGAAACCAAAACAGAGGGAAAAGACCTGAAAAACGGATTGCAATACATGAACTTTGTTCAGATCCTCATTTACGTGAATAAGCTATTAAAATGTTATGAGCTTCCATGTTGGTAAACATCTTTCTTAAATTTTTACTGCTTTCATTATGAACAAGATAAATTAAATGAAGAAAAATGGACTATTTGTATATACACTGATGTGCTAGATAGATGGGTGCATGAAGTGGGCATGGAAGCCTGTGTCTACCCCAACCTCCTCATACTTTGTTTTATGCACTTCTTTAATTTGGCTTTTCCTGTGTTGTATCTTTTATAGTAAACTGGTTAATATAAGTAAAAAAAAAAATAAGATTACCAAGGATATCTGTACACTGTTTGGCTATCTGATGACTTAAGGAATGACTTTATTTATTTTTGGTATTTTGTTAAGTATGTTTATAACTTTATGCCTTCTAAGATGAATCTCAATTTTTTAAAATAATATTTTTTCTATGCTATATTTTATCACATTAGATCTCTGATCTCTCTCTCTCTCTTTCTCTCTGTCTCTCTTTTTAAAAGATTTTTAAATTTATTTGAAAGGCGGAGTTACAGAGAGAGAGAGAAAGATTTTCCATCCAGTGGTTCGCTCCCCAAATGGCCACAACGACCAGAGCTGAGCTGATCTGAATCCAGGGGCCAGAAGCCTCTTCCGGGTCTCCCATGTGGGTGCACGAGCCCAAGCATATGGGGCTTTCTCCACTGTTTTCCCAGGAGTATTAGCAGGGAGCTGGATCAGAAATGGAGCAGCTAGGGCTCAAACCAGCACCCTTAAGGGATGGTGGCACCACAGGCGGCGGCTTTACCTGCCAAGCCACATTGGCTTCAAGAATCTCAGTTTTTTAGAGTTAGATGTTGAAACATCTCTATGATATGAAGTGATATCATTTTCTTGAAAATAATTGAGATAGTGGAAGAAGTAGTGATTAATAGTAGAGATGAAACAAGCTTCTCATGTAATAATAGTTTTTAAAGCCAGGTGATAGAATGGGTGTATTACATTGATAATCCTACTGCTACAACTCTGTTCACATTTGAAAGCTTTAACAAAAATATTAATATAAAATAATAGTGGATATTTTTTTATTTCATGCCAGGAAAACGTGCTATGAGGGAGAGGAAGTAAAGGAAAAATCTTTGACACCCCTTAGATTTACCTTTCAGAACCATCATTAAATTTCCACTATGTGCTGGGCAATGGGTTCAGGTCATTTTACTCAACTCAGCCTAACCAAGGATGTATCAGAGCCAATGAGTTAGTAATTCAAAGTATGAATATGCCATAAGTTAAACTTTTTATTTATTTGAAATATTTAATTCTCAAGAATCTTCAACAATATTCAAATTCAATTTCAATTCAACAAGAATTGATTACTTCAAACAAGTAGACATAAATATTTTGTGACACATTCTGACTTTGAATTACTAATTCATTGGCTCTGAATATCCTTGCTTAAGTAGAGTTGAGTTTAGTGATCAAAATCTTATGCCCAGTATGGAGTAGAAATTTATTCATTTCCCATGGGTGGCAAGGAATTTTTGTGTAGGTAACAGCAGGCAGTGGGTGTTTCAACATCAGTGAAATTTTATTTAAATGAATTAACTGAAAAGTTAAAATCCAAAGAAAGGAGAATGAGAGAACAGATTTAATGGAAAATGTAAGAGTAAAAAAAGCAATATTAAACAAAAAATGTGAACTCAGTAAGGAATAGGACAAGATTTTCATGGGTATAAAACATCTTTATATTTAGAAAACGAATCTGCTTACTTAATGTTTAGGTAGCCCTTTTCATAGGAGAATTATTTATAAAGATTGACACTGATTTATTTGTTCATTCCAACAATTAGTGATTATATTATTTGTTTTTAGCATCTAATATTTTGATATTGTGAATTATTTTTAAGCAAATAAATCCAAATAGTGATTTTGGCTAATACCATTATCTAGTGTTTTAAAAAAATCTGAAATGTCAATTATTTATCTCTATTTTTTTAAAGATTTATTTTATTTATTTGAAAGTCAGAGTGACACAGAGAGAGAAGGAGAGGCAGAGAGAGAGAGAGGTCTTACATCTGCTGGTTCACTCCCCAATTGGCCACAATGGCGGGAGCTATGCGGATCTGAAGCCAGGAGCCAGGAGCTTCCTCCGGGTCTTCGCAGGGGCCCAAGGACTTGGGCCATCTTCTACTGCTTTCCCAGGCCATAGCAGAGAGCTGGATTGGATGTGGAGCTGCCGGGACTCAAACCGGTGCCCATATGGGATGCTGGCACTGCAGGCGGTGGCTTTACCTGCTATACCACAGTGCCAGCCCCAATTATTTATCTCTTAAAATGTGCTAGAAGTTATTATTTTCAAGCTTCAAGCCAGTAAAATATACTCAAACTTTTTTTTTTAAATCACATTTCTTTTATTTTTTTAAAGTAAGAGTTACATGGAGAGAGGAGAGGCAGAGAGAGAGAGAGAGAGAGAGAGAGAGAGAGAAAGAGGGGTTTTCCATCTTATGGTTTACTCCCCAACTGGCCACAATGGCTGGAGCTGCGCTGATCGGAATCCAGGAGTCAGGAGCTTCTTATGGGTCTCCCATGTGGGTGCAGGGGCCCAAGCACTTGGGCCATCTTCTACTGCTTTCCCAGGCCAAGGCAGAGAGCTGGATCAGAAGTGGAGTAACCAGGTCTCGAACTGGCGCTCGTATGGGATGCCGGTGCTTCAGGCCAGGGCATTAACCCACTGCGCCACAGCACCAGCCCCCTAAAATCACATTTCTACCTTGCTTAAACTTCTTCTGGAATGTAGTGTCATTGCTGTCATTCTCAATTCTCATACCATTGGTTACTAATGAGGTTGAGGATTTTTTTTTTTTTTTTGTCTACCAAGTGCTCTCTGTGGTATATCTTATCAGGGTCACTTTGGGCTTTATCTGCTTTGTTCACGTGGCAGGCAGAATTCTAAGATGATTTCCAAGATTCCCACAACAAGGAGATTTTGCTAGGTATCATCCTCTTCTCTTCATTGAGTGGAAACTATGAACATGATGGAATAATTTCTCTTCCTTTGTTGATACAGTATGATGAAGGTGATGGGATCATCACCCTGGTGATTATTTTTGATTATGTATATTGTTATCATGGAAGATTAGGAGAGAAGTTCCTTTTAGCTTTGAAGGAACAAGCTGCCATGTGGTGAGAGGGCCACATGGCTGTAACGTGAAGGCAACCTCTATGAGCTAAGAGTGATTTCTGGCCAACAGGGAGAAAGAAAGAAGAGACCTCAGTCCTGAACCCAAAAGAAACTGAATTCAGCCTGCAACCAGAAGGCACCTGGAAAAAAGACATCAAGATACACATGAAAATGCAGCTCCCAGATGACTTCTTAATCAGGGAACCCAGATATGCCATGACCTGATTTCTGACTCACAGAACTGCAAGGTAATAATTGGGTGTTTTTTTTAACCGCTATATGTTGTTTATCATGTAGTAATAAAATCTGGTACAATTGTAATCCTCCTAGAATTAGGGAAGTGGTGTTGGTGGTAACAAAAACATTTGTGGAAACATAGGAGGGTGGTGCAGATGCTGGATTAAATAAAGAAATGGAAACAAATAGGTAGGAAGTTCTCAGGTCCAATTCCCAGCTCTTTCACTGGATCATGGCTACCTGCTTTCCCTCATAGCTAGATTATCACCACTTTATCCCCTGATTTTCATTTGGGAGAAATCCATCTGACAGTGACCATTTCTTAGTTTAAATAATTTAAATATGTGCTTGGACTTCAGTTACTCTCCCTGTGTTGCTGGGCCCTGCTTCTCAGGTAGGAATGACATTTGAAGGCTTCATTTTTAAATACAATGCAGCATTGTTATGTGATTTTTATTTATTTGCCTGTTGAGTTGAATAGTCTTCTCTGCTGAACATTTTGTATGTGTTTGGTTTTTCACATCTCCATCAATATGATGTTGCCGGAAGTAAATGAAAACCTAGTCCTGTCTTTTGACTTCAGTATTATAATCGCTAGAGACATCTACTAATACATCTCCTTACCACTAGAGATCAGAGGAACTTATTATGATTATTTAGGACTTACTTTGCTATGCTAGTCACAATGCAGGCTATAAAAATGAGTAAAACCTGATATCTTCCAGGCATAGTAACTAGTAATGAGCAGAAGAGTGACTGCATTGATTCCTTCCTTGATTTTACTAAGCATCAGCTTGTGCTCTTGCACATCACCTGACTTCTCTGGGCTTTAGTTTCCTGTATAGAGTAAGGAGGATGTAGGGGATTTCAAAATGTCATAAATGTAACAGTGATGGATCAAGTTGGAAGGACATCAGCAATAGACCTGGAATCAAAACTGTAATATTTGGCTTCATGAAAAATCAGAATTTTTATTCCTATAATATTTTTAAAAATTAAAATGTGATGTTGGAGAATATGCTGGGAAACAGTATCTCTCAAATCAATGGGTGGGTGGGCAATTTGATAACGTCTGTCAAAATTTTAACTGTGTATACCCATTGACTGAGCAATTCTTCCAGACTTCATTCTATAAAAATACTCTAATGACTCCTCAAATACTTATTTATAAGGACATGTTGCAGTGTTGGTTTATAATAGTTCCCAAACTAGAAGCAGCTTTAATGTTCATCAGTAGAAAATTAGTTCAATATAATAAACTTATATACTTGAATATCATTATTAAATATAGTATATCTGTATATATATTGAAATGGAAATGGATCTATGCTATATGATTATTGAAAAAACAAGTTATAGATCTATGATTACATTTATATTAACAAATTATATATGTGTATATTTAGGGCCATGACTATATTTGTACATGGCTGCTTCATAAAGTTAGTAGAAAATGGAATTTAAATATTTTATTTTGGAAAGAAATTTTTAATGTCTAGTTATTTCTTTGAAAGGCAAAGTTAGAAGGAGAGACAGATCTTCCATCCTCTGGTTCACTCTCCAAAAGGCTGTAACAGCCAGGGATGGGCCATTCCAAAGCGAGGAGCCTGGAAGTCCGTTCTGGTCTCCCACATGGGTGGCAGGAAACCAAAACCTTGAACCTTCTGCTACTGCTTTTCTGGAAGAAGTAGCAGGGAGCTGGATCGGAGTGGCACAGTACAGCTGAGACTCCAACCGGCACCCATATTGGTTGCTGGTGTTGCAGGCAGCGCTGAATCCTCTGTGCCACACTGGCAGCCCCTTGTTTTGGAGAAATCTTGAAATCCATATAGTTTTCAAAAAGTTCCTGGGGAAAAAAAACTATATAATAAAAAAGCTGTTCCTGGGGCTGGTGCTGTGGCACAGTGGGTTAAAGCTCTGGCCTGAAGTGGCGGATTCCCATATGGGCGCCGGTTCTATTCCCAGCTGCTCCTCTTCCTATCCAGCTCTCTGCTATGGCCTGGGAAAACAGTAGAAGATGGCCCAAGTCCTTGGGCCCCTCACCCACATGGGAGATCCAGAGGAAGCCCGTAGCTCCTGGCTTCAGATCAGCGCAGCTCTGGCCATTGTGGCCTTCTGGGGAGTGAAACAGCAGATGGAAGACCTTTCTCACTGTCTCTACCTCTCTGTGTAACTCTTGCAAATAAATAAAAATAAATCTTTAAAAAAACTGTACCTGAATTTCAATTTTTTTACACAAAAGTAAGCTTATCTTTTAATTCCACTTTCCATGAATTTTTGAAACATTCTTGTGCATATATAGACTTATATACAATTGAGTAGATGTTTATATATCTAGAAGAATATGTACATAATTGTTAATAATTTTCACCTTTAATGAGTAATATAGAGTGAGGAAGGCATACATTCATTTTTGTAACTATTCTTTTTTTATTTTTTTAACTTTTATTTAATAAATATAAATTTCCAAAGTACAGCTTTTGGATTACAGTGGTTTTTTTTCCCCCATAACTTCCCTCCCACCCACAACCCTCCCCTCTCCCGCTCCCTCTCCCCTTCCATTCACATCAAGATTCATTTTCAATTCTCTTTATATACAGAAGATCAATTTAGTATATATTAAGTAAAGATTTCAACAGTTTGCACCCACACAGAAACACAAAGTGTAAAGTACTGTTTGAGTTCTTTTTGAGAAATGTACTACAAAAACTCTTTGGGCAATTTAATAATATACACAAAAAGTATTAAAAGGGAATTATGCACTTGGCCATAGGTGATTTCAGTCTTGAAGTTAAATCTTTGACACCAGCATCAATGAAAGGAGAGCTCTGAGTAAGAGGTAGGATACTATAGGCACCTGCACCATCCTTAAGACCGCCATCAAGAGGCCAGTTAAAAAGAAGCATGAAATGTGCTCAGAGGAATGTGACTGCATAGGAAAAAAGATTCAACATGATCTGTTAGGGAATGGGAAAAATATGTCCACATTGGACTGTTCCTAAGGCCAGGGGGAAATGGCTGAGGACAAAGGTTTCCTTGGGGGTTTTAATGCTTTATTGAACTCAAATATAAGGATAGTTATTACCTTTTATTATTACAAGTGACCTTTATCTCACTTCTGCCCCAGGAAGCAAAGTTTACTGCAGAGACCAGTAAATTCCAGATCCTGAATCAGAAATTATCCTCAAGGTTATTCATGAAATGTATAGAGTTGTGTGGAGTATGTTTGTGGGAAAGTAAGTGGAAGTGTGGAAGTGTTTGTGTGTCTACACTGTTAAGTGAGAGGTCTGGAACCAGTTTATATTGATTCGCAGTTGTTTATATTTATTGGAAAAAAGACATGCCTCAGGGTCAGAAAACCTTGTGGACTTGTATTCCTTTGTTGTTAGCTGTTGGTTCTGTGGACTCAGGAAACTTACAGAAGACTGAATCACAGTACAATCATTATGAATTGGACTTTCAATAATACCCATTTCACGGGGTTATTAATAAAATTATGCCTGACACGTAGTAAGTGCTTACAGAATGGTAACTACAATTAATCTTTGGATGGTCACCACATAACAGGGACTGCAGAAACACTGCATTACTTGATTTAATCCTCTCAAAAACCTTTAAAACCGACATTAAATTTGACACTATATAGATGAGGAAACTGAGGCTTATTAAATTTACATTTGCCCCAAAGTAGTAGTAACTTGTCAAATTCAGAGCCAAGCTCTGGTTCTAAAGTTATTATGCTATACTGTCTGTTTGTTTCTATATTTTCTCTTACTGGAAAGCAGCAGGTTCCAAATTATTTTAACCAGAGGATTAGCAAAGATATATAAGGAACAGAGGCAATAAAGGTGAATTATTCATTCTTAAAAGATGGTAATCTGAGTGGAGTTGTTTAATTAAAATGTAATGAAGTGTAATCTCTGTTCACAGGTGAAAATACAGATGCTATCTTTTGTTATTACTTCTCAATACCTTTTACAGTATATGGAGAATCTTTGATTCCATTTCACTATAATTTGTTTATATATCTTTTAGAATCTGTTTTACTTATATTTCCAGTTTCCTTTAAAATAAGGGACATTGTAGAATATGCAAAATTTTATATCCTTTTTTTTCCTTTGGGAGTGAGAGGAATAGGGTAGATACTTCAAGTATATTTCTTCGCTTTGTGGAAAATGAGTTTTTAAAGTGTGCCAAATACAATAGTTATGACCCAACTATGCTTACATAGAGGGAATTTTTACTTCCCTTAAAAAGTATCTTGAGAAAGGCAAAGGTTCCCTTTTCCCTCTAACTATAAATCCCTCCTCAGAGATATTTGTTCTCACTTAGTACCCCTTTTAGAAAATGACACCACATTTTACTGGTGGAAACAGTAAGAACCATGTTGTCTTCTTGCACATGTCATTCAAATCTACCCATTAGCAGGGCAGGAAGTGGTGTCAGTGAGGAGAGGGTGCTGAAGAGAATCAAGGGCTTTGGGAAGATGAAGAAATGAGATTGTCTTTATTGAGAAAGTTGTGGAGGAACCACAGTTTGTCTTGGAAATGATGTTACCCTTTCCTATATGGTAGGGACATTTGAGTCTTCAGAAGAATGCCATATTTATGAAAAAAAAAAAAAAACCAACAATTTATTCCAAGATTGTATTTTCCCTAGAATATAATCAAATACATTTGGAGAACTACCTCACTGTAGCAGGACATTCAGCTGAGGTTTTCTAGCAATCAGTATTACTTCAATAGCCCATTTCTGTCTCTCAGTTATAGGTCATTTCTGTATTGCTGCTCTACCAGAGGAAATAATGGGTAGTTGCGTGATTGTGTTAATGATGTCACAATGGCTGAATCTGTGAGTGAATTAAAATATCTTATGTAATCCATAAATAAGAATCCAGTGGAAAGTTTTATATGCCAAAAACACAGGTGACATCTGAAGGACTCAACTTGTCTGTTTCAAATATCTTAATTTAATTCATATATTGAACATCTATATTCATAGTAGTTGAGACTTCAAAAATGAATAAAGCATTCATCAGAAGCACAAAGCTAAGTAACAAAGACATTTACTTGGATAATGATTTTCAGAGTCTTATATTAATATTTACATAAACATCAGTGGTACATAAATGACAGAAAAGAAAATCTCGTTAGTGAGGAGTTGAGATTAAAGCAGCAGACAGAACTACCAACAACTGGTGGTCAAGACTCAAGGAGTTGCAGTTTTACCCTACTGGAAACTTTAAAAAGTTATTCCACTACAATTTCATGAATGTAAGCAGAATACACAAAGTTCCTGGGTCAGAAAGAGGTTTATTAATCATGACATGCAGGCAATATGAGCTTCATGTTGGCATTGTTCCCCCTTTTTGCCAAAGTCCCACAGGGAGGTCAAGGAAGACCCAAGGAATATTGTGTGTACAGTGGATTTGTGTCTAGCTGAGGAACTCAAGGCTTAAGAAATCCAAATCTTGGGGCTGGCACCATGGCATAGTATGTTAATCCTCCACCTGTGGTGCTGGTATCCCATATGGGTGCGGGTTCTAGTCACAGCTGCTCCTTTTCCAATCTGGGATGGCAGTAAAAGATGACCCAAGTGCTTGGGCCCCTGCACCCACATGGGAGACTGGGAAGAAGCGCCTGGCTCCTGGCTTTGGATTGGCACAGCTCCGGCTGTTGCAGTCATTTGGGGCGTGAACCATCGGATGGAAGACCTTTCTCTCTGTCTCTTCCTCTCACTGTCTGTAACCCTACCTCTCAAATAAATAAATCTTAAAAAAAAAAAATCCAAATCTTGTATAATAGAATAGAGATAGAGATACTCAACCTCTGTCCGAGGGAGACAATATCTTGGACAATGAATAAATCTGTACTTTGCTCCAGAAGGAGAAATTATCTATATTTTCCAGTGTTCTTAACTCTATAGATATTCTTGAAAAATAGGCTGGGAGCTGCTAGTATGTCTGCTGTAAGATGCATAGCAACATGAGAGATTGATGTCTTTACCACCTTGTCTTCTCATGCATTTTCCAGTATGTGTAGTCACTTTGATTAATCTGACCTACAGGGTATGATACAAAATATCTTTAACTTGTCTCATAAAACACATAACTGAAATGATTAGATTCTAAGTAGTTGGATGAGGATGGCCTTCAAAACTCCTTAACCTGGCCCTCGAGTGCCTCACACCCAAACAGTTAAGAAAATCCTATAAACTCTTAGTCTACCTTAGAAACTCAGATGATTATCTTCATAAAACTCTAAACGGATCTTTCCATTTGGCCAAAGGCATCAATCCAAGCACAAAAGAATATATTAATGATTGCACAGACTCTACCTTGTCTTGAAAGTAAAAATTTTAGAATAATTTTGTCATTCATAGTATTCTTAGCCAGCAAATAGAGGCCTGAATGCCTTTAAAGGCTGAAGTACAGTCATGCTCTGTTTAATGACAGTGCATCTTCTGAGAAATAGGTTGTTAGGTGATTTTGTCATTGTGCAAATGGTATAGAGTAGTTGTGCAAATTTAGATGGCATAAGGCCATCATTCCAGGTGACCTCTTGATGCAGTCACAGGATAAGGTAAACAAGATATATGAAGCTGCTGCTGGTCTAATACAGCATACTGTTTTACAGTAAGTTTTTTTAGATAAGTATACTCTAAAGTAACAATAAATAATGCAGTGTAATGAATACATAAACCAGTAACAATGCCATTTATTATCATTATCAAGTATTGGGACACTATACAGATTTATATGTGATATAATTTTACATGACCAGTTGCATAGTAGGTTTGTTTACAACAGCATCACCACAAACATGTGAGTAATTGTTTTGTTGCCACCTTATGACATCTATTATGATCATAATATTGTGAGGCGATAGGAATTTTTCAGCTCCATTATAACCTTATAGTGCGGCTGCCATGAGTTCAGTCCATTATTGACAGAAATGTCATTATGTAGCACATGGCCTTAAAAATTTCAAAGTCTGTTATGAGTACATCTAAGGTACAAATCACTGTGTTTTCAGGAGAGACATACACATATGTACAATCCCAAGGGCACACATACTCCCCATGGCAAGGAAGTGTGATTTATAATTGTTATACCTGCCCTCTTCCTTAGAAGGACCTATCTCAAACAGGAACACAGTTGACAGTGCCTCCAATATAGTTTCCTGGATGCCGGGTTGACCTTGGGAATCTTAGTTCACTTTGTTTAGTTGTGTCTAGATCTTGTTTGGAAGGGACAGTCAGTTCAACCTATCCAGTCCCAAGGACGAGCAGTCCAACCCATGGAGTGCAACATGTGTCAGTGAAGGTAGTGCTGGCCTACCACATGTAATGACCAAGAGGCAACTATGGAGAAAAAGGTTGTGTAGAACACATCTGGAGGTGGAGACACACATTTTGTCTGGGAGCTATAAGAACTGGGCCAACTCTATATTTTGTTAGGTTTCTCAAAAAGGTTAAGGAGAACTAGTATCAAATTATTGTCAGAACTTGGAAGTTCTGAACTGGAAGAAGAGACAGACCCAGGAGACCTTAATTTAAGGAACTTGGCAGAGTTTTGGATAGCAGCACCATGACATTCACCTTCATAAGGAAGCATCCAGAGGAGGTTCTGAAAGAGATATCATCAGTGCCCATGTGTCTCTGCTTCCCATGCCTAACAGGTCCTAGGCATTTCCTCTACAGGTATTGAGGTGCTTCCTTTCGTTTCACCTTCACAAAGTCAGTTCCACTGCAGAAGCTGTAACTTTTTCCCCACTTAATCTCATACTGAACACTGACTTTTCATGCAAAAGGGTCATATATAAGGATAAGGACATTTTAATAAAAACTAACTAGAATTATTCCCATGAGTTTCTTTGGAAGACAGACTAATGATTCTATAAATATGTTCCTATGCCAATCCCTAGAATTTGTGGATATGGCAAACTAAGGATCTTGAGATGGAGCGATTATGCTCAATTGTGTGGGCAGCCTCAACATACTGATGAGGATCATCATTAGAGACAGGCAAGAGGGTAAAAATCAGAGGGGATTTAATACAATGCTGGGAATATTTGTATATTTGCAGATACTACACTTCTGGCTTTGAAGATGGAGTAAGGGGCCAGTAACCAAAAACTGCAAGTAGCCTCCAGATGCTGAAAAAGTCAGAAATCTAGTTTCCCCTAGAGCTTATAAAGAATTAACCCAACTAATACTTTCATTTTAACCATGTGAAACACAAGTTCAGCCTCCAAGTAGTGAGAAACTATAATTTGGTGCTCTGAAGGGAGGAGAGAACTTCTACTTTGACTATGACCCTGTCGGAATAAGATCGAAGTTGGCGAATTCAAAAGGCTTCCATAGCCTTGGCAACTCATGACTAGAGCCTAGGGAGATTACTGACGCCATAAACAAGAGTGTCAAATTGTTAAGTCAACAACAGGAGTCACTGTGTACTTCTCATGTGGGATCTGTCCTTAATGTGTTGTCCAGTGTGGAGTAATGCTATAACTAGTACTGAAACAGTATTTTACACTTTGAGTTTCTGTGTGGGTGCAAACTGATGAAATCTTTACTTAATATATACTAAATCAATCTTCTGTATATAAAGATAATTGAAAATGAATCCTGATGTGAATGGAATGGGAGAGGGAGCTGAGAATGGGAGGGGTGCGAGTGGGAGGGAAATTATGGGAGGGAAAGCCACTGTAATCCATAAACTGTACTTTGGAAATTTATATTTACTAAATAAAAAAAATGTTGTTAAAAAAATAAAGGTGAGGGCTAAAGAAACAGTTTTCTGTGTTTACAAATTTCAAGCCAAAGTCTCCACAGTGTCGTATCATATTCTTCACCTCTTTGACCATCTCGCACTTTTCTTCCCTTCATTCACTCTGTTCTATCCTTACTGTCCTCCCTAAACCCATCTGGCATATGATCACCTCAACTCTGGTTTACTTTGTGTGGCATTCTCTTCCCCAAGGAAACCACATGTATTCATCCCACTTCCTTCATGTCTGTGTTCAGATGTCAATCTTGTAAGACATTTCCCAGCCACCCTATCTCTAACATGATCCACTGTTCCACTACACAGCACTCCATTACTCCTTTGCTTACTTCATTTTTGTCACAGCACTTTACACTAAAAAATACTTCATTAATATTTTATATTTTTATTTACAAGGGGACTTCAAAAAGTTCATGGAAAATAAAATTAAAAGCATGAGTTTATTGTAGTGCAGAAAAAATTCGGGTGCAGAAATTTTTTCTTGATAGCACATGAAGATATTTATATACATAAACTATGCATAGACAAAATTTTTGTGCCAAAGTAAACTCAGACTTTTAAATATATTTTTCTGTGATTTTTTGAAGTTTCCCCATATTGTCATCTTTTCCCATAGAATATTAGCTGCTTAAGGGGGAGGGGTGTGTGTGTGTGTGTGTGTGTGTGAATGTTATCTACTTAGAATGTCTAACAATGATTGAAAGAATGAATTATACACAAGCTAGCACGTGGAAGGAAGGAATGTCATTCTGGAATTTATAAAGGATGCAGTTGTGCCAGGTAGAACTTTCCAGATGTGGCTAGAGATGAGAAAATAGAATATACAGAAAGAGAAGTTGCTGTTGTAACTAGAAAATAATTATGCACAATGTAAGGAATAAGGTAAAGCCTTCATACTCTGTCTAAAGAAATATGGGGATACAGAAATGCCATTCACCTGTTCTGAATGACTTCATTCTTTTGTATGGATGACATTGAACTTCTCTGAGCAAGCTACTCCATAACTAATGTTTTACCTGCCTCCTTAAGTAGAGCAATGACCTTAGACAGGATATTGTGAAAAGAACGATCAAGGCTGTGCACTTAAACCTGCCGGGCTATAGTGAAAGAGAATCATAGCCATGAGGGCAGACCACAGTGCACTATGGTGTCTGGGCAGTTGCTAAGGATGTCTTTATGGAATATGAAGGGGGAATGTTTGAAGGTGTATTTCACTTGAATCAACCTAGAATTGCACATCCGCTGCACTTTCCATTGTTTGTTAGACTTTTCAAAGGTTATATGGCCAGATGTCAAGCTTTCTGTCACTTACCAGCCAGCACCACGCATCCTTTCCTCAGTGAGGTGATGGAGCTGCTGTTGCTGCTGCTGTTCCACCGATAGGTATTTTGCTAGCCATGGACAGGTTATGTGATGCATTTGTGAGCCCAAGGTGATCACTCCTTCCAGTACTGAATGCAGCCTGCCTAGCAAATATTCTCAAGAAGAAAATGGTGAGCTGCTTAGTAAAAATCATGAAGTTCTGAATTCTCTTTCATCTTAAAGATTAAAAATTAAAGTCAAAAATCCAAATGGTCCTTTAGTTTCATAACATTCCCCTTGATATTTTAAAACACACTATAATTTGCCAAGCTTTTCTACTTTTTTTGCACCTATATGCAGCTCCTTCCCAATTCTTCCATTATTTTCCCCTTTGGGTTCCTAGCCCTTCAGGAGTTCAGAAAGTGGCCAATATTCTTTGGGAATAAAGAGCTACTTTGTCATTTCCACATTCCAAGTGGCAGGCAGACCAAGATTCCCTTTGCAGGCAGCACATATCTGTCTGCTTTGGTACATGGTGGTAGACATTTGAAATATGGTGAATAAAAAGGCTGTAGAAATCAAATTGCACTTGTGAAACAAAACGACAATAAAAACAACTCCCTAATCTTTCAGATGTCATGCAGCTCAGCTATAGTTTTCAAGTTAATGTTCACAGCCTGCTCTGCCTTGATTGCAATTCCTCTTCACTCTGGCCAAATCACAACTTTATTTAGAAATCACTTAATTATAATAATATTACCCTACATCAGCCCCCCTCCACCCCTAAAATACAAAAATGTATGAAAATAATTGCAAAAGACAAGCTATAGTGAAATAAATGGCTCTCTGTCCCTTATGGGTCATGGAATGCAGCTTTTTAGCTTCTTGACAAGATTCACAACTTTTATGAACTTACATATGTATCATTACTATTTTTTTTGACAGGTAGAGTTAGACAGTGAGAGAGAGAGAGACAGAGAGAAAGGTCTTCCCTCTGATGGTTCACCCCCCCAAATGGCCGCTACAGCTGGCGCGCTGTGCAGATCCGAAGCCAGGAGCCAGGTGCCTCCTCCTGGTCTCCCATGCAGGTGCAGGGTCCAAGCACTTGGGCCATCTTCCACTGCACTTCCGGGCCACAGCAGAGAGCTGGCCTGGAAGAGGAGCAACTGGGACAGAATCCGGCACCCCAACCAGTACTAGAACATAGGGTGCCGGCACCGAAGGCGGAGGATTAGCCAAGTGAGCCGCGGCGCCCATTACTATTAACTACTCTCATTTTAAAAAACAGGAAGAACTCATTTTCTCACGTGATACAATATTATCACCATCCAAATGATTAGAGTGTTGAGAAAATGGATTCTTTGTAGTTCTCTGTCATGAGGGCTGCATGCATAATATTAAAGTCAGATGTGTTCTGCTTTGAATCCCAGCTCTGCAATTCAGGGCCTTAATGTGACCTTCAAACAGTTGCTTAACTTTTAAAATCTTACATTATATATAAAGTGGAAATAAATGAAATAAGCATGTACAGTACCAGAGGAACTATTGGTTGACTACCAAATCCCATTCTCTCTTTCCTCTTAGACCTCATTGTCTATCCTTCCTTGTGGTGAGGTGGGGCCATGTGACTAAATTCTTGCCAATGGAATGTGAACAGAAGTAATATGTTCCATTTGGCTGTGGCTTTAAGCCCGTATACATGCTGCTTCCAGGTTCCTTGTCGTCTTCTTCCAGGTGAAATCAGCACCTTGGGATTCCTTTGTGTTTCATCTGTGCAGATGGCAATGTCATATACATTAGAGTCCTCAATCTCTTGTTGGTTTCTTGGAGCACAACCCTGTTACTCACCCTGAACATTCACAGGAAAAATTAACTTCATCCTAATTCTTTTGCATTTTTGAATATCCGTGCTAGAATACTATACCCATACTGTAACTAAGAGTCTAGCGTGAGACTCAGCCAGTCACAGGTATATAAAATCCATATGTATTATATATATATTAATTCCCTCATCAGACTATTCTCTCTTTGAGGAAAGTACTTATGCTCTACTGTTCTTTCATCCTCCACAGTGTTTAGCACAGGGTCTTGTACATAAACAAGTTGAAACAATTCTTTATTGAATACATACATTTCTTAAAATTAAATCATAGTTCATAATATTCAGAGTTGGAAGTCCTAGTTATATTCCTTTCTTTCTGTTTCATTTCTGATCTTTGTGGTTTCCCTTCCTCAACTACAGGCTGCTTGGAGGTTAGAATTAATAATTTTTTTATGATTCAGTTTTTATCATCGTAAGGGTGTGCTTGCTGCAAGGATGTGCCATGATCTGGCATGATAATTTCTTCTTTAAAATCCAGTAAGCCTTTAAGGAAGCAGGAATTTCTTCCTCTAAATGAATTGCTTGTATTATGGGTAACAATGACAGTCGTTTTCTGGATAAATTAAGCAGATAGGAAAAATGCTCAGAAAAGTTGTTGTAAATTTAAAAATAATCACTCATAATTTAGAGTTCATCTTTCTTGAGCATTATTTCATGAGATAGGTTTAGGTCATTATTAAGAATGTGCTTCTTTGTGCATTAGCAACTAGATAAAAAGGGACGGTGGTTTATGACTGCTATATACTTGATGAGATATTAAAATTTCAACGCTGCAGCCAGAGCTCAAGGGGAAGAAATACGTGAGGGAAACATATCTTTTCTAGGTGTTTCTATGAACTGGTTTCTGGTCTGGGTTATAAATTGGTATGAAGCCATTACCATTTTTACAACTACTTTATGTGCCTTTATAGGCTTCAGATATAATTAACACAGATGATCTTAGGGAGATGGTAGTTAATTGATTTTTAAACTTCAAATCACATAAGCCATGGGTAACCCTATAGTGGGGAACTAGATGAAGATGTTGTCTCCCTGGCTATTTTGTCTTAAAGTTTATTTTAGTAGCCAGCTGTGTTTCAGTTCTAGCTCTGCAAACTTTTTATGTATGTCTTAGTAAAGTCACACATTCTTTTTGAATCTTAGCTTTCTAAAACTTTGAAATTTGTATGATAGTAATAACTACCTCCTAGCATTATTATGCAGGTTAAATGAGATAATATGTGTAAACCTTGTAACATCAAAATGTGGTTCTTAAGCTAGACTCAGTATCACCTGGGAACTTGTTAGAGATGCAAGTCTTATTTGTAAATTCTTCAGAAATACTCAGTAAGAAACTGGGGATGGAGCTCAGCAATCTGTGCTCTAATGATCTCTCCAGGAAGTTTTGATCCCTTCTAAACTTTAAGGACATGTGGCTTTTGCAAATGGTTTAGCATTTCTGGATTTTTATCTTCTAATATATAATCATTTCTATGATCAATGTACATGTTCAGAAACTGCTCCTCTTTTGAAAAGAGCATCTTAATTTCTCATTTTTTTTTTGACAGGCAGAGTGGACAGTGAGAGAGAGAGAGAAAGGTCTTCCTTTTCCGTTTGTTCACCCCCCAATGGCCGCTGCGGCCGGCACGCTGTACCAATCTGAAACCAGGAGCCAGGTGCCTCTCCTGGTCTCCCATGTGGGTACAGGGCCCAAGCACTTGAGCCATCCTCCACTGCCTTCCCGGGCCACAGAAGAGAGCTGGCCTAGAAGGGGAGCAACCAGGACAGAATCTGGCACCCTGACCGGGACTAGAACCCGGTGTGCTGGCGCTGCAGGCAGAGATTAGCCTATTGAGCTGTGGCACCGGCCCTTAGTTTCTCATTTTGAAAACCACCTCTTCTCTATTCTCAGTTGCATGGCGGGGGAGGGGGAGGCAGGTGCTATTCGTATCTTTAGAGAAGGATCTGGAGTTAAGCCAACCAGTATATCCCATCTACCAGCCCACAACTTGAGATGTGAACCTGTGATAATATTCTGAGTAATGAAAATTGTGTCTAGGAGTTAACACCTAAAAGAAAACCTATAGAAGTGAAACTGGCACTTTGAAATGTGATGACTTTGAACAGCCCTTGTCTCGACTGCTGAGGAACAGTTTCTATTTTTTTTTAAATAGTATTTGTTGAACTCTTTACCTAGTATAGAGTTAATATTATGTGTATAATGTGTATAAAGTTAATTGAAAATAAATCTTAGTAAGAAATAAGAATGTGAATAGGTGAGGGAGGAGAAAGAAGGGTAAGAGTGTAGGGTGGGGGAGGTAGGATGGGAAGAATCACTATGTTTCTAAAGTTGTATTTATGAAATGCATGAGATTTATATACCTTAAATAAAAGGTTTCTGGGTGGAAAGAGGAAACATATGTGGCTTGTGATTTCAGCAAGAGCTAAGTAATAAGCCCTTTCTAACTAGAGGGCAAGAAATGAATCTTGAAATAAGGGGCCAAGTCTTAGGTCTTCCAAAATCATCCTTCAGCATGGAAGCATTTCAGAATCTTCAGGCATATAGGTACCTCAATCTAATGGCCAATTGCATAAAGAGATTTTTAAAAAAATGCATCTCAGATAATATCTGCACAAGACAAATTATTAACAAAGTTTTTCATTAAAAACCTGAAATTATTCTTTTCTGTTGACTGTTAAATACAGTTCACTAAATGGATATTTGCAATCGTTAAATAAATATTTGGATATGAACTGTGTGCAAGACACTGCGTTTGCTACAATAAAACATGTTGAACAAAAAAATGAAAGTTTTATTTTACAAACTTCTCAAGTTTTGAAATGTATAACTCATCTACTTTTCAATACTTTTCTAAGAGATATTTAGTCTAGTTATCTTAGAATACTACAAAATGGTTACATTTTTGTTTATTCAACTGTTTTCACACTTAGGGCAAGCCAATTCAACTGTACTTAAGTTATTTTTAATGTTAAAATAAATATTTCTCAAAAAATGAGATGAAAACTCTTCACCTTTGAAATTGTTAAAAGGAACATGTATATGTGGAGTAATTCAAGAGTATAGGCTCTTACAACAGAACCCAGAGAACTTAGGAGTCAAAAACAGTAAACAAAACAGATGAACACTAAACAAATCCTGATGACATTAACTGTATCCTTTGACTAAATCATGTGGTAATTAATGTTCTATGGAATTTATAGATAAGAAAAAAATTTCACTTTTTTCTATCTCTCCCCACACATTTTTTGTTAACAAAATTATTTTCTGTTATTGAAGATGAAGTTTGATCAATGGCTTCATGAAATTTTTATAATTAGTAAAATGAAATAGTATATATAAAAACACTGTGTTTGAGACATCTGAGAAGCACACACTAGGCACATTACTGTAAATGGTGTTTAGGGAAATGGGTAAGGATTCAAGGGAAGGGTGATCCATCAGACTTGGACTATAGCTAAGTTCTACATCACACTACTTGTTGAAGGGGAAAGGGAAGGAAGGAAGGAAGATTGTAGAGAGGTGTTTAAGGCTGTAACAGAGTTCTAAGAAAGTCCTTTAATTAAAGTCGCCTACCTGAGGAGCCCCCATCCCCCACTAGTGGGCACCCCTTAGTATCTAGTCATGATCAGTCATTGGCTAGAGGTGCCCCCATGGAAGGCAGTGATGGACTTCAGAGCACAGCAGTTGAGTCCTAGATCAATCATGTTCCTCATAGAGATCTGGGAGACACGTTTTCATGACCATGACAGATGCCCAGAGCAGCATCTGGAATTAGTATGGTTTGATAAGCACTGATGTCACGTCCACCTAGCCTATTCTTTTGAAAGAAGAAAAATACATATTCAAAAACTTTGTATGCTCCTTCTCTTCATTGTTCCAATTATGAGTGCATCATGGGTATCTTTCATCAGTCACATATCTTAAGTAGTGCAGACTAATAAAGAAACAAACCACTGGCCTAGCAGGGAGCAATTCCACAGAAACACAGTGTAAAGTACTGTTTGAGTACTAGTTATAGCATTAATTCACATTGTACAACACATTAAGGACAGAGGTCCTACATGGGGAGTAAGTGCACAGTGACTCCTGTTGTTGACTTAACAATTGACACTCTTGTTTATGGCGTCAGTAATCTCCCTAGACTCTAGTCATGAGTTGCCAAGGCCTTGGAAGCCTCTTTAGTTCACCAACTCTGATCCTATTTAGACAAGGTCATAGTCGAAGTGGAAGTTCTCTCCTCCCTTCAGAGAAAGGTACCTCCTTCTTTGATGACCTGTTCTTTCCACTGGGATCTCACTCACAGAGATCTTTCATTTAGGTTTTTTTTTGTTTGTTTGTTTGTTTTTTGCCAGAGTATCTTGGCTCTCCATGCCTAAAATACTCTCATGGGCTCTTCAGCCAGATCCGAATGCCCTAAGGGCTGATTCTGAGGCTAGAGTACTGTTTAGGACATCTGCCAATGAAATTCTTAAAAATTTAAAAATTGCATGTCATCTAATTAGCACTGATACCTTACACTTCAGAGAGTGAATAAAAAGAATGACAGAAAATGACCTGGATGGATCTTGCTGAATGTGGAATTCCAATAATTTGTAACTATATTTCTAACCCATAAAAGTCATTCAACTTGATGCACAACTATTTACTCCAGATTCTGGGAAGATAAATTGGGGTTAAAGTGTGTGGAAATTGTATTACTTCAGAATAAGAGAGAATATGAGTGGTCTATGCTCTCAGTTAACCTACACCAATTTTAGTTCAAGTATAATATTGGCAAAATCAGTATGCCTGGCAGTTATGCATTAATGACAGCACCTGAGTGGCATTTGCAATAAATGATTAGCTGCATAGCTTGCTCCCTGCTAGGCCAGTGGTTTATGTTTCTTTATTAGTCTGCACTACTAAGATATGTACTCTATACTTTGTGTGTCTGTGTGGGTGCAAACTGATGAAATCTTTACTTAGTATATACTAAATTGATCTTCTGTCTATAAAGATAATTGAAAATGAATCTTGATGTGAATGGAATGGGAGAGGAAGTGGGAGATGGGAGGGTTGAGGGTGGGAAGGAAGTTATGGGAGGGAAAAAGCCACTGTAATCCAAAAGCTGTACTTTGGAAATTTATATCTATTAAATAAAAGTTTAAAAAATTTCATTCAAATAAAATTTCAGCAAAATTTCTAAGGTTACTTAAAGAAAGGATAAAAATGTGAATTGTTAAATTGCTATTTTTTGGACAAAGCGTTATAGATGACATTCATTGACTATTGGGGGAAAATGACAGACCAGTGAGACTATGAATTATTCATAGGGGACATCAGCTACAAATGTACCGCTAAAGGTTTCAAAAAGCATTTAATTCCCAGGATAGTGCACCACAAGGTAGGCATAATATAATTCCTTTAACTTCCGGGGTAGAGCTGCCTCCAGCATCACTCCCTGCAATGTTAAGAGGCTTCCCCACCACACATCTTCAGTTTTTTAAAAATTTATTTATTTATTTGAAAAGCAGAATTACAGAGAGTTAGAGGCAGAGCCAGTCTTCCACCTGCTGATCATGGCCTAAATGACCACAATGGCCACGGCTGGGCCAGACCGAAGCCAGGAACAAGGAGCTTCTTCCAAGTATCTCACGTGGATCAGGAGCCCAAGGACTTGGGGCATCCTCTACTGCTTTCCCAGGCACATTAGCAGGGAGCTAGATTGGAAGTGGAGCAGCCAGGACTGAACTGGCACCCAGATGGGATGCTGGCACTATAGGTGGCTTTACTCCCTATGCACAGCACCAGCCCCACATCTTCAGTTTTTAGTTCTCTGTGATCCCTTGTTTTGAAACTCTGCGTTAAAACTTCTCTATTGTAGCAGGTTGGAATTGAGGTGATCCAATTACCTTTCCTTTACTCTCTTTATAGCTTCCTTATTCATTTTTTAAGAGTTTCTAAAAAACTCCTTCAGTGTCACTTTGCCATTCCTCAGATTCAATATTATGTAATAAATGACCAAACTTTGTGGCAGATGCTAAGAGCTCCTGCATAGGCGCTGTGGCAAGCTACAACTTGGACTAAAATAAGGAGAGTAACATACAAATACAGGCCTGGGGGAGAGGGTTACTCTGGGCCAAGATACTGGCAGGTGTATTTCAAAATTCATAGACTGAAACTGGATTCCAGCATGAGATTTACTTGGCTGAGTATTCAGAGAAGCAAGTCAAATTTGCGCCCGTTGACTTCTGGAAATCTAAGAAGTAACACCAAGAACATAGGTACTGGCACAAAGTGGAATAGGGTTTTTAGAGCCAAGAGTATAGAGGACACAGGGTTTAGAGAGGAAAGCAGGTGAGGTACAGGCAGGCAGGATCGAAGGGGTTGAAGTGATTGACTTATGCTATCTCCAGTTCATTCATTAATAACTGCGGGACAGTGAGGATTTGAGTAGCCTTAAAGGAGCAGAGCCAGTTTGATGTACAGAAGAGATGCTGTCTCAATTTTTGTTGAACCTTTAAGTCTAAATGACATGAGAATGAATTCAAAAATTCAAATTAATTTGTTATTTCTAAAGGATTTAATCTGAGGTAAGTGGAGCAAGATTTAATTTTTCAATTTCTGGGCATATGCAGTTCTTATTTTTAAGCATAAAATTTATCTATCAAAGATAATCATGCAAAATTACTGGAGAAATTTCCTGAAGCCAAACCTACTCTGAATCTAGCAGGGATGCTACCTTTGACACTGTTTAGGTGGAATAGTACAGAGGATAAGAGCATGGAGTCTGGAACTAACGTACCCCACTTTGAGCATTGGTTTTACTAACTACTAATTGTATATAAACTTTGAGCAAGTTTTCTAATCCCTTTATGTCCCAATTTCCATATCTGAAATGTGAGAATAATTGGAATATAAAAGTTATAGCTTCACTATGAGAATTTAATGAATGAATATATATAAACATTTCTTAGAACAGAGACTAGCACATGAAAGGTATTCATTTTTTGAATAGAACATTCAAGGTCTAAGCCTATGATTTTCAAACATTTCATAGTTAATTCTTTCTCAAGTTTTAAAATTTCAAGGGAAACTCAATTTGGCTACTCTTCAGTTGATACAGGAGATGATGCATCCAAAGGCCAGTCCACTCATCCCTTACTTTCATTATTTTCCTAGAATTGTATCTGTGAACTACATTGAATATGTTCTCTTTGTATTAATCTTACGTTAACATAAAAAGTATTTGAAAAAAACTCAAAACATAAAACAATAGATTTATTAATTTATATTTCAGGTAAAAAAGACTTTGTGGGGTACAAATGTCATGAAGAACACAATTTGAAAACTACTTTAACAGATTTATTCAAATCCTACTTTCTAGAGGAGAGTTAGTTTTGTGCTGGATGCAAGGGATTCCTCCGTAAAAAAATTTCTGGGGTTTCCTACTGTATAATAAATTAAATAACAGGTGAGTGCTTTTTGTAGGCCAGCCATAGATATGGACACTATGAAGGTGTGTTGTGTATTGTCTGAGTACTTATTGATTCCAGAAATGGGACCTATGATGCCTAGAATCATCTGGCCGGATATTTGGGGATGGGCCCAGGGCAGAATGGACTCATGACAACATGGCTATGCCATCACTCATGTTGTCAGCTCCCTTGATCCTGCTTGGATTATGAATAATCTGCTGCATAGAATTGCTTCAAAAATAAAATGAAGTATTTTTTGTGAAAAGTTGGTTAAAAAAAGAATAATCTTGACTTTGAGGTGAATGCAGGCTCACACATATGCACATATTGTGGCTTATGGGACTGGCATGTGGTTGGTATATTCATGCTTAGATCATAGATATTACCTAATTGATTCAAGGAAAAAATATTTATTGAGAGCCTCCTATGAGCCTGTCAATGCACTGAATGCAAAGACGTGAACCTAACAGACAAATTACTGTCCCATAAAGCTCTTTCTGATGTCATTGCAGCACATCTGTGTCTTTAGAACCTTGGGTTAATCGGTTCTGGACTTAAGGGCATTTTCTTCAGATGTGTTTTATACATTATAGACTAAATAGAATCATAGACCTGTTAGACAAAATTAATCAGCAAATATTTGATTAAAATCTTTTATTTTACAACTAGAAAAATAAAGGCCAATTTCACACCAAACTACAAAACTCCAGTTCTGTGTTCAGCATTGGGTCACCTCATGATCATCATCGCCCTTTATCCCCCACTCATTCCCTTCCCCCCACCAACAGTTCTACCATTCATCCTTACTGTCTTTCATCCATGGCCTCAGGGTTGGATTCACAATTCCAGAGACATTTCTTCTACTGGATGACTGGATGTGGAAAGGTTATCAAAACTTGGGTTCTATCTAACATTTCAGTCTTCCAACTTTTCACTGTCCACTTTTCACTGTCTCAAATTTTTACATGTGAACTTGTCATGTGGCCGTTGATTATGCCTTTAAGCCAGGCTTTCTTCCCAGCCGTCTTCAGCTCTGCTTCAAAACCATTGCAACATCTCTGGAAAGTCCAGTGCCTGGCACATACTTCTAGCAGCCCATCTGCTATCTTTTGGCTGATATAGTTCTTCCCATAGTGGTTGTTGATTCATTTCTTCCATGAACACATACGTATCTAATGCTTACTTTGAATACAAAGTTCACATTTTATACAATTAGTGCTGTGTCAATGAAATATCAAAGTATCAATATTAGATTAAATGCCAAGCACTAAGTTGGACATTGAGAATGCAAAGATCAAGAAGAACACTTTGCTTTCAAAGAATCCACAATGTAACAGGAAGAGATGCATGCATCTGTATTTACAGTATAATGTAGTAAATTCCAAAGAGGCTACAGAAGCACACAGAAAGGATGAATTAATTAAACCAGTGGGGAAATACTCATTGGGGAGGAGTCACAGGATGTGGGCCCTGGGGACCAATGATGATTTTGCCAGATAGAAGAAGCAGGAATAGGGTGATGTTTCATTTATAGAATAGCATTTATGATCATATATGTGTGAAAAACAGTATGGCATATTTGGGAAGCTTCAAATTGCTTTTAATTTTTTTAGTATGGCATCTTTGAACCCTGGAGTTGCAAGACTTAAGTCTGTAGAAAAGACCTATTGGAGTTTAGCAAAGAATTTGACTTTATTGTGCACAACAGGGAAACACTGAAGGAATTTAAGCCACTGAATGATGTGATTAGATCTGGAAATAGTGGAGAGAAATGATGAGTGTGGAGCAATAGGAGGCTTGGAGATCTGCTGGAAGGCTCTTGGGTTGAAGTGAAAGGGATGTTAGGACAAGACAGAGTTTGCTAATTGATTACCCACAAAGCAAAGAGAATCCAGAGTTGTGGTTTTTGTTACTTGCAGTGTCAGCTCATAGACTGTTTTAAAATTTCAAGGTAATTACAGCATGATCAGATTTATCATACAAATCTAGATTGCCATTTTTTGAACAATTAGAAGAAAACATGCAAGCAGTAGGCTAGAGTTAGTAACATGTTCTTTTTGTAAGAGGCATGCATTCCCTTCCTCACCATGGTCCACAGCTCTCCCTCTTATGTTTGCAACACTGAAGCATGGTGTCAATAGTCATGTATTGTTTTACATTTTTGTCACTTCAGGGCATTTCCACAAAAGGAACCTCTCCTGAACTTATAGCCAGTGGCTTTTCTCATGGTAATTCACTTTTTTTTTGGATTGGGGCATGAATTTCCCTATTAAAAAAACATAGCATTTTCTTGGTATCCATTTTATAGTTATTTTTGAGTTCATTTTCTCAAACATAATTTGACTACTTTACTGAAGTAGTTTTGTGCTGGATGCAAGAGATTCCTCCATAAAAATATTTACTGGGGTTTCCCACTGTATAATAAATTAAATAACAGGTGAGTGCTTTTTGTAGGCCAGCCGTAGATGTGGACACTATGAAGGATAGAAAACATATAAGACTTATTACTCTTGCAGAAATTAACAATCTAATTAGAAGGCATTTCCAATTCACTAGTTGAAGCTACCTTTTAGTTGAAGTCCTGTCACTCTGGACTCTTGATTAATACCTTCTAGCCAGTAGAGTACCATTTAATGCATTGAAGCAGCTACCTTCTCAGTGACACTGAGATGTCTGGAAGTTTCTATAGGTCTCAAAGGGGTGAGAGCTGCAAGTGGATCAGAATTTGATCAGGGTTAGTGTAATCACCTGTACCCTGACTGTTTGCTGCAAAATTTCAGGGTGTTGTAAATGGGTGAGGGCAGGTTTCATGGAGCTTGTGATAAGTTTGAACAGTGAATAGTTTGTTCCTGTGAGCAAGTTCAATGTTCTACATTATGATTTTAGAAAATAATATACCATAGTTGTTAGTGCCTTGTTTTTCTTAATGATCTATAAATTTATACGTCTTCTGGGACTACAAATATCCTTACCAGCAATAAGGATAAATGATAGCAATAAATATATTATACAGTGACCTAATAGGAAAGAGACAATCTCTTAAAATGTCACAGGGTAGCATTTAATTTACATTTAAAAGGCAGTTGCTCTGAGTAATTATAACTTAATTAAATATTGATTATTCTAAGAGCTCTATTGTGATTTAGTATCTTTGTAGTGTAGAGTAAATCTGGCGTGATTTGAAGTAAACTCAAAATGACATTAGTAACTACTATATAATTACATTTTATGGTTATTAAATGTGACTTAACAAGCTAAGTATTTATAGTGAACAAGTCAAATATGGTAAGACATTAACATTGGCTTCTTGGTACCCACTCTTATCATGTCTATTTTCCCAAGTAACTCAAATGCTTAAACTTTGTTATATATATTTATTTCTAAATATCAGTTTACTCTCAGTTCTCTCGGAGGAACACTGAATATTTAGAAGGATAATTCCATGTATCCTTGGACATCTTTTGTAGTGTTTCTATTGATTTTCTCTCTCTTTTCTTCCCCTCCAAAGAAACCTTTTATTTAATGAATATAGATTTCATGTGTACAACTTTAGGAATATAGTGATTCTTCCCACCTTGCCTCCCACTCTCCCACCACTTCTCCTTCCTCTCCCACTCCCAGTTCCATTCTCCACAAAGATCCATTTTCAATTAACTTTATACACAGAAAACCAACTCTATACTAAGTAAAGAGTACAACAATTTGCACAGAAAAAAAAAACTGTTCTTCAACAATTGAGACAAGGGCTGTTCAAAGGCATTGAATCTTGAAGTTAATTTCACTTAATTTTTTTTTGAAACTTAATTAACATTAATGAAGCACCCAAGAATGATACCTCTTTAGGGAGCACTTAAATATAATTATAATACAACTCTTTGAGGACAGAGGTCCTGCATGGGAAGTTAGTGCCCAGTGACTCTTGTTAATTTAACGAATAACACTCTCATGTATGATGTCAGTGATCAATCAAGGCTCTTGACATGTGCTGCTTAGACTTTTGAATCCACAAGCTCTGTCAGTATTTACACAAGGCCCTAAGCAAAGTGGAAGTTCTCTTCTCCCTTAAGAGGAAAGTACCTCCTTCTTTGATGACCAATTCTTTTCACTGGTGTCTCACCCACGGAAATCTTTCATGTAATGCATTTTTTTGCCACAGTTTCTTGGCTTTCCATGTCTAAAATGCTCTCATAGGATTTTAAGCCTTACCAGAATGCCTTAAGGGCTGATGATTCTGAGGTCAGAGCACTGTTTAAAGCGATTATCATTCTATGAGTATGCTGTGCGGACTACTTCCCATGTTGGAGCATTCCCTCCTTTTTAATTCTATTTATTATTATTATCAGACCACTAATCCTATCCATATGATCACTTTAACACTTTTTTTAAAGATTTATTTTATTTAATTGAAAGACAGAGTTACAAAGAGCAGTAGAGACAGAGAGGTCTTCCATCCGCTGGTTCACTCCCCAGATGGCCACAATGGCTGGAGCTGTGAGCCAGGAGCCGAAGCCAAGAGCCAGGAGCTTCTTCCTGGTCTCCCACGTGGGTGCAGGGGCCCAAGGACTTGGGCCATCTACTACTGCTTTCCCAGGCCATAGTACAGAGCTGGATCAAAAGAGAAGCAGCCGGGACTAGAACAGGCACCCATATGGGATGCCAGCGCTTCAGGCCAGGGCTTTAACCCGCTGTGCCACAGCACCATCCCCGATCACTTTAACACTTAAGATGGTATTTTACCACTCAGCTTAAGGGGATTTGGGGTCCTATAGCAAGTTTTTAAATTGTACCCTTAAAATAAGTTTATAGGAATGTATGCTGAACTATACAACTTAACAGTTACAAACTTCATACATTTCATAATTACAACTTTAGGAACATGGTGATTCTTCCCACCATGCCTACCATCCCAACCATCCCACCCATATTCCCAACCTCTCTTCCCCCTCCTTTTCTTATTCCCACTCTTATTTTTTACTGAGATCTATTTTCAATTGACTTTATACATACTGTTTAACTCTGTTAATTAAAGAGTTCAACAAATAGTATAAAAAAATGTTCTTCAAGTCAAGACAAGGGCTGTTCAAGTCATTGCTTCTCAAAGCGTTAATTTCACTTCTGTGGATTCCATTTTAGGTGCTCTATTATCACAAGTCAGGGAGAACATGTGATATTTGTCCCTCTGGGACTGGTTTACTTCACTAAGTGTTATATTTTCCAGAGTCCTCATTTTGTTGTAAGTGACCAGATTTCATTTTTTTTACTCTATGTAGTATTTAATAGTGTACATATACCATAATTTCTATTCTTTTCCATTGGTCTATCCATCTTTGTACCAGTACCAGACTGTTTTGATTATAATTGCCCCATAGTATGTTTTGAAATGTGGTATTGTGATGCCTACAGCTTTGTTTTTGTTGCAGAAGATTGCTTTAGCTTTTTGGAGTATCCTGTGTTTCCATATGATTTTCAGCATTATTTTTCTATATCAGTGAAGAATGTCCTTCCAATTGCTTTTGGAAGTATGGACATTTTGATGATATTGATTCTTTCAATCCATGACCTTGGAAAATTTTCCCATTTTTGGTATCTTCTTCTATTTCTTTACTGTTTTGCAATTCTCATTATAGAGATCTTTGACATCCTTGGTTAAATTTATTCCAAAGTATTTGATTTTTATTGTAGCTATTGTGAATGTGATTGACCTTTGAAGTTCTTTCTCAGCTGTGGCATTATCTGTGTATACAAAGGCTATTGGTTTTTGTGTATTGGTTTTATATCCTGCCACTTTTTGCCAAACTCTTCTCTGAGTTCCAGTAGTCTCTTAGTAGAGTCTTTTGGATCCCTATATGTCATCTGCTAATAGGCATATTTTGACTTCCTCCTTCTGAATTTATATCCGTTTGATGTATTTTTCTTTCCTAATGACTCTGGCGAAAAATTCCAGGACTGTATTTAATAGCAGTGGTGATAGTGGGCATCCTTGTCTAGTACTGGATCTCAGTGGGAATACTTCCAACTTTTTCCCATTCAATAGGATGCTGGCCATGGATTTGTCATAAATTCCTTAATTGTGTTGAGAAATGTTCCTTCTATACCTAATTTTCTTAGAGTTTTCATCATGAAAGCATGGTGTATTTTATCAAATGCTTTCTCTGCATCTATTGAGATAAGCATATGGTTTTTGTTCTTCAGTTTGTTAATGTCATGAATCACATTGATTGATTTGTGAATGTTCAACGTTTATCCCTACATACCAGGGATAAATCCCACTCGGTTCAGGTGCATGATCTTTCTGATGTGTAGTTTGATTGGCTAGAATTTTGTTGAGGATTTTTGTGTCTATGTTCATCAGGGAAATTGGTGTGTAGTTCTCTTTTTCAGTTGAATCTTTTTCGCATTTAGGAATTATGGTGATGCTGGCTTTATAGAAAGAATTTGGGAGGATTCCCTCCCTTTCAATTATTTTAAATAGCTTGAGTAGTGCTAGAGTTAGTTCTTCTTTAACTCTCTGGTAGAATTCATTAGTGAAGCCATCCAGTCCTGGGCTTTTCTTTGTTGGGAGTGTCTTTATTACTGAATTGTTTTCTGTCTTGGTTATGGGTCCATTTAGGTTTTCTTTGTCTTCATGGCTCAATTTAGGTGGGTTGTTTGTGTCCAGAAATCTATCCATTTCTTGTAGGTTTCCCGGTTTGTTAGCATACAGCTCTTTGTAGTAATTTCTGAATATTCTTTTTATGTATGTGGTATCTGTTATTACATTTACTTTTTTATCTCTAATTTTATTAATTTTGGTCTTCTTTCCTTTTTTTTTTTTGATGAGTTGGGCCAATGATGTCAATTTTGTTCATTTTTTCAAAAAACCAGCTCTGCATTTTATATTTTTTTATTCAATTTTGTTGATTGCTTCTCTAATTTTAACTATTTCTTTTCTCCTACTAGGTTTGGGTTTGGATTGCTGTTGTTTTTCTATATAGCTCATTTACTTGATGCCTTTCCAATTTCTTCATGTAGGCATCAATTAATACAAACTTTCCTCTTAACACTGCTTTTGCTGTTGTCCCATAAGATTTTTTTTTTTAATTCACAGGCTTTTATTGGGGTTCCGCTCCTGGGCAAGGTTCCCTGGTCCCAACAGAGCAACAGAGCGGGGGCCGGTGAAGTTGCGCATCAGAGATTGGGAGAGCTCCTTTTATAGATTCAGGGTATGGGAGTTAAAGGTTGAGGGGGGTCTGATCCTCATTGGTTGACCTTTAGGCACCCGCACGGACCTTGACAAGGACTTTCTTCCCAGGAAGTAGGCCTCTCCATTCCTGGAAGTGTAGGCCTTCCTTCCATGCGGATCCCAAAGCTATCATCCCAACCTTTTGATGATAGGAAAGGGGGCGACGATGAGTCTCTCTGGCTACTTCCTGCTGACTGGTGTCCCATAAGATTTGATATGTTGTATTTTCATTTTCATTTGTTTCCAGAAAATTTTTTTTAAGTTTATTTGGCAGGCAGAGTTATAGACAGTGAGAGAGAGACGAGAGAAAGGTCTTCCTTCCGTTGGTTCACACCCCAAATGACCACTATGGCTATTGTGGCACCGATCCAAAGCCTGGAGCCAGTGCAGGGGCCCAAGCACTTCGGCCATCCTCCACTGCCTTCCCAGGCCACAGCAGAGAGCTGGACTGGAAGAGGAGCAACTGGGACTAGACCTCAGTGCCCATATGGGATGCCGGCACTGCAGGTGGAGGATTAACCAAGTGAGCCATGGAGCTGGCCCTCCAGAAATTTTTTGATTTCTCCTATGAGTTTTGTTTTTTAATCCCTTTGGTCAGTCTGTGTCTTTTATCTGGAGAGCTGAGGCCATTTAGATTCACAATGACCATTGATAAGTAACTAGTTTGCCCTGTCACTTTTCCATAAATATTCCTATTTTTTACTTTGGATTTCCTTTTTACTTTTACTGGGAGATTATCTTCCTTTACCTTCTTTCATACTGATGACCATGTTTCTGTGTTTCTGTGTGTAGCACATCCTTAAGCATCTTTTGCAAGGCTGGGCAGGTGGTGACAAATTCTTTCAATTTCTGTTTGTTTTGGAAGGTCTTTATTTCACCTTTATTCATAAATGAAAGCTTTGTGGGGTACAGTATTCTGGCTTGACAGTTTTTTTTTTTTTTTTCTCTTAAGACCTGCCATTCTCTCCTAGCCTATATGATTTCTGATGAGAAGTCCACTGTGAGTCTAATTGGAGATCCTCTAAAAGTAATCTGGTGTTTCTCTCATGCACATTTTAGAATCTTTTCTTTATGTTTTACTGTGAAGAGTTTGATTACAATGTGTCATGGTGAAGATCTTTTCAAGTCATGTCTATTAGGAGTTCTGTGTGCTTCCTGTGCATGGATTCTATTTTCTTTCTCCAAATTAGGGAAATTTTTCTGTTATTATTTCACTAAAAAGGCTTTCTAATCCTTTCTCTCTTTCCATGTCTTTAGGAACTCCTAGAACTGTCTGTTGGGCCATTTGGTAGTATTTTGTAGATTCCCAACAGTGTTTTTTATTTTTCTAATTTCCTCTTCTTGTTTTTTGTCTGTGTGTATAATTTCCTGTGATTTGTCTTTTAAGTTGGATACTCTTTCTTCTGCTTCACAGATTGTTTTGTTTAGGCTTTCTACTGCATTTTTTTATCCTATTGAATTCTTCTTCTCCATGATTTCATTTTGCTTTCTCTTTAAAATCTCAATTTCATGAGAGAAATTCTTTTTCATGTCATGTTCGGATTTCATTAGTTCATATATTTGCTTCTGATTACTTCTAAGTAATCCTATGATCAATTTTTTGAACTCCATTTCTGGCATTTCTTCAAACTCTTCATCTTCACAATCTAGTATTGAAATCTTATATTCTTTTACGGATGTCATGTTGTGTTCCATACCTTTGTTTCTTGAATCGATGTGTTTATTATTCGGCATTTGTGGAGACACTCATTGGTTTATTCTTTGTTTGCTGTGGCAGTTTTTATCTGTGGAGTAGTGGAGTGTCTGCTTTCAGGGGGATACCTAGAGGCATGTGGTGGGTGTGGCTAGGGAGCTCTTTTCAGTGCTCCAAGGTGAAGGGAGTGTTAAGGTGACACCCAGGTTAGGTGTGGTAAATCTCTCTCTTTTTTAACCAGACGGCAGGTTTTTCTTCTGCTGTTGTAGACTCAACTCATTTCTGCTCCTCAAAGGAGACCAGTGCCTAGGCACTAGCCCAGTGGGTATAATATTCATCCACACTTCCATAAGGACCACACAAAGGATCTGTACAGTCCTCAGCATAAGCAGATTCCCCAGCAATGCCCTTTACCATAGAACTAGGACGTCTTGAGTGTGTGGCGCCTCAGTGACTGCCCAGAGTCCCAGCCATACCCTGAGCCTCCCTTGCGTCTGTTTTCAAAGCCCTGCAGTGTTAGTGTTTTCACAGACCTGGCACACATGCCTCCTGCAGTCATGAGCACCCAGCCCCTCCTCAGTTCTCCCCCTAGACTCAGGAGTCTCCAACTCAGTCGGTTTCTGGGCACTGACAAGAGCTGACACAACTGTTACATATGTCCAAAATGGTGCCCGCTCTGTATTGGTTTGTTATAGGATGCTGTTGCAGGGTGATCATGTAGAGAGAAACGTGCCCCTCCCCCCTTTTTTCTCCTCTAGTTTGGCAGGTATTCTATTCCCCACAAGGCTCCACACTGGGTTCCCTCCAGGCTTTTCCTTCAGCTTTATTGACATTGGTTTGGGCTGCTGCAGTCTGGTCTCACCTCTCTCCAAAGCTGGTGTAGAGGTGCTCAGCTGCTGGGGTCCTGATTTGTCCGTGGCCATACCATCTACATAAGTCTGCTGTGTCCCACTAATTTGCATGGAGTTTCCTCTGCTGTTTTTCCATAACTGTTCCCTAAGACTGCACTCTCTCCACTTTTCTAAAAACTTTTCTCTAGACTAGAGCAGTAAACTCCCTCCCTACTCTGCCATCTTGACTCATCCGCCCCCCCTTAAAATTTATTTTTGTTTTATTTATTTTAAAGGCATTGTTAAACAAAGAGAGGCAGAGAATGAGATCTTCCATCTCCCCAGATGGCTGCACGGCCAGGGCTTGGCTGGGCCGAAGTCTGGAGCTAGGAGCTTCTTCCAGGTCTCCTATGTGGGTGTAAGGGTCTCAGGATTTGTACCACCTTCCGCTGCTTTCTCAGGCACATTAGCAGGGAGCTGGATCAGAAGCAGAACAACCAGGACTTGAAATACCACTGATATATGAAGCTGGCATTGCAGGCAACAGCTTAACCTGCTGTACCACAATACCAGCTCTAAATATTCTCAGTTATAATCCATAGTACTATATTTTGCAGCAGGGGTCTTCCACTTATTTTGACTAAAATTTTTCTTTAGATCACTTATGTTACACTTCAAAGCTTATGTTTGTGGACCACACAGTCAACTGGTTTGTCCTTCCTCTCCTGCCTGTTACTAGAATAGTCTCATCAAGTCAATACCAATTAAGCTCGAACAAAATTCATTCTTCCAGTTCCTTTATATAGCCATTTAAAGAGTAAATTCATTTTTGAAATGTTTTCTAAATTTGAGGTCAAATACAAATTTGCCATTTATACTAAGGTATAGTTATATAATTCCTTTCATAAACTTCATATTTTACTGTTATGACTTTCCATTCATATTCACCTTTTTTATCTGTTAAAGAAAAATATTTGACACTTGTTAGAGATGATAAAAAAGATTTTATGCAATGAGAGACTATTACAGTAAATATAATTGCAAAAGAGAACACCTCAATAGAGTCTTACCATGTGTGAGAGAGATTCTACTTGACTCTGAATCCAACAAAGACAAATGTGGGTTTGTAGCTAGGATGAGAGCCAGTGGATAGAAAACTACTAAAAAGGAACTATCAGGGGTGAAGAGCTTCTTGCTAAACTAATTCAACAGAATTTTTGCTGAAGGCAGTAGGATGATAAGGGTGACAAAGAAGAATTGATACCATGGGTGGGGGATTTTCAATAATCTGAGCAGTGTTCTTGCTGCAACTGGATTCTGAAAAAATGGAGAGCAAAGCTCAAGGTCAGACCTCATGGAACTGAGATCTCAGAGAAGACTGATTCACATTGGGTGAGAAGAGAAAAATTCTGTCACATCTATCCATCCATCCAAATGTTTATTGATTCAACCAGCCATCAATGATCAATTCTCATAAGATTGGGAGTAAATATGATCTTCTGATTCCTATCCTTGAAACTCAACTCTGTTGATGCAGAATGCTGATGAAACCTAAGAGTGATGTTGAAAATTGATGCAAAGTGTACCGTACCACATAGAAATCTAGGAGCCTGGTTATCGATCTTTTCCTTTGGTGCAGAAAAGCTCCCGCCTGATGCAATAGATATCGTAATGGCTATGTCTCTTCTAGCCTGTTCCTCTAGGCAATCAAGATAGAAAATAATCCTGGGATAAAGGAAGGAAAAATAATCAAATAGTGGATTGATATCCATAAAATATAAGAAATGAAGAGGTATCATAGACTTATTTTTCACCTGATATCTTTGTTGGGAGGTTCTTTATTACTGATTTAATTTCTGTCTTGGTTATTGCTCTGTTGAGGTGTTCTGTGTCTTCATGGCTCTATTTTGAAAGGTTGTACTTGTCCAGGAATCTATCCATTTCTCCTAGGTTTCCCAATTTGTTGCTATACAGCTCTTTGTAGTAATTCCTTAGGATTCTTTTTATTTCTGTGATATCTGTTGTATCATTTCCTTTTTTTACCTCTGATTTTATTGATTTGGTCTTCTACCTCTTTTTTTTATTTTTTATTTTTTTGGTCAGGTGTGCCATTGGTGTATCAATTTTGTTTCTTTTTCAAAAAATCAGCTGTTCACTTTGCTGATCTTTTGTATTTTTTTGTTTCAATTTTGTTTATTTTAATTATTTCTTTCCTCCTACTAATTTTGGGTTTGACTTGTTATTGTTTTTCTAGGTCATTGAGATGCATTGATAGCTCATTTATTTGGTTCCTTTATAATTTCTTGATGTAGTCACTAATTGCTCTAAACTTCCATCTTAACACTTCTTATGCTATATACTATAAGTTTTGAAATGTTATAGTGTCTTCATTCATTTTGAGAAGTTTTTTGATCTCTTGATTTCTTATATGACCCACGGTTCATCCAGGAACATGTTGTTCAGTATCCCTGTTTTGGTTATGATATAGAGATTCTTAAGTTATTGAATTCCAGCTTCATTCCATTGTCATCATAGGAGATGCATGGCATGATTTTTATTTTTTTTGAATTTGCTGAGAGTTGCTTTATGCCTTAGCATATCATCTATCCTGTAGAAAGTTCCATGAACTGATGAGAAGAATGTGTATTCTGCAACTGCGGGATGAAACAATTTGTAGATATTGGTTAGGTCCATTTGGTCCATAATGTTGATTAGCACAGCTGTTTCTTTGTTGACTTTCTGTATAGCTAATCTGTCCACTGGTGAAAGTGGGGTGTTGATGTATACTGTTTCTGTCATCTTGGAGTCTGTCTCTCCCTTTTGATCCATTAACATTCCTTTAAAGTAGCCAGATGCCCTGACATTGGGTACATATACATTTATTATAGTCACATCTTCCTGTTGAATTGATCATTTAATCATTACATAGTGTCCTCCTTTGTATCCTGTGTTTCTGAATGAACCACAGCTTTTCCAGGCTTCTTTGATGTGCCTGTCACGTTATATCAGAAGACCTAATGGGCTTAAAGAAGAAGTTAGCTACATACTTTTGATGGTTTATTGATTACAAAGTATAATTAATGGTTGCACTGCTCCAAGTCATGTGCCCTGAAACAGTCCAAGCTCCTCTAAGCTTAGATATAACTTCCTCCATGTAATTCTTTTATTTTTTTTAAAAGAATTCTGTATCTGGTAAATCCATCCTTGATTGATTGATTGATCGATTGACAGGCAGAGTTAGTGAGAGAGAGAGACAGAGAGAAAGGTCTTCCTTCCGTTGGTTCACCCCCTAAATGGCCGCTATGGTCGGGACTGAGTTGATCCGAAGCCAGGAGCCGGGTGCTTCCTCCCAGTCTCCCATGCGGGTGTAGGGCCCAAGCACTTGGGCCATCCTCCACTGCCTTCCCAGGCCACAGCAGAGAGCTGGACTGGAAGAGGAGTAACTGGGACAGAACCCGTGCCCCAACTGGGACTAGAACCTGGAGTGCCAGCGCCACAGGCGGAGGATTAGCCTAGTGAGCCGCAACGCCAGCCCCTCCGTGTAATTCTGTTTGGTTCATCTTTTCATTTGTACCACCTAGTACATAGTGATTGTTCAGTAAAGGTTGTGTTTAAGAGAACAAAGAAATGAATAAATATCCTTTGCTTTGAGAGCTTTTGTTAACCAATAGATTTCTTGAAAATAGTTTATATCTTAGTTCTTCCAGCAATGAAGCATTTTTCAAATCTGAGCATTTCAACACGAGGAATTCAAATAATCCCTTTCAAAGTATATTAATCTCTATAAGCTTTTTATTATTATCATTAATATGCTGTGTGCTTCAATGCTTTGTTTCCCCCAACAGAGTCTATATAGCAAGAAAGTGCTTACCTTGTCTAGTCACATCTGCAAGTAAGCAAATATTGGCAAAAACTCATAAAAATCTTATTATTCCCTTTGGGTGAGTGATATCAAATTTGGTGGTCACTGTTACCATTTATAAGTACAAATCACAAATTTACATTGCCTCTGGACATCATAAATGGCCTGCCTCATAAAATGAGAGTAAATATTCTGCTTCCTGTTCCATAAGAAGAGTCAGCATGAATAATCAACTCAAAACAAACCTTTAAAAGCATTTGATGTTAGAGGTTGCTTGTCACAGTAAAGTCAGAAGAGTAGCACACAATTTTTACTCATTTTGCCTGCTCTATAGGTTTTGGTTGATTGGAAAATTCATAATGTGCAGCAAGGAAAGCTGCAATGTTTTCTATGAATAAGAGATATCATTAGTAACTCTTTACTGTAAGGGACATAAATGGTCTTTGTCTAGTAAAGGGTAGTGACTCCCTGGGAATGGAGAGTTCACAGAGAATCAGGATGCTAGGGATGAGGACTGAGCACAGACAGATGAGAATGAGCGAAACTCTAGGATTCAGGAGGCAGGGAGGCCTGTAGCTGCCTCATACACTGAACTGTTTGGTCAGGACACCACCGTCAAAATTGCTAAGATAAATATGTTTACCAAATTTAGAAATTTGAGTACCCACTTATGAGTTCCCCTTCTTTACAAGATTTTTCTGTGTAAGGGAGAAAAATTGCTTAGAACTACATACCCTACAAAATGGCACTCAGTGGGAAAAGGGAATATCCCAGGAGTAAATCAGGCTGCTATTATAAATGAGAATGCATACTGAGTGATGCCAAAGTGAAAAACATTCACCACA
Organism: Lepus europaeus; assembly: GCF_033115175.1. Taxonomy (NCBI): domain Eukaryota; kingdom Metazoa; phylum Chordata; class Mammalia; order Lagomorpha; family Leporidae; genus Lepus; species Lepus europaeus. The sequence continues at coordinate 67,329,737 of NC_084838.1, read as the reverse complement.
TGAATTGCTCATAAATACGGGCTCTCATATTCAGTATATCATTAATTCAGTCAATAGAATAACATACCACATGTCTCTTGTGTCTAAAGATCCTGGCCCCTCACTTTGAAGAGATACCATATAACTGGTAAAAAAAAAAAAAAACAAAAAAAAACCTGTAACGTAATAAACACACCATAGTGTGTTTAGGTACACAATGGGTCATGGACAAAGTGATTTGGAAATTCAGAGAACAAGTATAATTAAAGGCAGAGAAAGGGAGGGAAATTACTGGAGCTGGGTTTGATTCTGTGTTAGGACCCAACATTCAGTGTCCTCATTTCTAAAGTGAGACTAATAAATGGTCTTTGTAGGATTGGGAGGAAGGAAATGAAATTGCATGTATTCAAGCACATAGTTCGTTTAGCAGGTACTTGATAAGCAGTTGTTGATTCACTTGTTTGTTTATTCACATACAATAAAGGCACTGTCTGTGTCAACCAGGTCTATTTAGAGAATAGGGATATGGGGAATAGATCTTGAAGAATGAATGGTATGCCGTAGGGATAGGATGAAAGGACATTCTGACCCATAAAACAGCTATGCGTTGACTTAAGGGAAAGGGAATGTCTTGAGGGATGACAAGAAGATCAGCAGAGATGGATGGTGGGCATTTAAGGCAATGTTAGTCAAGGGGAGGATTATGATAGGAGGAGATAGATGATAAAAGGTGTCCTGCATTAAAACATTTGGATTTTTGTCCAGTAGTCAAATTTTTTTAAAGGTAGTCTTTGTACCTCCTGTACCCAAGCCACCAGGAGCAGTCCTTAGAAAAGCAGATTCCAGAGTCACACCCCAGCCTTCTGAATCAGAATCCCTGAGAGTAGACTATGAGCAATCCACCATTTCTACAGTCTCCCTAAGGATTCAAGCACCTGTTTGTGTGAGAATCCCTCTTAAGTAAGTGGAGAACCAAGAAAATTGTTGAAGTGAGATAATCATAAGGAAAGGAGACTTTAGAACCCCTTGCACTGGATTTCTTTTATCCTTCTGGGTAGGGTTTTGATCCTGTTGGGCTAAAGTTAACACATAAGAGAAAGAATCCCAGCTCAAATAATGGCATTCTATTTTTACAGCTATGAATCAGCCTAGGCTATGGAATAATTCTATGGCAAATAAAACAAGAGTAAGATGGCTGATTATAAAAATGAATGATTTCAAAAGCATTTAACACTCAAGGAGATGGAGCCAGGAGAAGTATGCTTTGAAAAGGGGATAGAAGTAGGAGCAGGGGAAAAAAGTAGCATAAATTTACAGAGTTATGGTAAATGTCACAGAGAATTCAACAATTTTCTTTGCAGAATTTAGAAAATGAGTGTGCATAATTCCAACTGGGTGTTATCACAGAGAATTTGAAAAGTAGCCCGAGGCAATTCAGAGAGCTGCTTTTACATTCAAGCTGAGTGAAAGAAAACATCTATATTTCAACTGAACACACACACACATACATACGCACACATACTCAGTGGCTGTATGCACAAAGCCCTTAATCATAAAAATATATTGTTAGGTTGAAAGTACAGCACAGAGGATTGCTTTCTGGATACCCTCTATCTATCTACCCAGGCCTCAAAGTCAGGACTCCAGATGTTGAGCCAAAATGATCAACCAGCTACAATTCAACTTCAGACTTGTTGTTGGGAACTGAATAGATAACAAAAACAATGTCTGTTCCTTGTTCAGATTTAAGCCTTCAAGTTACATAATCATGGACTTCTGTAACATTTTGATGCTTATTTGGAAAGGTCTACAGTGAGTATAGCCTGCGATTTTTACCAGCTCCATGAGTAGCACATTAGAGTTTGAACTCCTTTGAACCAGTTCTTTGCTTTCAGTCACTTACTAAATGCAAATCAGAAAGGAAAGGAAAAGAGACTGGCAATATGTTTAGAAGGCTGCAGAGGGTCACGTTAGGTAAACCAGTAAAACAAAACAAAACAAAACAAAAACACACAAACTGTCCATCTGAGACGCAATTTCATCATAAAAGTATGAAGGAAAAGGAATAATATTTCAGAGGTAGAAAGGCAAACAAATGTATTTTTGTGACCACTAGTACTCTGGGCAACACAAGTGAGGAATGTTAATGGAAAACTCAGAATGGAGCTGTAAGGAGCCACTGTTGGTCAAGTTCATCCATCCACCCATTCAGATAACATTCATTTAATCATCACTTGTGCCACACTCCATGCCAGGTCGTGGAGATACAAAGGTAAACATGACACAGTGACTTCCATTGAAATGCACACATTCCTATGGGAAAGGCAGAAATGGAAATAAATATTTACAAAACAATGTGTGTAAATGTAGACAGTAGGAGTGTTAGGAAGGGAACTGTAGAAATGTAGTACTTGAAACTGTATATGTAACAAAAAGAACAGCGAGGTAAGTCTTTAAGAATATATAAGGGGATATTATAATTTTCTAGCCAGTTTTTATGAAATATTAGGGCTTTGCTTAATATATTACCATTTAAATATTCTTCTTATTACTCTGTATTTGACTGGAACATGACTCATGTAGATAAAATAATCTTCAGTATTTCAACTGGATTGACATTCATCCTGTCTTATAACCCCATGGTGTGCTCAGGATGAAGTAGAGAATTAAGAAAGGGAATTTGTGGCCGTGATTTTTCTCTCTGGCTCTCTTCTCTGAGTCAGAAATTTTTAGAAACTCAGATTATGGAATGAATTCATGATCATGTCTTCTTTCTTCATAGCCCAGGAGGTGAAGAATGTTATGGTAGAGTGGGCTCAAATTAAAGCTTAAGATTTGGAATGTATGGCCTTTTTTATGACTCAGAGAAGAGTAGATGAGTTTAAAAAAAAAAACTTACACTTATGAAGCACCTTCTTTGCATCTAGTTCTATGTTCAGAGGTTAATATAGTTCATTTCCTTTGATGGTAATGTGGAGAATGATTGTGGAACTGACAATATTACATAGAAATTCTACAGGGGCCAGCGCCGTGTCTCATTTGGTTAATCCTCCGCCTGCAGTGCTGGCATCCCATATGGGCGCTGGTTCTAGTCCCGGTTGCTCCTCTTCCAGCCCAGCTCTCTGCTGTGGCCTGGGAAGGCAGTGGAGGATGGCCCAAGTGCTTGGGCCCCTACACCCTGCAGCCTGCACCTGGCTCCTGGCTTCGGATCGGAGCAGTCCCGACCATAGTGGCCATTTAGGGGGTGAACCAACGGAAGGAAGACCTTTCTCTCTGTCTGTCTCTCTCACTGTCTATAACTCTACCTGTCAAATAAATAAAAAGAAAGAAATTCTACACACAGGCATGCTAGTATTCAAGTCAAGATTCCCCAGAACTTGTAAGTTGTATGCTCTCAGACAATTTACTTAACTTTCGGGGCCTCAGTTTTTCAACTGTAAGGCATTTATAATAATAGATTCTATCTCAATTATGGTTATAATTATTGGATGATTTAATATAAGTAAAAGTGGAGCAATACATGGTCAAAAATAAATAACAGTAAATGTTAGCTATTCTTACTTTAGTTTAGTATTACATGCTAATATTTTGTTTTTATTTTAGCCTCTGGGGAAAATACCCATTTATAGTTTTAAAAATTCAAAAAACTATAAGTTGAACTTGATAAAGTATGATAAAGCCTATAGTTACGTTGTTACTTAGTGGAAAAATGTAAAAACATTCTCTCTGAGAATAGAAAACAGTCAAGGATGCATTTTGACACAAATACTATTCAACAATATTCTGGACATACTAGGATAGGCAATAAGGCAAGAAGATTAAAAAGGGTTAAGGACTAGAAACAAAGAAATACATATGTTACTATTCCATAAATAATCTGATGGTATACCTGAAAGATCCAAAGAAATTGTTGTAATTAAAAGGTAAATTTAGAGATGGATTTTGTGGCAGAGTGTGCTAAGCCAGCTGGTTATGTTGCCAGCATTCCATTTAAGTGTTCTGGTTCGAGTCCTGGTTACTCTTCTGATGCTAGTCTCTACAAATGTGCTTGGCTCAAATGTCTGAGTCCTTGCCACCCATGTTGGAGACCCAGATGGAGTTCCTGTCTCCTGGCTTTGGCCTGGCCCAGCCCTGAATGGGGCAATAAGCCAGCAGATAGAAGATTTCTCTCTCTCTCTCTCTCTCTCTCTCTCATAAATGAATCTTTTTTAAAAAATAGGTGTTTATCAAGATTACTAGGTATATGAAAATATGTATTCAATCTTTATACTCAATTGAATTTCCACAATGTGGAAACAAAAACACTTGTTTTAACTGACAGAGTATATCTGTACATATTTATAGGGTACATTTTAGTACATGTGTTATGATCCCATGAGGATAATTGGCATATCCATCACATCAGGCATTTATTATTTCTTTGTGTAGGGTGGGAAGAATCTCTATGTTCCTATGTATTTATGAAATGCATGAAGTTTGTATACCTTAAATAAAAGGCTTCTAGGGAAAAAAAGAACACTCAAACTCATTTATTCTAGCCCTTTTGCAGCACTCAATTAATTGTTGTCAACCACAGTTATCATACTGTGCCAGGAACATTAGAAACTATTTCTTTGGGGCCAGCACCATGGCACACTTGGTTAATCCTCTGCCTGCGGCGCTGACATCCTATATGGGTGCCAGGTTCTAGTCCCAGTTGCTCCTCTTCCAGTCCAGCTCTCTGCTTTGGCCTGGGAGGGCAGAGGAGGATGGCCCAAATGCTTGGGCCCTGCACCCACATGGGAGACCAGGAGAAGCACCTGGCTCCTGGCTTCAGATAAGCGTAGCTCCGGCCGTAGCAGCCACTTAGGGGGTGAACTAGTGGAAAGAAGACCTTTCTCTCTCTCTCACTGTCTAACTATCTGTCAAAAAAAAAAAAAAAACAACAATAACAACAAAACAACTATTTCTTCTAACTAGCTGTACCTCTGTACCCATTAATCATCCACTGTATCTTCCTCCCTCCACCTTTCTCAGGCTCTAGTAGTAACTATTGCATTCTGAACTTCTATAAGATAAACTTTTGGCTTTCACATATGGAAACACACAGTATTTTGTCTTTATGTGTCTAACATATTTCATGTAACATAGTGCCCTTCAGTTCTATTCATGTTGCAGCAAATCAAGTATTTTTTAATGGCTGAATTAAACTCCATTGTGTAAATATGGCGTTGTCCTTATCCACTTGTTCACGCCCAGCTCAGCTTCTTATCTAGCTCACTGCGGATGAGTTTTTCCTGGAAGTTTGGCTCCTTGGCAGTTTTTCAAGCTGTACCTTTCTCCCCATTGCAAGATCCCAGTCTTCTTTCAAATTCCTTAGTCTCCTAGCTGTTCAGAAAAGTATTGCTAGTGACAAGGCCCAGTCCCAAATCCTCTGTGTTTGAGAACGATTGGAGTCAGTTCTAGAAATACAATAAGGCTTTACCTCACAGAATGTCTCTTCTGTAATCTAGATCCTATAGAATGGTATGAAATGAGTTTGCGCTTGAGGACAGGGAAATAATCAAACATATGAGAGAGAAACCAGCACCCAACTCAAGAGACTTTTCCTGACCACCTTGCTTAGGCAGCACTTTATCTATTGATATAAGAAATTAATATATTTCTTTTTGTAAGATTTTATTTATTTATTTGTCAGGCAAAATTACAGATAGTGAGAAAGAGAGACAGAAAGAAAGGTCTTCCTTCTGTTGGTTCACTCCCAAATGTCTGCAACAGCTGGAGCTGTGCCGATCCAAAGCCAGAAGCCAGGAACTTCTTCCTGGTCTCCCACGTGGGTGCAGGGCCCAAGCACTTGGACCATCCTCCACTGCCTTCCCAGGCCACAGCAGAGAGCTAGACTGGACGAGGAGTAACCGGGGCTAGAACCCAGCACCCATATGGAATGGCAGCGCTGCAGGTGGAGGATTAACCTAGCGTGCCATGGTGCTGGCCCTGAAATTAATGTATTTCTAACTGCAGCTGGCAACATGTCAATAAATCAAAAAATCATGCTAGTGGGTCATAGCCAGCATATATCGTAAAATGTTTGTAGTTTTTTCTAAATTTTAAAAAAGTTAAACCAAAAATAATAAGATATTTATAACTATGTAACATTTGTGTGTGTATGTGTGTGCGTGTGACTTTCAGAAAGAATTTGCCAGATTGCAAGGTCTTACAGTACTAACTGGATGTAAAGAGCTTTAACAGGTGTCTTACTGGGAGACTGAATCAATCTCAGGAGGATGAAAATTCCATAGAAAACAGGGAGAGTATATATGTTGTGAATTAAAGTAGCCAACTATTTCAAGACATACCATTTAGTAAGAAAGTGTGTTGGTGCCCTTGTTATGCCCCTGTCACCATGTTGTGATGTTCTACACAAATTAAAGGATTTTCCCTTTCAGTGCTTGTTGAAAGAGCTTGTTTCTCTCAGAATGGGTATGGGGAAGGACTGATTAACTGGGCCTTGCTGCACTAATGACTTCTTGAATATTCCTTTTAATTCTGGGATCTGCAATGCTGTGTACATCTTAACATCATCAAACCAATATCACAATAACATATAATGAATGAAATGGGGAAATAACATGCACTAAAAGCCCATTAAAACCCAGAAACATATGCTTGAACTCATTTAATCTATACAGTAGTCCTGGATAGAATATATTACTGTTCTTATTTACAGATATATAGCTAGTTACAAAAACCAGTGGCTGTGAGTTGTAAGCAATGTATACAATGTCACCAGGTTGTTAGGTGGTAACATAAGAGTCAAGATTCTTTTTGTATTATTTTACTTGTATTTATTTGAAAGGCAGTGAGAGACATATATAGAAATCTTCTCTCTGCTGGTTCACTCCCCAAATGCCTATAAAAGCCAAGACTGGGCCAGGCTGAAACCAGGCACCAGGAATTCAACCCAGATTTCCTATATAGATGACAGGGATCTAACTGCTTGGGCCAGCACTTGACACCTCCCAGTGTGCACATTAGCAGGAAGCTGTATGGGAAGCAGAAGAGCTGGGGCATGTACCAGGCACTGTGATACAGGATGCAGACATCCAAAGAGGCATCTGAACTGCTGCACCAGAGGTTAATCTTTCCGGGGGGAGCATCATTTATTTCTATGCTTTCATTTCACGAGTGTTTAATTGTAATTTTACAATTACAATCTATTGGTCTGAGTCCCAGCTTCAAGTGGCACATGTCTGTCTAGTAACTCCTTTTTGAACTATTTCTTGAAGCTTAGACTCCACAAAAGATGGAGTGCCTTTCAAGACATTTTACTGCTACAGTTTTGCACACACCAAAACAAATCTTTTGGAATCTTAGTTTGAAGATAGACTACCTTAAGAGCCTGTATCCATTATCTCTTGAATTAAATTACCCTTCTCTACAAGACATATGCTTTTTTTTTTTAAAAGAGTAATGTGGTGTGCAGTTCAGCTAATATTTCACTCTATTACAACAATGTGTTTAAATGCCTCCATTTTCCATTTTTCAACATGAAAATGCCCTCTTAGAAGAATATTTGAACTTTCTTGTTTCTTTTTGACTTTCTAACAGTTGCCCTTTTTACTTCTGTTGATGGAGTTTGGGCTGTGTGTTTCAAATATAAGAACTCCACTCAAAGTCATTTAAATTAATAGGGGGACTATTTTAAGGGCACAGCAAGCCTTCCTGAATATGGAATTAAGAGATTTGTAATAGCTTCTTCTGTCTTTCTCTGGGGCTGTGTAATCTCCCATGCTTCTTTACTGTGCATTTCCTCAGTGTTCCTCATCTTAATCACCAGCTCTTCATTTTATTTTATTTTATTCTTTTATTTATTTTTTTAAGATTTATTTATTTATTTGAAAGTCAGAGTTAGGCACAGAGAGAAGGAGAGAGAGAGAGAGAGAGAGAGAGAGAGAGAGAGAGAGAGAAAGAAAGTCTTCCAGTGGACCCTTATTCACTCCCCAGTTAGCCGCAATGGCCGGAGCTGTGCCGATCCAAAGCCAGGAGTCAGGAGCTTCTTCTGCACCTTCTGGGTGCAAGGGCCCAAGAACTTGGGCCATCTTCTACTGCTTTCTCAAGCCATAGCAGAGAGCTGTATCAGAAGTGGAGCAGCGGGGACTCAAACTGGCACCCAAATGGGACGCTGGCACTGCAGGCAGCAATTTACCTGCTATGCCACAGCACCGGCCCCCAGCTCTTCATTTTATTAAGCAACTAATAGTTGAAGTTAGTCCAGTGTCTCAGCTTTTTAAACAAGTGTTCTTTTCCCTGTCCCATAGTATTTCCAGTAAATGAGAATCAAGGTTAGTGCCAGCTGTCACAACAAATATTTCTTATTTATTTATTCCTTACAGAGTATGGAGTGAAAGTATATTTGCCTATCAGAATACTTATGTGATTTCATTATGCCCTCATCAAACTCCTGCAATAACTTTCCCAACCCATCAGCTTCTTGGAAGCTAGCAAAGTCATCCATATTCAACTACCTTGAAGAGGTAGCCATGGTTAGTGTACACTTGTGCTCAACACTAATTGAATAGGTGAACTAATGAGATCAAAACTAGGACAGATTTAAAGAAGCATAACTGAGACATTAAGAATAGCATTTCAATGACAGAAATTTGCTACAAGTCCCTCTGAGGTTCTGAAATTGCCGATTAGAAAGTGCTGGAGTGATCCTTCAGGTGTGTGCTGTAAGAGCCATCCATGGAGTGGGACCTTGCCTTGGTCTTATATGTGTTTGCTGAATTAGGCAACTGAAGGGGTACCCCGTGAATGCAGCACAGACACTAGTTAAATCTCTGTTGCACTGAGGATCCTTCAGCTCAGTCTCAGGCATTCTCCAGTGCATCAGAATTACCCTTACAGCACTCTGGTTTGAAGAGGTGCTTTGCAGTCCTTTGTAGGAAGCAGATATGATCCTCAGGTGGATGGTGGTTGGAAAACTTGGCAGCATCCTCAGCTGCATCTGATTGTATGGCCAACTCTGATACTGCTTCCTGATAAAGTGCTTACTGGCCAGAGACCCCTTCCTAAAGCATGCTGTTTCACGGCCATCTAACAGGGTAACAAAAAGGTCCTGCACATTCTTGAAAGGATACTAATGTTTTGAAGACATAAGCAGCAGGAGACGAAATGCTCATCCAGTAGGAAATGGAGCTGCTGGTTGGTAGCATGAAATGAAATCTCAAATGTCCTTATGCTGGTCGGTGCATTTATGTTGTAGAGGTAATTGCTGCAGTATTGATTTTCCAAGTCTCCTGCTGGAGCAAACTGTCAAGTTAATCCATAAGAACTCAGGCTAGTGCTTAACATCCTGTTTCCTGGAGAGTTGAGTGTCAATTTCCTTCTTTAGGAACTTGGGCATTGTCTCTCACAGTACAGGAGGTCCTCCAAAAGTTGTAATTTCAAAGCACTCAATTTGCCTTTTCATAAGTGAAAACCTTTTTAAAAAAGATTTATTTATTTGTTTGAAAGGCAGAGTTACAGAGAGGCAGAGAGAGAGAGAGCAAGAGAGAGGTCTTCCATCTGCTGGTTCACCCCCAAATTGGCTGCAACAGCCAGAGCTGCTGATCTGAAGCCAGGAGCCAGGAGCTCTGTATGGGTCTCCCACTTGTATGCTGGGGCCCAAGGACTTGGGCCATCTTCTAATGTTTTCCTAGGCCATAGCAGACAGCTGGATTGGAAGTTGAGCAGCCAGGAATCGAACCCAAATGGTATGCAGGCATTGCAGGTGCCAGCTTTACCTGTTACACCACAGTGCCAGCGCCATGAAAATATTTAACAGTGTAATATTGGATGCTATCCCATATCATCATTAAAATGATTGTTCCACAGTAACCAGTTACTTTAGTAGTATAGGACTAATATTCATGAGAGCAATGGCCTCTAGGTTCCCTGCCATCTTCTTAGGTAGGCATATTCTTTTTCTGAAAATATGGAGGTTGGGGGAAGTGAGAAGGTAGAGGGATTGAGAAGAGCAAAAACATGTCTTTCCGTTTTCCTTAAATAAGTAAAACAGGCAACACAACAAAGAAGTATAGGAGTTACCTTCTTCCTCATAGTCAAGTCTTCTGTTTTCCTCTAATTTTGATATGTCTGATTTGATGGTAACACCAACTCTAGCTGTTGCATCTTATTTCTTCAGGGTGAATCACTGTGAAAATATTTGTGGGTTTTAAAATTGTATTTAAGGTATACTAATTTTATGTATTTCATATATACAGATTTAGTAACATAGTGATTCTTCCCATACTATCCTTCCTCCTGCCCATGCTCCCACCATTTATCCTCCTTCCTATCCTATCCCCACAATTATTTTTTCCCAAAGAAACATTTTATTTAAGGAAGACATTTCATGCATTTCATAAATATAACTTTAGGAACATAGTGATTCTGCCCACCGTACCTGCACTCCCACCCACATTCCCACCACTCTTCCTCTTCCCTCTACTATTCTCAGTTTTATTTTTTATTAGTATCTATTTTGAATTAACTTTATAAACAGAAGATTAACACTATACTAAGTAAAGAGTTCAACCAATTATGTGGAAAAGAAATTGTTCCTCAACAGTTGAGACAAGGACTTGAGATGCAATGTCACTTCATCTCGAAGTTAATTTCACCACACTTTTTTAAGCATTCTAGTGTTTTGAGAACTTAATTAACTTTAAAGAACCCAAAAATGAAGCCTCTTTTGTGAGCATTTAGACATACCTATAACTTAAGAGATATAATAATATTCTCCACTTAATACACTAAAAGTAAATCTTTGGCAACAAGTTTTACTATTAACTATCATAATACATCTCTTTGAGGACAGAAGTCCTGCATGGGAAATTAGTGCACAATGACTCCTGTTGTTAATTTAACAATTAACATTCTTATGTATAATGTCAGTGATCACTCGAGGCTCTTGGCATGATTTGCCTAGGCTACAGAAGCCATTTGAATCCACAAACTCCTTCAGTATTTAGATAAGGCAATAAGCAAAATGGAAATTCTCTCCTCACCTCAGAGAACAGTACATCCTTCTTTGACAACCACTTCTTTCCACTGGAATCTCACCCACAGAGGTCCTTCCTGTAGGACACATTTTGCCACAGTGCCTTGGTTTTCCATGCCTGAAATGCTCTTGTGGGCTTTTCAGCCAGACCAGAATGCCTTAAGGGCTGATTCTGAGGTCAGAGTGTTACTTAAAGCAATTGCCATTATAAGAGTCTGCTGTATGGACTGCTTCTCATGTTGGAGCATTCACTCCTTTTTAATTCTATCTATTATTATTACCAAACACTTGATCCTATATATATATGATCACTTTAACATTTAATCCTAACTAAATGATCATTTAACACTTAAAATGCTATTTTTAACAGGTTAAGGAGATTTGGGGTTGTATGGCAAGTTTTTAAACTGTACCCTTAGAAGTAAGTCCATAGATTGTATACTTTAAAGAACTATAAAGACTATAAAGCTTTATAGTTACAAAGTTCACCTTCCATAATTACAACTTTAGGAACATGGTGATTCTTCCCACCATGTCACCCTTCTACCCATACTGAGAACTGACTTACTCCTCCCTCTCTTATTCCCACTCTTGCTTTTTGCTAAAATCTATTTTCAATTAACTTTATACACACAGGATTAATTCTGTTAAGTAAAGAGTTCAACCAATAGTATGAAAAGAAAAACCTGTTCAACAGTCAAGACAAGGGCACTTCCAAGGCATTGCTTCTCAAACTGTCAATTTCACTTCTACAGATTGTCTTTTAGGTGCTCTATTAGTTATCATAGTTCAGGGAGAACATATGGTGTTTGTCCCTTTGAGACTGGTTTATTTCACTAAGTATGATGTTTTCTGGTTGCATCCTTTTTTTTTTTTTTTTTTTTTTTTTTTTTTTTTTTTTTTTGCGAATGACCAGATTTCGTTTTTTTCCTGTCAGTATTCCATAGTATACATATCCCATAATTTCTTTATCCAGTCTTCAGTTTCTGGGCATTTATGTTGATTCCATGTCTTAGTATTGTGAATAGAGCTGAAATAAACGTGGAGAGTACAGATAACTCTTTCATACGCTGATTTCATTTCCTTTGGGTAAATTCCCAGGAGTAGGATGGCTGAGTAGTATGGCTGGGTCATATTCAGATTTCTGAGGTATCTCCATACTGTCTTCCAAAGTGGCTTTACCAGTTTACATTCTCACCAACAGTGGATTAGCATACTATTTCTCTCACATCTTCACTAGCATTTGCTGTTGTTGATATCTGTATGACAAGCATTCTAACTGGGGTGAGGTGAAACCTCATTGTGGTTTTGATTTGCATTTGCCTGAGGGCTTGTGATTGTGAACATTTTTTCATGTGTCTGTTGGCCATTTGGATTTCCTGTTTTGAAAAATGTCTGTTTAAGTCCTTAACCTATCTCTTAACTGGGCTGTTTTGTTGTGGTGGTGGTTCTTGATCTCTTTCTAGGTTCTGATTATTAATCTTTTATTAGTTGCATAGTTTACAAGTAATTTGTCCCATTATGTTTCCTCTTTATTTTGCTGAGTGTTTCTTTTGCAGTACAGAAGCTTCTCAGATGTAATCCCATTTGATAATTTTTGCTTTGATTGTCTGTTCCTTCTGGAGTTTTTTCTGAGAACTCTGCTTGTGCCAATGCCTTGCAGGGTTTCCTCAATATTCTCTAATAATTTGATGGTATTGGGTCATAGATTTAGGTCTTTAATCCATTTTGAGTGGATTTTTGTGTAAGGTGTTAAGGTCAGGGTCTTGCTTCATACTTCTGCATTTGGAGATCCAGTGTTCCCAACACCATTTGTTGAAGATATTGTGCTTGCTCCAGGGATTGATTTCAGCTCCTTTCTCAAAGATTAGTTGCTTGTCGATGCTTGGATTGATTTCTGGCACTTCTTTTTTTTAAACATTTATTTAAATGTTTATTTTTATTTAAACATTTTATTTAAACATTTATTTATTTGAAAGTCAGAATTGCACATAGAGGAGAGGCAGAGAGAGAGAACTCGGGGGGAGGCGATCTTCCATCAAATGATTTATTCCCAAGTTGGCCTCAACAGCCAGAGATGCACCGATCTGAAGCCAGGAGCCCCTTCCACGTCTTCCACATGGATGCAGGGGCCCAAGAACTTGGGCCATCCTCTGTTGCTTTCTCAGGCCATAGCAGAGAGCTGGATCAGAAATGGAGCAGCTGGGTCTCGAACCGGTGTCCACATGGAATGCCAGCACTTCAGGTCAGGGTGTTAACCTGCTGTGCCACAGTGCCGGCCCCTCTGGCATTTCTATTCTGTTCCCTTCATCTATCCATCTCTCTCTCTCTTTTTTACCAGTAGGCTTTTTTTTTTTTAAACAGACTTATTGTATATCTTAAAATCTGGTATTGTGAGGCCTCCAGCTGTGTTTTTGTTGTATAAGATTGCTTTAGCTATGTTTCCATATGAATTTCAGCATCATTTTTCCATATCTAAGAAGAACATCCTTAGTATTTGGATTGGTATTGCATTGAATCTGTAAATTGCTTTTGGTAGTATGGACATTTTGATGATTTGATTCTTCCAATCCATGAACATGGAAGATTTTTCCATTTTTTTGTATCTTCTATTTTTTCTTTAATGTTTTATAATTTTCTTCATAGAGATCTTTGACATCCTTGGGTAAATTCACTCCAAGGTCATAATTTTTTAGCAGCTGTTGTGAATGGGATTGATTTTAGAAGTTCTTCCTCAGCTGTGTCATTGTCTATATACAAAGGCTGTTGAATTTTGTGTGGTGATTTTATATCCTGCTACTTTACCAAACTCTTCTATGAGTTCCATTAGTGGAGTCTTAGTGGAGTCTTTTGGATCCCCTATAAATAGAATCATGTCATCTGCAAATAGGGATAGTTTGAGTTCCTCCTTCCCAATTTGTATCCCTTTGATTTCTTTTTCTTGCATAATGGCTTTGGCTGAAACTTCCAGGACTATATTGAATAGCAACAGTGAGAGTGCACTTTCTTGTCTAGTTTTGGATCTCAGTGGGAATGCTTCCAACTTTGCCCATTCAGTATGACAATGGCCATAAATTGCCTTGATTGTGTTTTGGAATATTCCTTCTATATCCAATTTTCTTAGAGTTTTCATTATTAAAAGGTGCTATATTTTATCAAATGCTTTCCTGCATCTCTTGAGACAATTATATGGTTTTTGTTCTTCAGTTTGTTAATATGAGGTATCACGTTGATTGATTTGTGTATGTTGAACCATCCCTGCATACCAGGGATAAATCCCACTTGATAGGGGTGAGTGATCTTTCTGATGTTGGGTTTGATTGGCTCGTATTTTGTTGAGGATTTTTGCATCTATCTTCATCAGGGAAATTGGTCTGTATTTCTTTCTCTACCATACCTTTTCTATGTTTAGGAGTTACAGTGATGCTAGTTTCATAGAAAGAATAAGGGAGGGTTCTCCCTCTCTGAATTGTTTTAAATAGCTTGAGAAGTACTGGAGTTAGTTCTTTAACTGACTGGTAGAAGTCAGCAATGAAGCCATCCGATCCTGGACTTTGCTTTGTTGGGAGGGTCTTTATTACTGATTCAATATCTGTCTTGGTTATGGATCTGTTTAGGTTTTTTGTGTCCTCATGGCTCAATTTAGGTAGGTTGCATGTGTCCAGGAATCTATGTATTATTTCTAGATTTCTTGGCTTGTTGGCATACAGTTCTTTATAGTAATTTCTGTTGATTCTTTTTATTTCTGTGGTTTGTCACATTTCCTTTTCATCTCTAATATTATTAATTTGGGTCTTCTCCCTACTTTTTTGGTTAGTTGGGCCAATGATGTAACAATTTTATCTATTTTTTCAAAAAAAAAAAAAAGCTCTTCATTTTGCTGACCTTTTGTATTTTTTTTTTTGATTCAGTTTTGTTGATAGCTTCTCTAATTTTAATTATTTCTTTTCTCCTACTGGTTTTGGATTTGGTTTGCTGTTGTTTTCTAGGTCTTTGAGATGCACTGATAGCTTATTTGGTGCCTTTTCAATTTCTTGTTTTAGGCACCAATTGCTATAATTCCTCCTAACACTGCTTTTTGTATCTCATAAGTTTTGATATGTTATATTGTTGTCTTCATTTATTTCCAGAAATGTTTGTTTGGCTCTCATTAGTTTGTAGAGTTGCTTCTGATTATTTTTAAGTAATCATATGATCAATTTTTTGAATTCCATTTCTGGCATTTCTTCAACCTCTTCATCTTCACATTCTAGTACTGAAGTGTTGTATTCTTTTGGGGGTTTCATGTTGTCTTCCTTATTCTTGTTCCTTGAATTGTTGCATTTATTATTCAGCGTTTGTGGAAATACTTGTTGGTTTCTTTCTTTTTTCCCTCTGATAACTTTTATCTTTGAACCATACCTCTGTGGATTAGTGGAGTGTCCGCTTTTTCAATGAATGCCTAGAGGCATGTGGTGGGTGTGGCCAGGGAGCCGTGTTCAGTGCTCCAGGTTGAATGGAATGTCCAAGATGAAACTCAGGTTGGGTATGGTAAATCTCCTCTTTTTACACTTGATCTTTGCCAAAGAGGTCGAGAAGTGATGAATCTCCTCTGTTTAATAATTGGGGAGTTTTATTCCTCTCTGTTGGTGTAATCTCAGTTCACCTTACCTCCTCAATGTAGACCAGTGCCTGAGTGCAAGCCCCAGTGGGCATCATATTTGTATACACTGCCACAAGAAGCACACAAAGGATCTGTGCAGTCCTTGTGTAAGCACAAATTCCGAATCAGTGATCCTAATCAGGGAGTCAGGGAGACCTGAGTGTATGGAGGCTCCTACCATGACTGCCCCAAATCCTAGCCACACCCTGAGCCCTCCCACACAGCCACAGTGTTTTCACAGTCCTGGCACACAAACCTCCCACAGTCACAAGCACCCAGCTTCCTATCAGTTCTCCCCATCCAAATCAGGCATCTCCATTCGGCTCATTCATGGCTTCATGGATGCGAGGAGGTGTAGCTGTTACTTATGGTCAAAATTGCTCCTGCCCTCTGTCAGCCTATTTCAGGATGCCAGTTGCAGGGTGGTCAGGGTGAAAGAAATGATCCCCTCTCCTTTTTTTTCTTCTCTAGTTTGGCAAATTCACTGTCCCCCACAGGGCACCAGGCCAGATTCCCACCAGGCTCCTCCTGCAGCTTTATTGCCGGTGGCTTGGGCTGCTGCAGTCTGGTTTCACTTCAATCCTGAGCTGGTGCTGAAGTTCACAGCTGCTGGGTTCCTGAGTTGTGCGTGTCCATACCCTCCACATAAGTTCACAGTGTCGCTCTAATTTGTGTGGAGTTTCCTCTGCTGTTTTTTCCCTAACTCCTCCCTGAGACTGCACACTCTACTTATTTTTAAAAAACTCTCTTCTTATAGACTAGAGCAGTAAGTTCCCTCCCTATTCTTCTAATTTAATCCAATCTGCCATATCCCCCCAACTATTAGTTTTTACAAAATCTATTTTCAGTTAACTTTATACTCATAAGATTAACACTAGACTAAGTAAAGAGCTGAACAAATAGTGTGAAGAAAAAAAACACTGTTCCTCAACAGTACAGACAAGAGGTATAAACAACCATTGAATCACAACATGCCAATTTTACTTCCATAGATTACATTTTAGGTACTCTATTATTTACCACAGATCAGAGAAAACATGATATCTGTCTTTTTGGGACTGGCTTATTTCACTAAGTTTAATGTTTTTCAGTTGCATCCATTTTGTTGCAAACAATAAGATTTCACCCTTTTATCACTACGTAGTACTCCATAGTGTATTTATGACAACATTTCTTTATGCTGTCATCAGTTGATGGACATCTGGGATGAGTCCATATCTTACCTATTGTGAATTGAGCTGCAATGAACAAGAGGGTACAGATAACTCTTTCATATGCTGATTTCACTTTGGGTAAATTCCCAGGAGTGAGATTGCAGGGTCATATGGTAATTCTATTTTCAGATTTCTGAGATATCTCCATTCCGTCTTCCACAGTGGCTGTACCCCAGCTTCTTGGAGTCTTTTATGTTTCCATGTGAATTTTAGCATTGTTTTTTCTAGATCTGAGAAGAGTGTCATTGATATTTTGGTTGGGGTCAAATTTAATCTGTAAATTGTTATCAGTAGTTTGGACATTTTGATGATATTGATTGTTCCAGTCCATAAACATGGAAGATTTTTATTTTATTTTTTAATGTCTTCTATTTCTTTCTTTAATGTTTGAGAATTTTAATCATAGAGATCTTTGACATCCTTGGTTAAATTTATTCCAAGGTCTTAATTTTTTATATTTATTTTGAATGTGATTGATTTTTTAAAGATTTATTTATATTAAGCAAGAGATACAGAGAGACAGAAGCAGAGAGAGAGAGAGAGAGAGAGAAAGAGAGAGAGAGAGAGAGAGGTCTTCCATCTGTAGGTTCACTCCCCAGATGGTTGGAAAGGTCATAACTGCACCAATACAAAACCAGGAGCCAGGAAGTTCTTCCAGGTCTTCCATATGGGTTCAGGGGCCCAAACACTAGGGCCATCTTCTACTGCTTTCTCAGGCCGTAGCAGAGAGCTGCATCAGAAGTGGAGCATCTAGGACTCTAGCTGGTGCCCATATTGGATGCCAGCACTGCAGGAGGTGGCTTTACCCAGTCTGCCACAGTGCTGGCTCCAAGGAAATGTGATTGATCTTAAAAGTTCTTTCACAGCCATGTCATTGTCTGTGTATACAAAGGCTATTCATTTTTGTGTGTGAATTTTATATCCTGCTAAATTACCAAACTCCTTTATGAGTTCCAATAGCCTCTTAGAGGAATCTTTTGGATCCAGTATATATTGAATCATGTCATCTGCAAATGGGCATAGTTTGACTTCCTCTTCCCAATTTGTATCCATTTGATTTAGTTTTCTTGCCTAAGGTCTCTGGCTAAATCTTCTAGAATTATATTGAATAGCAATTGCGTGAGTAGGCATCCTTGTCTGATTTTCGATCTTATGGGGAATGCTTCCAACTCTTCCAAACTCAATAGGATATTGGCCATGGGTTTGTCATAAATTGCCTTGATTGTGTTGAAAAATGTTCCTTCTATACCTAATTAGCTTTAGGTTTTCCTCATGAAAGGATGTTGTATTTTATCAAATGCTTTCTCTGCACCTATTGAGATAACTATATGATTTTTATTCTTCAGTTTGTTAATGTGATTTATCACATTGATTTGTGAATGTTGAACCATCCCTGCATACCAGGGATTAATCCCTCTTGATCTGGGTTAATGACCTTTCTATTGTGTTGTTGGATTCAATTAGCTATTATTTTGTTGAAGATATTTGCATCTAGGTTCATTAGGGGTATTGGTCTCAGATTCACTTTCTCTGTTGTATCTCTCTCAGGTTTAGGAAGTAGGATGATTCTGTCTTCATAGAAGGAATTTGAGAGGAATACCTCCCTTTTAGTTGTGTTGAATAGCTGGAAAAGAATTGGAGTTAGTTCTTAAAATGTTGGTAGAATTCATTGAAGCCATCTGGTCCTGGGTTTTCTTTGTTGGGAGGATCTTTATTACTGGTTCAATCTCTGTCTTGGTTATTGTTCTGTTTAGGTGTTCTTTGTCTTCACAATTCATTTTTTGTTAAGTTGTGTGTGTGTGCTCAGGAATCTATCCATTTCTTCTTGGTTTCCAAATTTGTTGGCATACAGCTCTTTGTAGTAATTCCTGATGATTTTTTTCCTGTGGTATCTATTGTTACATTTCCTTTTTCATTTCTGATTTTATTGATTTGGGTCTTCTCCCTCTTTATTTATTTACTTTTTGGTTAGTTGGACCAAAGGTGTATCAATTATGTTTCTTGTTTTCAAGAAATCTGCTGTTGATTTCATTGATTTTTTTGTATTGTTTGTTTGCTTTTTGGTTTCAATTTTGTTTATTCTCTGATTTTAATTATTTCTCTCCTCTCCCCCTAGTAATTTGGGGTTTGTTGTTTTTCTAAGTGCAAGAGATGCATTAGTAACTGTTAATTTTTGCCTTTCTACTTTCTTGATGTATGCACCAACTGCTATAAAGTTCCCTCTTAATACTGTTTTTGCGATATCCCAGAGGTTTTGATATGTTGTATTGTCATCTTAATTCATTTCCTGAAGTTTTTTATTTCTTTTAAAATTTCTTATATGATCCACTGTTCATTCAGTAGCATGTTCAGTCTCCATTGTTTAGATATTTTTATGAGATTCTTGAGTTGTTAATTTCCAACTTCCTTCCCTTGTGATTAGAAAAGATGATGTGTATGAATTTGATGCTTTTTAATTTGCAGAGAATTTTTTATGGCCTTGCCCATATTTTTTTTCTAGTGAATGTTCCATGTGCTGATGAAAAGAATGTGTATTCTGCAACTGTGGAATGAAAATTTCTGTACATATCAGTTAGGTCCTTTTGGTCCATAGTGTTGATTAGCTGTATTGTTACTTTGTTGATTTTCTATCTGGTTGATTTGTTCATTGCTCATAGAAGGGTATTGACATTCCCCATTACTATATATTGGAGTGTATGTCTTCCTTTAGATTCTTTAACATTACCTTTAAATAGGGGTATACATTTATTACAGTCACATCTTCCTATTGAATTTATCCCTTAATCATTACATAGTGTCCTTCTTTGTCTCTTTTAACAGATTTTGTTTTAAAATCTTTTTTTTTTCTGATATTAGGATGGCTTCACCTGCTCTTTTGTGATTTTAGTTAGCATGGAGTATCTTTTTCTATTCTTTCACTTTCAGTCTACAGGTTTCTTTTTTGGTGAAGTGTTTTTCTTGTAGGGGGCAGATAGATGGGTTTTGTCTTTTAATCCATTCAGTCAGTGTCTTTTAACTTGAGAGTTTAGGCCATTTACATTCACAGTTACTATTGATAATGGATAATGACTTGGCCCTGCCATTTTCCCATTAATATTCCTATTGTTTACTTTGGATGTCCTTTTAGTGGGAGAATTTCTGCCTTCACACTCTTTTATAGTGATAACTATGTTTCTATGTTTCTTTGTATAGCACATCCTTAAGCATCTTTTGTAAGGCTGGATGAGTGGTGACAAATTCTTTGAATTTCTGTTAATTTATTGAAAGTATTTATTTTATCTCCATTAATAGAGGAGAGTTTTACAGGGTACACTATCTGGCTTGACAGTTTTTTTCTCTTGAGATGTGCACTATGTCTCTCCATTCTTTCCTTGCCTCAGGGTTTCTATTGAGATTACAGCTGTGTCTAGTTGGAGATATTCTGAAAGTAATCTTGCATTTCTATCATGCAATATCTTTTAATATCTTTTCTTTATTTTTTACTGTTGAAAATTTGATTACAATGTGTTGTAGTAAAAATCTTTTCTCATCATGTCTATAAGGAGCTCTATATGCCTTGTATACCTGGAGGTCCCTTTCATTCTCCAAATTGGGGAAGTTTTCTGTAATTCTTTCACTGTATAGGCCTTCTATTCCATTCTCTCCACACCTTTAGGAAGTCCTAAGACCTGTATGTTTTGTCATTTAATAGTATCCCATAAATCTCCAACACTGTTTAATTTTTCTAATTTCTTCTTTTTTTTTTTATCTGACTGAAAAATTTCCAAAGATTTGTCTTCTAGCTTAGATATTCTTTCTTCTGCCTCACTGAGTATGTTAATAAGGCTTTCCACTGTATTTTTTGACATATTAAATTTTTCATTTCTAATATTTCATTTTGATTTTTCTTTAAAATATCAATTTCATGGGGGAATTTTTCATTCTAGTCATGTATGGATTTCTTTAAATCATGAATTTGCTTCTCAGAGTAAATATGATTCATCTTTTGAATTCCATTTCCAACCTTTAATCAATCTCTTCATCTTCACATTCTAATTTTGAAGTATTGTTGTGTTCCTTTGGTGGGGTCATGTGTCTTCCTTATTGTTGTATCTTGAATTTCTGCACTTATTTTTAGGCATTTGGGGAAACATTTTTCCTCTAAGTTTTATCTTTGAACTATGTCTCTGTGGCTTAGTGAGGGGTCTGCTCTTTCAGGGAATACCCAGAAGTGTGTACTGGGTGTGGCCAGGGAGCTCTGGTCAGTGCTCCAGGATGTGGTGAGTATCCAGTATGACATCCAAGTTGGTCATGGTAGATCTCTTTCTAGCCAAAACGAGGGTATGATAACCTTTGCTATCATAATGACACCCTCATTGCCTCTCTTCCAAAGTGATCAATTCCTGGATGTTAGCCTACAGTGGGTCTAATATTCATCTGCACTGCCTTATGAACTGCACAAATAATCTGTGCAGTCCTCAGAGCACAGATTCCATTGCCATGACCCACCCAGGCAATAGGGCGCTCTGAGCGGCATGTGGAGCTGCTCACATTGATTGCCCAGTCTCAGCTACACCCTACATCCTCTCAAACAGTCACTGAGTTCCCACAGTCTCAGCACACAAGGCTCCCACAGTGATGGAGTGCCAAGGATCTACCCTGCTGGCTTATCCTAATCACAGAGAGGCCGAGACATTCCCAGAGCCAGCTGCTTGTGGGTGCTCCACCTTGGTGGTTTCAACCCTAGAGCCTGCAGTATGTTGAGAGGCTGGGGGCACCTCACAGTCCTACTTTGGTGCCCAGGCTCCTGTCAATCCTCCCAGCCAGACTCAAACTCAGTGGGAAAAGCAGATTTTTTTTCCCTCTGCTAGAATCTGGTTTTCACCTGTGCATAAGAGCCACTGGCCAAATGTTGTCTTCTCCATGCTGGTTGCACTGGAGATGCTGCCACCAGTCCTGCTGAGAAGATGGTGTCTTCAACAGATGTCACTTATGCCCAAAATGTCACCCACCCACTCTCAGCAGGTTGCCTGGAGCGGTTGCTGGGGGAGATAGGATGAGAGAAACGTGCCCTCTTGTTTTTCACTGGCTCAGTGGGTCCCAGTCCCTGTTAGAGCTCCAGGCCAGACTCACGCCACACTTTCCCTTCAGCTGTATCACCAGTGGCGTGAGTCTCTGCAGTCTGATTTCACCTCAGTCTCCAAAGCTGGTGCTTTCTTGTGGCTCTCGGCCTCTGGGGTTGTGTGTTATGTCAGTGTTCTGCTGCACATTCGTGGTTTCCACACAGATCCATGGCATTCCTCTTCTTTCCATAGAATTTCCATGACAGTTTCAGTTTTTCTGTCTTTGTCCTGAGAATGTAATTCCTATACTTGCTTTTTTTTTTTTTTTAAACTATTTACCCCTGGCCTAGAGCAGTGTGCCATTCCCTAATCTGCTATCTTGCAACCAGGATGTGTGTTTCTTAGTTGAATTTCTTAGTGGTGAGAACTCAGCTCAGCTCAGCCTAGCACTAGGCTTCCCTTGGGTTAGGTGCTTAGCCTTAGTTTAAATAGCAGTGGATGAATTACAAGACTAAGGTCCCATTGACACTTGGAAAGAGAAACTACAAAATTGGGGAAATGGGCGGGGAAGGGAACCCTAAATTATCTGCATTAGTTAATATTTCTCTGACAAAAATTACTAAAAAAATTTTAAAGAACACATAAAGCTTAAATCTGATTTATCGGTAACTCTGGTGATTTATCTGTTATGGAAATACACATTGATTGTTCTATATAGCACCTTCTATAAGCAAAAGAGCCCTTCTGGATTTATTTTTACTGATTTGTGCAGTGGGGGTGTGATGAGTTCTAGGACACTTAGTAAAGACATATAATTGAGAACATTGTACTCTCACTGGAATCCTTTAATGATGTTTTGAGACACTGTCTCTTTAATGGTCTCAATTCCAGGAAAACTCCTATTTCTTCTGGGCTCCTGTGTTGATTTTATAATGTGAACATTTTGACTCTTACAGAGGATTGGGGTCCTCTGATTCTTTTGGCTGTCAGGAAGCTCAGATCCGAATTTGGAGAACGCTTCCAGAAAGTTCTCTTGTTTGCTTATTCCCATCTAGCTTTGTTTCATATTTTTATCATTGTTTCAGTTTTCCAAGTAATCTTCTCCCCGTACTGGCTCAGGTAGTCTTTGATGTGTCCTCAACAATTTCAATTCCAAAGATACTCCCAAGACCTTACACCCTCCTCAGGAAAGGCAAGCTCCATAATACAGATGATCATTGATTACTATGTAAGTTGAAAATTTCATTAAGTGGGAATTCCTTTAATACCTGTAGCCTACAACAATGATCACATAGTGAGAAGTTGCAGGCCCCTGCTGTTGCCCTTCATTGTGGAGTATCAGACTACATATTGCTAACTTGCTCCAGAAAATATAAAAATTCAGGACATTACTGAATTTGTATCAGTTTTGCATCATCATAAAGTCAAAATATCATAATCAAACGATTATAAATCAGGCACCATCTGCAGTTCAAGGTCAAAATGAAATTCCCAGGTTAACTAAATTAGGCTACCACATTGACAAGGAGGAGTGGAGATTTTAGTGAGATGACTAATTAAATTCTAGAGCAAAGAAAATGGGAGACGTTGCTTCCTTGCAGTTTTCTGTGTGTCTTCCAAGAAACTGGTAGTTGGACTGAGAACAGGGAGGCCTTTTACTTGAGGGTTTCTCTGCCTTGAAAAGCCAAGTAAGGGTTTGAGCAGGATTTAGAAGAAAGGAAACTAGGATCAACTGATCTTGCTGGTTTCTAGTCTCATTTTTTTTTTTTTTTTTCAAAAAGTCAGAGTAGCTTGCAACCCACCTGGGCTCCAGTTCTGCTGTGAAGCCCTAACTGGAAAAGCCTAGAGCATACCTTGTGTCTGGGTGCCTCATGGTGGCCCTCTTGTTGATGCTGGGAAACTGGAACAGGGATATGGATCCTGGCCACAGAGAACATGAATAAATTCATCAGTTTTCTTATCTTTTAATATAATACTGTTGAATTGTATTTATTTTTGTTTTTTTAAAGATTTATTATTTTATTTATTTGAAAGAGTTACAGAGAGCGGTAGAGACAGAGAGAGGTCTTCTATCCGCTGGTTCACTCCCCAGATGGCTGAAACGGCCGGAGCTGCGCCGATCTGAGCCAAGAACCAGGAGCTTCTTTGGGGTCTCCCACATGGATGCAGAGGCCCAAGGACCTGGGCCACCTTGTACTGCTTTCCCAGGGCATAGCAGAGAGCTGGATTGGAAGAAGAGCAGCCAGGACTTGAACCGGCGCTCATATGGGATGCTGGCGCTTCAGGCCAGGGTGTTAACCCACTGTGCCACAGTGCTGGCCCCATGTATTTATTTTTGAAAACTGCTTCAAATTCCTTTGTGAGCAAAGCAGGATGGGTATGCATGAATGAAGGAATGAATACAGGGACTGCAATGGAAATGCAGAAACAGTGTTCTATTCCCGATAATGCCAAGGTTCTCCTTCACCATGATCTGTTGTGATGCTTGAAATCCCACCAAGATAGATATTTCTTTGAGAGTGAATCCCCTACCTCTCCATGAAACAGACCCTAAAGAAGCATATTTTCTCCTATTAACATATTGGTGACTTATTATTGTACCCTCCAATGGGCTGTAAACTGACAGTGCTTTACAAACTTAAGAAATTATTAGTGCCATAACTTGGATTAATCTGGATTACAGTATTGTTACCTTGGATGTCAGAAGAAAAAGCCCTGGAACAATGAAGCAGAGGAGAGATGAGCCATGAGAGCATGGGACATGGATCTCAAGGGAAAGCTTGGGAAGCACGGAGACATGTTGTTCATCCCTGTCTGGCATAGAACATGCTGTGGGGTGATAGAGACCTTCAGGGAGGCAGACCACCTCTCCCATTGGAGGAAAATAGGCCCTAGGGACAAACTCCCCAAGTCCATTGTGGGTTCTGCCACACTCTACCTGCATGACACAGGACATCTGGCAACCTTTTTGTGTAGCTTTCTCATCTGTGAAATGGAGACACTAATAGCATGTTCCTCATAAGGTAGCCATGGGGACCAAATGAATTGATGTTACAAAACTGTTTGGCTCCTGGTATATAATAATATCATACAGGTTAAAGGAAATAAGGGGGGAAGAGGTGAGCCAGGCAGAGGCTGGGCTGAGTGACATGGAGATTACAAATTGCCTTTGATTTTAACTTTGGTTATGTGTTTATTTGTCCATTTTATGAGACAAATTCATCAGGCAGATGTATGTGAAAGTAAATATTTTAAGTGGGGTTTGGTGAATCAAAGAATGCATGGATCTAACGAGAGAGAGAGATAAAAGTGCATGCTTGGGAACTGCTTTCCAGAAAAATCAGATTTTGTGACAGATGGAGAATTTTTTTTTTTTTTGTAAGATCAGGTAAGATAGTCCTTGAATGCCAAGAACTGTAATCATTCAAGTACAAGTTGCTGATGTTTATGGAGAAGTATCCTGAGCCTGTTGTGAGAACAGGTGTTAAATAGATAGTGATGGACACCTCTAATGAGTGAGCAGCTCAGGACTTAGATTCTATACCACCACTGCGTGATAGAAACCTTGTGACTCATCGATATAATTTGAACCTTTCTAGTGCTCTCATTATAAAAAGTAAAGGAAATAGATCAAATATTTTATTAATTCATTGTATTGAAACCATATATGCAGAATATTATTTGAATAGATAATCAAATACAGAAATATTAATAATGAGATATTTTAATTTTGGCTTTCTTTAAGTTTTTGAAATCTGGCATGTATTTTGCACTGCAAATACAAGTTAATTCGGACTAGCCACTTTTCAAGGGTTTAATAGATAAATGTGACTAGTGGTTAGGGTATTTAATAAAACAGTTCTACACCTTCCATCAGAAGAATTCCTGTAAATAGCCTCTTGGGGTTTATAGTGTCCTTGTCCATTTCATTAGTGTACAGTTGTTCAGTTTTGTTCATGGAAGGTTTTAACTACATATAGTAAGTTCCTTTTTTTGCGTTGAGCACTTGGTTAGATTCTGGAGCTTGAAAGATTTGTGTTAAGAGTATAATTTTATGCTCTAAATAAAATTTAACTGGATTAAACTAGTTCTTGCCTGTTCAAATTTCATTAGATCAAATCAAACTAGTTCAAATAAGGTCAATTGAAAACTAAATCAAACTCCATTAAGCCAGAAAACAGTGTGAACTTGTTTTAACAAAAAGCAAAGATCTCTGGTTAGCTCCTTTGGGTTATAGCTTAATGATGCTACTGAAAGGTAGTTCTGATTTCCAGTGGTTCTTACATGTTTTTTTCCCCAAAGATTTATTTATTTATTTATTTATTTGAGAGGCATAGGTAGAGGCAAAAAGAGAGAGGTCTTCCATCTACTGGTACACTCTCCAAATGGCCACAATGGCCACAGCTGAGCCAATCTGAAGGACAGGAGCCTGGAGCTTCTTCCAGGTCTCCCACGTGGGTATAGGGGCCCAAGGAATTGGGCCATCTTCTGCTACTTTCCCAGGCACATCAGAAGAGATCTGGATCCAAAGTGGAGCAGCTGGAACTTGAACTGGCACACAGATGGTATGCCAGCACTGCAGATGGCGGCTTTACCTGCTACACCACAGTGCCAGTCCCTCCTATATGTTTTGATAATTTAATTTTATTGAACTATGTATATTCTAGTCATTTCAAAACAGTTGACAATGAATTCAGTAGTTTCTTGTCATTCAAAATTGAGCACTCTGTTATAATATTAACTATTTTAAGCCATTTATGAAAAAAATGCAAGTTGCTAGACCCAAGACAACATGGGTAAGAAGGCTGAAGTCAGGTTTGTAAGAATGAGTTCTATGGGTAGAGGTACTCTGGAAGGAAGCCTTACTTTAACCTGAATTAGTGTGTTACTGGCCTCGGATTCTCTTGACCTTTGGAATAAATAAATGCTTGTATTAAGAACACTGTATAAACATCAAACTTTGAGTTAAAGTCAAGTAATCTTAATTCTGAGTTGATATCAGCTTTAGGAATAGGATGCAAATTGATTCCTGACACCTCCAGCAAATCATAACAAGGAAGTGGGGAGAGATTTGGGATTGAACTCTAATTCAACCTGGGGTCAGTATGAGGCTCCTAGATACAACTACTAGTTGACTCAGACTTGTGAGCTCATATCTGGTGAAATCAGGCCATCAGCAGGGCACCAAAAATACCTTGGGCTGTGTGGAAGGAGGTAACTAAGTGATATAATGACTTCAAGATAATAAGAGTTTTTTCTTACTCTAAACATTTTATCATTCAACCCATGCTACCTAGCACCATCAGACTAACTTATCATGAACTAACCTTTTGCTTTTTTAAATTTCTCTTTTCAAAAATATTCCAGGAGTTCACTTAACCACCCAATCAAGCTTTAAACATTGCTCTTTATCACATGTCTCACTTTTCCTAGCCAGAATAATTTTCTTGCAGCTTTCTGGCTGCTACTAATATCTATGGTCAGAATTATTTTTTCAGTCTCAAGTTGATTTATCCCTTATGTTTGTTCCCCTGTCTTTGTTCACTCTTTTTTATGCTTATCAAATCCTACCCATTCAACAAGGCCAATACAAAATCCTGGTCCCTACCTGATGTTTCCTGACTTAATAGATTTCATTTTCCACTGAAACCTCCAGCTCTGGTCAGCCTCACACAACTTGACACCTATATTGCTTAATCTTATTCCTTGAAAGTTTCATCATTGTTAACCTCAACACCCCAAGTTGCTCGAAAGATATGTATTGAGAACCAAGTCTTTGTAATCATTCTCCACACTCATGAACATATAAGTCATCAGTGCATTGATCCACAATGGGTTTTAATGCTTGGATTTCATTAAGGTATAGGGGTCCTAGTTTCATGGATCTCACAATACAATGAGGAAAATAAAGATTAAAGTGAAAAAGTAAATTTATTTATTTCTGCCTTGGTATGTTCCACGTTGCAAATGTGTTAATCCAATGAAATGAAAGTAGAGAAGGAGGCTCTAGGTAAAATTAATGATCAAGATCCAGAGAAATATTCTATGAATAAGTTAAACTTGAGCAACAACTTAAATGATGATTAGGAGCTAGCCTTGTAAAGAAAATACACATTGAGTATTTTATCATTTGCATTTTTTATTTTTTAAAGATTTATTTTATTTATTTGAAGGACAGAGTTACAGAGAGGGAGAGGGAGAGAGATGGGCGGGGCTCTTCCATCCGCTGGTTCACTCCCCGGATGGCCACAGCGTTTGGAGCTGTGCTGATCCGAAGCCAGGAGGCAGGAGCTTCTTCAGGATCTCCCATGTGAGTGCAGAGGCCCAAGTACTTAGGCCATCTTCCATGGCTATCCCAGGCCATAGCAGAGAGCTGGATCAGAAGAGGAGCAGCTGGGACTAGAACCGGCGCCCATTTGGGATACCAGCACTTCAGGCCAGGGCTTAACCCCTGTGCCACAACACTGGCCCCTATTTGCATTGTTTATAATGAGAGTAGAAAGGCTGCCAAACACACTTAATCCAGAGTGAAGAAAAAAAAAGCTTTACCCATTTGCAACGTAGACAATAAAGGAAGATATTGAATCTAAAAAAAAAAAAAAAAAAAAAAAAAAGCAAAGGAAAAATTTTCCATAGACTAATAGAAGAACATTTTCAATTACTTTCTGTCTGTGCAAAGATATTGATTTAAATGTGATAGTCACAGCAGCCTTATGACAGAATTTATAGCCTAGAGAGAATTTCAGAAGATTTTTAAAACCTACAATGCTAATATAATGAAGAAGTTATCCTGGATATTGAGGCAAAGAAAGCATGGACATTGTGGTCTTAACTCTGGCTACCAGTGTTGCTAGGAAACATGAGACCTGTATTAATCAGAATTCTCCAGCGGATGAGAATCCATAAAGGATGAAAATGCATGTATTCAAATGTGTATGTGTTTATATTTATAGTGCTATATATTTATTCATGATTTACACATGTATTTATTTTAATTTATTTATTGGGAAGTCAGAGCTACAGAGAAAAGAGGGAGGAGGAAAAGGGGGGTGGGCAGAGAGAGAGAGAAAGAGAAATCTTCCTCTCTGCTGGTTCACTCCCCAGATGGCCACAGTGGTCAGGGCTGGGCAAGGCTGAGCCATTTGCCAGGATCTTATTCCAAGTCTCCCATGAGGGTAGCAGGGGCCCAAGCATTTGCGCCATCTTCTGCTGCTTTTCCCAAACCATTAGCAGAGAGCTGGGTTGGAAGTTGAGCTGCCAGGACTTAGACCGGCATCCATATGGAATGTCAGACTTGTATCCCATGGATTTACTCACTATACTACAACACTGGCTACTGAAAAAGTACTTATTTTAAAGGCTGGATTTTGGAAGCTGTCAAGTCAAAAATCTGCAGGGTTAGAGGAAGGTTGGCTGCAGATCCAGAGAAGAGCTGCAGTTTAAATCCGAAGTCCAAAGGCAATCTGCTGACAGAATTTCCCTTTCCAGGGTCAGTCTTTTTCTACTAAGGATATGATTAAGGTGTTAACTATGATGGTGGTTGTAGGGATACAGAGGGAGCTACATTCAAGAAATATTTTCAAGGCACAGAAAGAAGTGTATTGTTAGATGTATAATGAGGGAGGGGAGAATCCACATTGACGTCCAGAAACTTAGCCTGGATACCCAAGTGGATTTATTCTCTATGATCTGAGACCAGAATATTGGGAGAGGAGTAACTATTTGATATATACAGTGAATTAATATTTGAATATAGTAAGGATGAAGAGCAAGTGGAACTTCCAAAGGAGATATGCAGAAGGTTCTGTGAGCCTTAGGTTCCAAGGATATTTGGGAACTTAAGACCAAAATGTGGGGCTCATCAACATACAGTAACTGTAATGAATATTACCACATATAGCCTGTAGAGAAAAATAGCAGTGAGTCAAGGACAGAGGAGGAGGAACTGATAGGAACACAGGGAAGGAATAAGCAAAGAAATAGAAGGGAACCAGGGGCAGAAATTATGGAAGTATACACTGCACAAAAGAAACAAAAGTGTAAGAAAAGACAGTCATTGACTAGGTCTGCACTATTTGACAACAGCTAGAGTGGAGTGGTGGGAAGGAAAACCATATAGCTTTAGGTTGAGGGAGTTTACAACTACAGCTATTCTCCAACAACAAAATGTAGTTGAGAAGGGAAGGAGAGAGTTAAGAGTAAGTTTAAAGACAAGTATGTAATTGTTTTATGGGAGACACTTGATCATTTTTATAGGCTATACAGCATGAGTTAGACTGAAGTCTGTATAGAAGTTGTAGAATGAAGAGGAGGTCTTTGGTGGAGCACAGTGGGTCAAGAGGAAATGGGGACAAATCAATTCAAGACCCACTTACAAAACTATGTGCATATGTAGTTGGGAAACCCACAAACCAAACAACTTTATGTAGGCAGTCATCATTTCTTCAATGAAATAAGAGCTGAGGTCATCATCAGGATTATAAGTGGGATAGAAGTTAGTGTGGTTAAGGGGCAACTGCTCTAGGTTTAGGATGGCAATAAAAAGAAAGAGGAAACTGCAAAGGGGCCCAGCTTAATTTAGGAACCAAGAATTTAGACAGCCTCCTTAGTTGCTTTGGGTGATGTTTTGCTGGCTGTACTTACAAAAGGAAGAGCCAGTAAGTTGGCAGTGTTGAAGGACTGCTTTGACCAAACACCACGTCAGTCTCTTTTCTTTCACTTCAAGGTGTTATTATAGGAAAAAATTGCTTAAAATATATTCATGTTGTTCCCCCTTCAGATTTAACTAGCTGAGCTTCTTTGTCTTTTACTTAACTATTTCAGCTTAATGTGAAAAGGAAAACGAATTAGTTTCCTTAAAGTTAGAAAATTATCCCTTCCAAATCCATAGGACCAAAACTATCAGAAAAATAACACTAGCAGTTTCACTTTAAATAATGCACTTCTTTCCAGTGAACCTCCAGAACTCTGAATACAGAATTTTAAAGTTATGCATATGCATACAGGTGCATATATTTGACACCATGTGGACCTTTCATTGGAAAACTAAATACTATTCATGCTGGGTAGTTTTCATAATTGCTTTCTTTTTGTATTATTGAAAGGGAGGAAAATCTACTTCCTCTGTATTCATAGGAATGGAAATTAGTATTGGAAATAAACAACTAAAATCTCCAAGAAGATTATGTTAAAGACAATATACAATAAGTTAAAAATACCACACAGAACAAACAAAACCTGATATTGAGCCAGGAAGAAAATGACCATAAAGGTTCGGAATTCAAGGACAAGCTTTCCCAACCCCTTCACTTTCTGCAAGGTACAGGATTTCCACACATAGGGTATCAGAATCTTCCACTGTCCTGCAACCCCTGGTGCAGGCCCATATGTGCTGCAATCCACGAGCACAACAGGATGCGATGGGAATAATCTGCCAGTTTGTCCTTGGAATTCCCTTGTGTTAAGAAATTATATATATTGTCCCTATTGTTATAAATTCATTAAATTAATTACAAAAGGTTTTAAATATTTGACATTCCGCCTCCACCTCCATACTACCCCAGCCTCATATATGATGACGGTTGCTCAAACCTGTGCCCAAGAACATCACTGCGATCCACTTGGCCTTCAAACCTAATCTTGTGAAAAATCCAGTCAGAGAATTGATTAGGTATTATATGTTACATTGGCTGCTTTGCTCCTGATTCCAATTCAGAAATGCTTTAATTCCCGAGTTTTACTATCTTCACTCATTTTTATTACTTTTGAAAAGGTACAAGTAGAATCTCGGTATGCCATATTCCCAGTTCTGGATCTTTCTTTCTTTCTATTTATTTATTTATTGACAGGCAGAGTGGACAGTGAGAGAGAGAGAGAAAGGTCTTCCTTTTCCATTGGTTCACCCCCCCAATGGCTGCTGTGGCCGGTGTGCTGCGGCCGGCGCACTGCACTGATCCGAAGCTGGGAACCAGGTGCTTCTCCTGGTCTCCCATGCGGGTGCAGGGCCCAAGCACTTGGGCCATCCTCCACTGCACTCCCGGGCCACACCAGAGAGCCGGCCTGGAAGAGGGTCAACCGGGACAGAATCCAGCGCCCCAACTGGGACTAGAACCCTGGGTGCCGGCACCGCAGGCAGAGGATTAACCTATTGAGCTGCGGCGCCAGCCTCTTTTTATTTATTTTTTTAAAAAGGGATACACACATTCCAACTGTCTTCTCAATTTCTGTGCAAAGTGCGTGCCTCCAGTGACATTCTTAGAGATCTTCTGTTCCAGGGATTAAATTTACTAAGCTGTTAGATATTTTATCAATGACTCTTAGTTATACCAGTATATGAGTATCATGTAACTTACAGCTTTGTTAAGGAACAATAGATGGAAAAGTGGTAGGAAGCTTGAAACTGCAAATTTTATGACAGTTCTGCCATTAATTAGACATGTTATAGATATCTCAAATGTCAAGAGCCTTTATAAAGTGGGGGAATTCTTGTGAATACTTGTGTTGACGTAGGTTAATTTCCTGCTTCTTAAATTTGTAAGAACCTAAAAGTTGATATAAATGTTGTTTATAGCCTTTAACAAAAAGATTTATGAAATAAATACATTCAAAAATAATGAAAGATGAACAGAAAAAAATTCAAGGACTCATATAAGATATTAGAGTTAGATTCTGCAGTGTTTTGTGTTTGGCTAGCTTTATGATGACTTGACATCTAGGGATAAATTTATCAACCCTGTCACTATTAACATTCAGGACCAGATAACTCTGTGCTGTGGGAGAATGTCCTCTGTACTGTCCAATTCTTGCCAGTATCCTTTGCCTCTACGTGCTAGATGCCAGCACCCCGCCCCCCATCTCCCCCTGCAGTTGTGATGATCAAAAATATCCCCAGACTTTGTCAAATATCTGTTATGAGGCAAATCATCCTAGGTTTGAAGCCACCATTTTGGGGAATCTTTGGGAACCTTGTGATACACACCCACACTGACAGACTCATTCATCTATGAAGAGCAAGAGCATCTTGAACAGAATCCTTCTTGAAGTATTTTACAGATGAGCTTAAAAGAACATAAAATTTTTTTAAAAATGTGTTTGTGTATGTTTGTGAGGGTGTGTGTGTGTGTGTGTGTGTTTGGAGAAGTTTGAGATTTGCAAAAGTTAGAAACTAAATGAACTAAAGGAAAAGTGTTGCTGACTAGGAACAAGGATCAGAAAGGGATGACTGAGGACACTGAAAACAAAATTCTCTGGCCAGATTTTTCTCAATTCTTTCTCAATTAAACTAGCCTGAAACTAATTGATTGCCACTTATCTCCTCTCATTCCCTATACTTAATCCACTGAAAGTCCTACTGACTTTGGCTCTCAGGTGTCTTTTGCCTTCCTCTCTGGTTCCATCTCCATTACCACCTCACTAGTGCAAGTTATCACCACCCTTCATTGCAACACATTGCAACTGTCCCCTGAACAACTTTTCTATACCATAGTCAACAAGATGTTTTTAAAAATTCAGAGCTCCCACTGCTTTGCACCCCTCAATATGTCTCATTGTTCTTAAGACATGAGGCTAACTGGTCTCTATGTGGTAACTCATCTAGAAGATCCAAATGCACACTGTTAACATATTCTCATTCCACTCACTATACTTCCTCTTTTCTCAGATGTTTTCAATTCAAGTCCCTCTATCTTGATACAATTACCTCCCCTTTTCTTTGACCTCAGTTGTAAGTTTACATATACTTCATTAACAATCATCTCCTTCTATTAGAATGGTTGTTGCATGAGAGTTGGAAGGGATCTGGTCTGTTTTTGTCTCCAAAGAGCATCAACACAATGTCAGTATATAATAGACCTCTGATAAATATTTGTTTCATCATTGAATACAAAATATGTCAATGAATGAATTATATTATAGAAAAATCTATGAAGAGCTTCAGTGGAGCTACATCTTCTCAATGTGCATTTCTCTGCTATAAATATGCAGATCTTACTCAATCAGTATGATACCGTCATGGCCATTTCATGTAGCACTAAGCTGTGAGCTCTTGCCAAGCAAGCATGTCAGTTTCAAGAGCTGACTAAGTACCTTTGAGAGAATGAGCAAACAAATGAATGGATGAATGAATGAATGAAAATTCTATACTGTGAACTCCATGAAGACAGACCAATTCTGAAGTTTTGTATGTTAGCACTAGAGATTGTTCAAGTCTTTCCCACGTTGATTTAGTTTCTCTATTTCCTTGTGTTTCTCTTATTCATACTTCAGTGTTGCTCCTGAAAAGTAGGGTTCAAGATAACAAAAGACTGGCTAAGACTTGAATGAGCTGATAAATGCAGGGAAATTTATTGACAAATTGCTTCTGACAGGTAGAATTTTGAAGCATCTGGTAAGCTTTCTTGTCTGGATAGTGAAGATTTCATCTAGCCTCTTCTATAAGCATAGAACTCCAGTTGAAACTGTGGTATATATACATAATATATATATATATATATATATTACTCAGCTATAAACAAAGAATGAAATGCTGTCTTTCTCAATAAAATAGATGCAACTGGAGACTATTATATTTAATGAAATAAGCCAATTTCCAAAAGACAAGTATCATGTTTTTCTTGACTTGTGGTAGCTAATATACAGAGTACAAAAATTAAATGTTTGAGTAAAATGACATTTTGAGATTTGATTATTTTTTCTAGCCCTTGTCTATACTCTTGAGGATCAGTGGATTTTTTTTCTACTTACTACTTGTTGAATTCTTTATTTAGTGGATGGTTAATCTTGTGATTACAAAGTAAACTAAACATATGTTATTATAAAAATTAAAAAAAAATAAGGAAGGAAGGAGGAGAGAGGGTGGGAGCAAGGGAGAGAAAGGGAGAATAAGGTGGGAAGTATCTGTAGGCTTTTAATCTGTATATATGAGATACATGACATTTTTCCCTTATGTAAACAAAAACATTAAAAAAGAAAAAGGAAATCTCAAGATTGCCCAAAGATGACAGTAGCCCATGCAAAGGACTTGACAATACGATGGAATTTGAGCTGTAATCCAGGGGAACTTTTTTTGTTTATCTCATCCTTGCATCTGTCTTCATTATACAAATGATGATAATTATGACAACAGATGATATTTTAGTGAGCATTTAGCTAAGCTATGGATTTGGCTAGTGGCCACTTTATATACATGATTTTAGTTAGACATTTTACTTAGACTACTCTAGATGGTATAATTGTTAAGAGTCAGGAAATGAGGCTGAGAGAGAAATTCATGCATCCAAATTCTTATTCTATATCTGTGATTCTCTATTGGAGAATGAGAGAAAAGAGAAGGTGACCATAATACTGAAATTGCCATTTTTGTACAGTGTGGTATTTTTATTATACCCAAAACTATGATTTACTGTTTTGGCTTGAATATGTTCAGTTTCTGTTGGCACTGAATGTGTAAGTTCATTCTAATGCTACCTAAAGTTGAAAAGCATTTCACTTTTACAAGTCAACTTCACATGCATTGTTTTGTTTGATACTTAAACACTTTTTAGTAAGAATCATATCCCAGGGATGGTCATTTGACACAGCAGGTAAGCCTTAGCTTGGGAAACTCACATTCCATATGAGAGTGTCTGGGTTCATGACTGGTTCATGTTGTGGATCCCAGTTTCCTACTAACATGCCCCCTGGAAGGCAGCAGATGTTGACTCAAGTTCGTGATCCCTGTCCCCCTTGTGAGAGACCTGGATTGAATTCCTGGCTCACATGAATCATTTGGGGGAATGAACCAACACATGGGCTAGTTCGTTCTCTCTCTCTCTCTCTGAGTGTTTATGCCTGTCTGCCTGTCTCTCTGCTTCTTAAATAAAGTAAATGAAAGATTTAAAAATTAAAAAAGAATGGTATTCTCATTTTATATATGAAGATGCTAATACTGAACCCAAAATCTGTAGGCACATGTGGTTCTGCAGACCTTTAACAAAAGTCTTGGGATTCTGAGTTCAATGTTTCACTTATACAGTGTTTGACAAATTTCTTTTTCAAGATGAGGAGAGAAGAATGATTACTACCGAGTCCAGGAGAGGGATCTGTGATAAAGCAAGCCTTTAGAAGTGTGTGGGATTATAAATGTCGTGTGATGTCCTGTGTAGAGTAAATATAACCTTGCCTCAGAGGTGAGAATTCATGCAAAGTTGAAGGTAAGTCAGGATTGAAATAAACAAAATAGCTTTTAGTTTTCTAAAAAATTTTTGACATAGGGAGGAAGCATCAACATCAGTTGTGAGTTGTTGGGATGGGAAATCTGGAGAAATGACTTAGGGGCTTGAGTGAGAGGGTTAAAGACCATGGTGAAGAACTCAAATGAAGTGTAGCGATGTGTATATGGGAAAAAGAAAAATGCAAAATGATCTAACACATTTTCTTCACAATTATATCAATTCAACTGAATTTTAAAAACAGAATACTGCCTGTAATAGTAATAGCTACCTTTTGAGGTAAAACACACACACACACTCACAAATGCACACACTCATGCATTTGCACATACACACAAAAACAAATTTACTATCACTAACTTTACTATGGCATAACGTTTGGTGTAGTGGTTATAAGCAGATCTGTGAAGCATTGTTGCAGGATACAGGCCTTGTTTCTGCTTCTGTTAGCTTTGCAATCTTGGTCAGATGACTGACCTTCTCAGTTCCTTGCTGTTTACTTTTGTAAAATGGAAATAGTAGTAGAAACTCCCTCAGAAGATTGTTTTAAGCAATAAATAAATAAATAATGACCTAAAATAATGTCTGATCCATGGTGAGCATAAATATTTGCATTCATTACTCTAATAATTTCACTTTACCTAATGATGAAATAAAGATGTAGAGATGTAACTGGCTCAAAATCACATTATCACACAGCTAGTAAGTACCAGAGCTTGACCTTGAACCCAGAACTAATAATGCTTTTCTGCAAAGTCTCACACTGTCATATCACTCCGAAACATGGTTACACTCCTAGATTCTATCAACAAAGTCTAAGATCCATACTCTTCATTTCGAGAGCTATTAAATAACAATATACCTCAAAGATATTTACCTGAGAATCCATGGGACCTGTGAATAAGTGATTATGTGTCAAAGTGAAATCAAGCTTATGGAAAGAATTACAGCTGCTAATCAACTGACTTTAAGAAAAATGGGGCATTGTGGCCGGCGCCGTGGTTTAACAGGCTAATCCTCCACCTTGCGGCGCCGGCATACCGGGTTCTAGTCCCGGTTGGGGTGCCGGATTCTATCCCGGTTGCCCCTCTTCCAGGCCAGCTCTCTGCTATGGCCCGGGAAGGCAGTGGAGGATGGCCCAAGTCCTTGGGCCCTGCACCCCATGGGAGACCAGGAGAAGCACCTGACTCCTGGCTTCGGATCAGCGAGATGCGCTGGCCGCAGCGATGATTGGAGGGTGAACCAACGGCAAAAAGGAAGACCTTTCTCTCTGTCTCTCTCTCTCTCTCACTATCCACTCTGCCTGTCAAAAAAATAAAGAAAGAAAGAAAAATGGGGCATTCTTCTTTTTTTTTTTTTAACTAAGGTCTATTTTCAATTAAATTTATACACATGTGATTAACTCTGTTAAGTAAAGAGTTCAACAAATAGTATGAAAAAAAAAAAAAAACTGTTTCCCAACAGTCAAGAAAAGGACAATTCAAAGTCATTGCTTCTCAAACTGTCAATTTCACTTCTACAGATTGCCTTTTAGGTGCCCTATTAGTTATCACAGCTCAGGGAGAACATATGATATTTGTCCCTTTGGGACTTATTTCACTAACTCTGATGTTTTCCAGATTGATCCATTTTGTTGCAATTGACCGGATTTCATTTTTTTTAAACCACTGAGTAGTATTCCTTGGTGTACATATCCCATAATCTCTTTATCCAGTCTTCAGTTGGCGAGCATTTGAGTTGATTCCATGTTTTAGCTATAATGAATTGAGCTGCAATAAACATGGGGGTACAGATAACTCTTTCATATGCTGATTTCATTTCCCTTGGGTAAATTCCCAGGAGTAGGATGGCTGGGTCATATGGTAGGTCTGTATTCAGATTTCTGAGGTATCACCCTACTACTTTCCACAGTGGCTGTACCAGTTTACAATCCCACCAACAGTGGAGTAGGGTATGTTTTCTCCCACATCCTCATCAGCATTTGTTTTTTGATTTCTATATGAAAGCCATTTTAAGGGGGTGAGGTGAAACCTCATTGTGGTTTGGAATTGCATTTCCCTGATGGCTAGTGATCCTGAGCATTTTTTTAATGTGGTTGTCAGCCATTTGGATTTCCTCTTTTGAAAAATGTGTGTTTAAGTCTTTTGCCAATTTCTTCACTGGATTGTTTCTTTGTTTTGGATTTCTTGATATATTCTTTATATATTCTGATTATTAATTATTTGTCAGTTGTATAGTTTGCAAATAATTTTTCACATTATGTTGGTTGTCTTCTCTGAGTGTTTTTTTTTTTTTCGGTACAGAACTTCTCAATTTGATGTAATCAGAAAGAGAGGGAGGAGGAAGAGCAGTGGGATTGGGGGGAGCGGGAAAGGCGGGAAGCATCACCATGTTTTAATTTGAAGTGCATGAAGTTTGTAAATCTATATAGTTCTGCATATAATCCTACGGACTTCTAAGGGTACAGTTTAAATACTTGCCATGCGACCCAAAAATCCCCTTAAGCTGGGTGGTAAAAATAGCATTTTAAGTGTTAAGGTGATCATATGGATAGGATCAAGTGTTGAAATGATCTTATAGATAGGATTAAGAGTTAAAGTGATCATATAGATAGGACTATGTGTTTGGTAATAATAATAGATAGAATTAAAAAGGAGTGAATGCTCCAGCATGGGAAACAGTCCATACAGCAAACTCATAGAATGATAATCGCTTTAAGTGGCACTGTGACCTCAGAATCAGCCCTTAAGATTTCCTGGTCTGGCTGAAAAGTCCACAAGAGCATTTCAGGCATGGAAAGCCAAGACACTGTGGCAAAAAAAAATGTCCTACATGAAGGACCTCAGTTGGTGAGACCTCAGTGGAAAGAAGTGGTCATCAAAGAAGGATGTACTTTTCTCTGAAGGGTGGAGAGAACTTCCACTTTGCTTATGGCCTTGTCTAAATACTGGTGGAGTTTGTGGATTTTTAACAGTTTCCACTGCCTAGGCAACTCATGTCAAGAGCTTCAAGTTATTACTAACATCATACATAAAGGAGTTAATTGTTAAATTAACAATAGGAGTCACTGTGCACTAACTTCCCATGCAGGACCTCTGTTCCTCAGAGTTGTATTATGAGAGTTAACAGTAAAACTTGTTCTCAAAGATTTATTTCATTTTAGTGTATTAAGTGGAGGATACTCTTCTGTCTCATAAGTTTTAGTTATGCCTATGTGTCCAATTCCATTGCTCATTTTCTTAGGTGCTGCCTTAATTAATGATAAAACTTGCTCTCAAGGACTTACATTTTTAATGTAATAGGTGGAGGATACTCTCCTATTTGCTAAGTTATAGTTATGTCTAAGAACTCACAAAGTATGTATGATTCTTGGGTGCTTCTTTAAAGTCCATTAAATTTCTCTCCTTAAAAAAAAAGAAGTGAAATTAATATCAAGGTATAATGACTTTGAACATCCTTCATCTAAACTGTTGAAGGACAGTTTTTTTTTTTAGTTCATGCAAATTGTTGAACTGTTTACTTAGTATAGAGTTGGTCTTATATGTATAAAGTTAATTGAAAATAGATCTTAATGGAGAATAGCACTGGGAATGATAGAGGGAGGAGGAAGTGGGATGGAAGTGTATGTGGAAGTGTTGGTACGGTAGGAAGAAACACTGTATTCCTAAAGTTGTACTTATGAAATGCATGAAGTCTGTATCATCAAATAAAAGGTTTCTTTGGTATAAAAAAAGAAACCTCTGTCTCTCTCTGTCTACCCCTCTCTCTGTAACTATGCATTTCAAATAAATAAATAAATCTTTTAAAATATATAAGTATATAATTTAAAATAAGAAAATTATCCTATATTTGCAGTTGGACTAAATATAATTACAAGGATCTTTAAATGTGGAATAGGAATGATAGTCGATCTCAGGGTGGTAAGAGGAGACAGAGGCTTATCCAGTCATTTCTGGCTTTGAAGGCCACCAGCCAGTCCTCCAGAGTAGCTACTTCTAGAACCTGGAAGATGAAAGAAAACAAATTCTCAGCAAGGGCTTGAGAAAAGAACACAGCCCTGCCAGCATCTAGATTTAAGCTTAGTGAGACTCACTTGTGACTTCTGACTTCCAGAAATGTAAGATCAAAAAATTGTGTTGTTCTAGACTACTTTATTTTTATTCATTTGTTACAGCAGCAATAGAAAATTAATGGTGTCCATAGTGTGGTCATGGAGAAAAGGATGCATGAATTCTACTGAAACTAAAGATTGACTAGTACTTCTTCATGCTGGGAAGGATGGAAACAGTATGAAAGTGTTAGTGATCAAGTCTAAGATTTGCATTTGAGTGTATTTTGGGGAGCTATTCAGTATTTTTGACTTAATAGGAAATTGTTTCTGAATAAAACTGGTTTTCAGACTTAAGAAATAATAATAAATAGTGCCATATATGAAGTATTCGCTCTTCCACTACCAAATATCACTCTTGTCACTATAGGTCATCAGGGTAAGCAGTATTGACATACTGTGAAACAGGCATGGTCCTTACAGGTTAACAGATGCAGGTTCAAGTTCTGACTTCATCCATGGTAACTGTTGTTAGGTATGTGATGGAGCCTTTCTGAGCTGTGATTTGTCAGTAACATAATGATAATAATGTTATTACTGTGTGACTACTGATGGGAAAGCCACTTCCCATGGCACCTACCATTCGGTGAAATAGCCTGTAATTAGGAGTTATTTTTTTTTCTATCTGCATTTTAAAGATATGGATGCTAAGGCCATTGAAGAGAATAACTAGATTGAAACAGTTAACTACTTGATGATAGAGTCAGGACTTGATCTATGTTTTTTAAATCATATTATGGAGTTTCTTCCATCAAATCTCATTGTTTTCCTTAAATGACTTTTTAAAATGTATTGCTATAATCAGTAACTTGATAAACTAATCTGACTACATTAATCAATTTATAATTTAAATCTTGTCTGTGTTGAACAAGAATGGAAAGTGACTTGATCAAATTTAATGCTTGAAGAAGATACCTGTATCAGCATATTTAACACTGCTGCTAATAAGATGCCATCCTGGGAAGTAGAGCAGGCCTGTTATCTGATGGCACATTCTAGACTCAACAATTGCTGATGGTTAAGTGTGGCTACACTCCAGGAGCAAAATTCATGGATTCTCTTCTTATCATTCAGCATCTGTATTGTTTGCTTATGGAACATCTGGAGAATATGTTGGCAGAAATCTGCTGAGGAAAACTATCTGTTCTCACAATTCAGAATTAATTTAAAGCAGGGACATGCATAGAGCATGGAAGGACCAGTAAATGGTGAAACACCCTATCCACCTCAGGAAATGTATTTGAAAAATATCTTGCAGACTACTGTTAATACACCCAACATTTTGTTAGGCTTAATAATAAACAAGTATTATCAAGGCTTGGAAAGCTAAATATTTAATTCAGTACCTTACTAATCAAGATACTCCTCAGGATGAGTTTAAGTCTGGTAGGCCTTATTATTGCCAAATTAAGATATTGGAGCCTGAAGTGGTTAGAAACAGTGATGGAGATGGAGTTTCTAACAAATTATATATATATATATATATGTGTGTGTGTGTGTGTGTGTGTATGTATTTATGTATATGTATATACACACATATATAATATATATATACATACACACGTAGATTACGTTAGAAACTTTTTTTAATAAGTTACTTTGAGTTGTAGCCACTGTGTAAGATACAAACCAGTGACAAATCTCATGGGTCTGTTGTATGGTATTTCATGCATAATTATAATGAAGGTGGGAAATCAACAGTATGTTAAAAATGGCACAGAAAAATCATATGTAACTTCAAAAATATAGCACATTTAGTTGGGGGAATAAGGAAAAGCATTCTGGAAGTGCTCTTTTAAGTTTTAGAGAATAAATCAGAATTTCATCTGAGGCCATGGGGATAAAGGGAGAACTGTATGAGCCTGCATTGTGCGGGAGGGGCATGTGTATATGAATGAATGAATGGTGGTACATTTTAATGGGAAGCACATGAAGAATTTTAGCTTGCTCATTCAATAGAATGTATATGAAGTAGCTCCTCTGTGCCATGCTTATTTTGTGGGCAGAAAGATGAATAAGACAGACAGGATCCCTACCTTCACAGCAGGTAGTAAAACTTGTGCATGGATACCACATATTAAAATGAAAAAAAATCATGGAAGAAAAAAGTACCACAGAAAGTGAAAGAAGATTATTGTAATGAAATGAGCATTGTTTTTCATTTGCTTCACTATAGGAAGAGGATATATCTATGATTGACTATTGTTAAGTAAATGCAGCACTTGCAGATAGATCTGTTCTTGGGAAAAACAGAAGATACTTTCACTCCCCCTTTTGTTTTAATAGAAAGACATTAAGCAGTCCTCAATAATTGCTCACATAATTCTATGTAAACATTAATACTATATAATATTCATGTTGAGTTTATTATGTTTTTTATGTTTTAACTAGTTAATACAGGCAACAGTACACAGTAGCTACCATTGTTATCATACCTACCTTATAGATAAAGGAATTAAGGCACTGAGGAGTTCAGTGTCTCATCCAAGGCTCATGGTTTTATAGCTAGTTAGTGGTAGAGCTGAGATGAACCCAGGAAGACATCTCCAGCTCAGCTAATACAAGCTGCATCTGATTCCTAGAAGTTTGCTCATGCAGCTAGAAATTGAGAGCTAGAAATTTATGTTTGCCACTGCTTTAGGTTCTGTCTGCCTAATATTTCTCTTGAAATTCTCCTAAGCGGTGATAAAATTCATTTTGAGGTGTATTCGAGGACCCTGCACAGATACGTGTAAAAATGGAAGATGCTGTTTCTTACAGTATTACAAGACTTCAGAATTTAGTGAGCAGGCTTTTGATTCTTTTATGGGAGTTCAGCAGGTCAAAGTTCTAGGACTAAGTAGGGTCTAAACACTCCAGAAACGTACACTCAGTCCTTCCATGTCAGGCAAAGGGAAGTTCCCTGCTGGGTTTAACATTCTTGCTTTGTTCTCTAATCAGCAAAAATTCTTTTTCCCAAAGTCAGTATCTGTTCATGCATTTCCACAGGCCTGGGAGGAAGGATATTATGCAGAGAACACACCCAAGCATGTAACGGGATAAATTAAAAGATCCAGATGGACACCCAATGTACTCACATAAATACATAAAAAAACCAAACTAGAGCGCTAAGCAGTGGCACTTATTGTAAAATTGCACTGAATACTGCCATTTCCTCTATTTCTAAACTAATTTAGATTTCAGGGCTCATTTGCAGTACTGGTTCTATAGCCATCGGTAACCCAGGGGACTTTTGCATTCTCTTATTCTCATATATTAGTCTTTTTTCCTGTTCTTTTAAAGGCATAAAACTTTTTAATGAACTTACTCTCAAACCTTTCATTGTGGGAAAGCACTAGTTCCTGAGATTCTCATTGCAAATCCAAGGAAAAGAGAAGAGCCCCATGCTGATTCTCATTTGTCTTTCCTGAAAATTGACCTTAGGGCACATGGTCAGCAGTATGTGGAGGTGTTTGGGCACTATTAACCTCACTCATGGAAGCCACCTCACAGGTCAAAGACAAACAGCAAAAATAATAGAGGAGAAAAGAAGTTCAAGAGTTCATTCACCACCAACAAGAGGCCAGATTTCCTTCTACATGATGGTGATCCCAGAAGGGCCTTTGATGTGTGTTCTTTCACAAAATTTGGGTATTTGGAAATATCACAAGTAATTATTTCACCTACAAACAAAAGATGGTAACTCAGTGTCAGATCCCATTATGAATTCAGACGGAAGAGTTTTTGAGATTCATCCTTGAATCTTAGATGCCTGAACTCCATATTTGCTTGTTTGGCACAGTTACCTTTACATGATCCAGAAGGAATAGAGAATTTTATGTAGAAATGTATTTTTATTTATTTATATTTTTTTATTTAAGATTTATTTTTATTTTATATTTTTATTTGTCTAAGATTTATTTATTTGAAAAAGTTACACACAGAGAGGAGGAGAGGCAGAGAGAGAGAGGTCTTCCATCCACTGGTTCACTCCCCAGATGGCCATAATGGCCAGAGCTGTGCCAACCCAAAGCCAGGAGCCAGGAGCTTCTTCCGGGTCTCCCACACAGGTGCAGGGGCCCAAGGACTTGGGCCATCTTCTACTGCTTTCCCAGACTATAGAAGAGAGCTGGATTGGAAGAAGAGCAGCCAGGACTCCAACCAGCACCCATATGGGATGCCGGCGTTTCAGGCCAGGGCATTAACCCACTGCGCCACAGTGCTAGCCCCAGAAATGTATTTTTAATATTGTATATTTTTAAATAGTAAAGGCAAGTTTACTTTCATTGGAAATCACTGTTTGCTAAATCATTCCACGTTATGTTTTAAG
Organism: Lepus europaeus; assembly: GCF_033115175.1. NCBI lineage: Eukaryota > Metazoa > Chordata > Mammalia > Lagomorpha > Leporidae > Lepus > Lepus europaeus. Next base: position 67,285,213 of record NC_084838.1, on the reverse strand, counting down.
GTTAGATAGTAGGAAAGTATAAAACTAGTATGGTGGAAACACCATTGTTTCCACAATTTAATATGAAAGTTAGAATCCTTAATGCCCAAAGTTGAATATGAATGAATGCTATAATTGAGGTGTTTTTCTTAAGTTGTTGACATGAGTAGATTCTAGAAATTATCACATTAAGAAAACTCCAGTAGTCCAGTTTATATTCTCAACTTCCTTAACATACCTGTAGAGTATTCTGCACATAGTAAACACTGAATAAATGCTTTTTGAATAATTACGGAATTAAAACAGACTGGAAAAAATGCACACATTTACAAACACACTAGGAACTATTTGGATGTGCAACGAGCTGCGTAACATGAACAGGTGTCACTTTTCATGAAGCAGAGAGAGGAGAACTGGCTCGGATCAAGCAAGCCAGGTTCAGAGTCTTGACCCTCTGTTATCTTAGGTAAAGTGCTCAGACACCTAGCTGCATCAGCTGAGATGAGACCAATAGCTGTGTCAGTGTCCTCATGTGGAAGTGAAAGTCACTTCTGTCAGGAAACATTTTCCCAGTGAGTTCTATTTTGTTTTAATAATTTTTAAAAATTTATTTGAGTGACAGAGAGATTGAAGTAGGAAAGGTAGGGGAGAGCAAGAACGAGAATGAAAGAGAGGGAGAATCAGCAACAGAGAGATAGAGATGTTACAGAGAGAGAGATGATAGAGATGGAGATGAGGAAGAGGGAAAGGGGGAAAGGGAGAGAAGGAGAGAGAGAGAGACAGAAAAACCCCCACTGGTTCATTCCTCAAAACCCAGCATTGTGCATTGGCCAGTGCTGAACTGAGGTGGAAGCTGGAAGCTGGAAACTCAATCAGGGACCCAGTTACTCAAGCTATCACCTATTACCTCCCAAGGGCTGCACTGGTTGGTAGCTGGAGTCAGGAGTCAGAGCCAGATGTTGTTCCCAGGCACTTTGATATGGTATCTTAACAATTCCCTATTTAAAGAGTTACTAAGTTTGAAATACTGTGCGTCATGATTTGGCATTATTTTTATTCTAAGCAATATAAAGGTTGTTTTAATGATTTGAAATCATTTAAAGGATTCTACCTGGGGCGTGAAGATGAGAAGAAGCTGAACTGAGAGTCTATGTCCCCAAATCCCAACCTCTCACCTAGAGTAGGTTTGCTTTTATATATTTTGTATGACTTGAACTTCCAGATAAGATTCCAACTGAAGAAATAATTCTGTTTCTTATAAAGAAAAGGATTAAAAACCATTGCATTAACCTCACTTATTTGAATTTAGAACTATGACAATAGAAAACAGCCCAAATATCCATGAATAGGAGCATGGGTAAGCAATTTATACTGAATTCATATAATATAACTCAGCATTACAAAGAAGTGAACTACTTATACAGATAACAATATGGATGGATCTCAAGAGCATTATGTTGAGCAAAAAGGGCCATTCACAAAAGAGTGCCCACGTTATGATTTCATTTCTGTAGTCTTAATTATATGTTTATGCATCCTTTTTCAACAGCTATTGACTGAAGAAAAGCACAAAAAACTTTTTGGAATGATAGAAATGTTGTATTTCTTGATCTGGCAATTGATTGCTCAGATATAGTTTTGAAAAAGTCATTGAGCTGTACACTTACAATTCGTATAATTCTTCCTATTTATATAATACTATGAGTTCAGAAAGTAGGCACAGTTTTTTGAACACTGTTATACAGCTAGGAAATGGAATCAGCTAAGTTCCAAAGAGACACAAAGGGTAATCCTAAAAATGCATGCATCTCATTGTGATAGTCTCTCTCCCCACTTCCAGCCCCCAACACAACACATACACTCTTCCCCATTAAACTTATTTGCTTTCTTAGCCCCTCTCTCTTCTCTCTGTATTTTTCTTTCCAGATTCTACTGTGTTGTTAGATGTTACAAAATATTACATTGAAAAACATAGTCTGTATTTTTTTAGTAGCTTTGTTTTCCTATCATCTCATAAAAATCTTCTATGGGTAGAGACATACATTATTATATATTTTTAAAAATTTATTTGTTTGAAAGGTAGAGTTACAGAGAGGGAGAGACAGAGAAAGACATTGAGAGAGATTTTCTATCCACTGGTTCACTCACATAACGGCCACAACAGCCGGGACTAAAGCAGGCCAAAGTCAGAGGCCGGAGATTTCTTCCAGGTCTCCCTTATAGGTGCAGGGGCCCAAGTACTTGGGCCATCTTCCACTACTTTCCAAGGCATGTTAGTAGGGAGCTGGATTAGAAGTGGAGCAGCTGGATCTCAAATCAGTGGCCAGAGATTATGCTGGCATCACTGGCAGCAGCTTAACCTACTATGCAACAATGCTGGTCCCAAATTAGTATATTTTTAAAAATTCCTAGCCTAATAAAGGCATCTTGTCCTAGAAAAAGTATTTTACTAACTCTGATACACAAACATCTATTTCTAAGATCTGAGAGGTGCTTGCGTATAAAATAGCAGTTAACAATTATAGAGCTGCTGCAAGTGTTTGACATAGTTATTAAAATGCCACTTGGGATGCCTGTATGTCATACTGGAATAAGTACCTAGATTGAAGTCCTGACTCTGCTCCTGATTCCAGCTTCCTGTTAATGCACATTACAGAGGTTGGAAGGTGTTAGCAGGTGATGGCTCCTGTCCTTGAGTCTTTGCCAACAATCCAGGGGGACCCAGATTGAGTTCCTGGCTCCTGGCTTTGGCACTGATCCAGCCCTGATTGTTGTAGGCATTTAGGCAGCGAATCAGCAGATGAAAGATCTTTGTCTACGTGTTCTTCTGCCTTTCAAAGAAAGAATAAATAATTTTAAAAACTGTGGATCACTTACTGTGAGTCAAATACTGTTCTAAGCAATTTGTATAGATTATTTAATTTTTCAGCAAACATCTGAGGTAAATGCAAATGAGAAAGCTGTGGCACAAGGAGAAAGTAACGTGTCTAAGGTTACACAGAAAGTCAGTAAAAAGCTGCTGCAGGAACCCAGGCATTGTGACTCCCTTATCGCTGGAGCTGTTTGAGCAAAACTGCCATCTCTAACTAAGCAGACAGGAGATATTCGCCTTAGATCTAAGTACCCTCTGAGAACCCAGGCTTACAGCAAGATATCCTGCCTGTTGAGTGCTTTCTGCCTTTTTTTTTTTTTTCAAAGATTTTCAAACTTACTAGCTCAACTGGAAAGATGTTCCCAGGTGATGTTAGCAGGCGAGAGACCAGTAAATTTTCCTGAAAGGCAATGCAGCGATCAACAAAGAAACGGAGGACATTCATGTGTCTCAGTTGACTGATAGAAATGACACTAGTGTGCTTTTAACCTTCCTTTGGAGCAAAGTAAAGGCACTATGACTCCTTAAGCAGCTTTGCAGTGCTGAGCCCAGTGTGAGGCACAGATGGGTAAGTGCTTGATGAATGTGTGATATGTGAGGATCTAAATCACAGCAAATGTCTTTATGTGGCAATACTGTACCACAAACAAGGTGACTTAAAACAACAGTAGGCTATTCTCTCCCTGTTCTGGAGGCCAGAAGTCTCCAATCAAGTTGATGGCAGGGCTGTGATCTCTTTGAAGCCTCTCTGGGAGGATTCTTCCTTATTGTTTATTTTATCTTATTTGAAAGATAGATAGATAGATAGATAGATAGATAGATAGATAGATATGGAGAAAACAAGAGGGCCCCCTCCCCCCAATCATTCCCTAAATGCATGCAACAGCTAGAGCTGGACCAGGCCAAAGCCAGGAGCTCAATCTAGCTCGCCCATGTGAGTGGCAGAGACCAAATAACTTGAATCAATCACCTCCCACTTCCCAGGGTACACATGTCAGGGAGCTGGAATCAAAAGCAGAGCTGGAACTCAAACCCAGGCTCTCTGATATGAGATCTGGGCATCCCGAGCAGAATCTTTACTACTAGGCCAAATGCATACCCCTATAATTTAGTTTTTTAATTTTTAAAACATTTTAGAACAAGAAGGTGAAAGGTCTTCCATCTGCTGGTTCACTCCCCAAATGGCCACAATGTCTGGAGCTGAGCCTATCTTAAGCCAGGAGCCGGGAGCTTCTTCCAGGTCTCCCACGTGGGTACTTGGGCCATTTTCCACTGATTTCCTAGGCCATAAGCAGAGTGCTAGATTAGAAGAGGAGCAGCCAGGACACAGACTAGCACCCATATAGGATACCAGTCCTGCAGGTGGAGGCTTAGCCTACTACACTACAGTGCTGTCCTTAATTTTATTTTTAACTGAAAAATAATTGTATATATTTATATAATTTTTGATGTATGATGTTTACATTGTGGAAAGATTAAGTCATGCTAGTTAACATATCCTTCACCTCACAGTTATCATTTTTTTTGTGTGTGGTGAAAACATAAAATCTACTCTTTTACCAATTTTGAAATGTATATCAGTATTACGTATAGTCACCATTCTGTGCAGTAGGTCACAGAAGCTTATTCCTGCTGTCAGCTGAAACATTGTACCCTTTGAGACCTCCAATTTTGGTGTTGTGGCACAGCAGGTTAAACCTCTGCTTGCAATGGCAGCATCCCACATGGCAGTGCAGCCAATCCAGCTCCCTGCTATTACATGTGAGAAAGCAGTAGGGGATTAGTGTTTCAACATTTCTTTTTGGGGGACATAATTCAACCCCAATAAGCCTGAATCACCCCAGTCTTATGTAGTTCTCCTTGGTCATTTAGCTACCCCCTCTTCTCTTCCCTGTCATTCTAATTTGCAAAGGCCTTGAGCTATGCCCAGAAACCCAGTATTCTCACTGACACACTGTCATTGCTTCATCTCTCTCCACGATAGATTAATCATCTCTGGGAAAAGACTTTAAAAATGATTTCTGCTTTTCACTCTGACACCAAGTTCATTTCACTCTCAAAACTCCAGGCTAAACAGGACCTTTGAGATAAATTTTACATTAGTTTATCTCGACAAATAAATATTCCACAACACAGTATTTAATATCGTTGGGCTACCTCCTGTGTGTGCAATTGCCAGCAAATTCCTACCAAGTTGATGTCAGAATGTGGAATTAGTGACTAATAAAATGGAACAGACAAAAGGAGAATGGTGAGTTACAGAAGGGATGGGCATGATATATGAAAATCATTAGCTATTCCTTAAAGAACATTTATGTGATTACATGAATGTGAAAATGCAATGCAATCTTTTAGAATTTCAGTAGTCACAGGAATGCTCTGAGCAGATGGAGTGTGTGACTGATGATTCAATAATTGCACTCATTAAAAATTTTCACACTTTTAATTTCTCCCCAGCCCCCATCCCCTACCCCATTCTGTGAAGAGCTTAGAAATGAAAAGGTTTTGTCATTGTCAGCAGATAGATAATAATTGAGTTTGCTTTGATTTCCCGAGGTGCCTTTGCCCCACCTCAGGGTTCCTGATTGACAGCTCAGAAGCCTAGTAAAATGTTGGAATGAACCATAGCGATATCAGAGACGAGCTAGCCTAGGATGATCTTCCTTCTGCCTTCCTTGTCTCACACAACAACCCACCTCACACATAGACAGCATGTGTGCTTGTGTCTCTCCAAGTCACTACATCACAGATTTTAGGCATGGAAAAAAAATTATTAAGTGCACAAAATTGAGCTGACAATTTTTGATTTCAATTTTTGAAAAACTACTCACCCCTTGTCATAGCCAAGAATAAATTAGAGTGTGAATTGGAGGGATGCAGTGGGTAGGAAGAGTCAACGGCTGAGGCAGTAATGTCAAGATGGTAATAGAACTTACATTGAATATCTGAGGTTATAACAATATGTTGCAACTTCAACATCTGCAAATTGATGGAATGACTTCTGACTGGAAAGGGCTCAAAAATGGCTGAACCACTCAATAAAAGTGAAACTTAGGGGCAGATGTTGTGGCACTGTGGGTTAAGCTACCACTTGGGACTCCTGTCTTCCATATCAGAGTGTGTGGGTTTAAGTCCCATGTTTTATCCAGAATCTCTGCTAATGTGTACCCTGGGAGGTGGCTAGTGATGGCTCAAGTACTTGGATCCTTCACCCAGAGGGGAGACTCAGATGGAGTTCCTTGATACTGGCTTTGGTCTGGTTCAGCTAACTGTTGCAGGCTTTTGGTGAGCAGACCAGAAGATTAAACTCACTGTCACTCTCTCTCTCCCATAATTTTGCCTTTCAAATAAGTAAATAAAACTTTTAAAAGAAACTATTTCTTTTTATATTCATTAATGTATTGCATTCATTACTCAGTGGAAAAAAAGTATTATCTACTAGCAAGAAATCTAGATTGTGTTCTGACTCATTCCACTAAGTAGCTGTGTATCCTTTACCTTTCCAGGCCTCATTATGCTCAGGCCCAAATCTATGGCTCTGTATTATGTGAAACATTGACTACTTACTCAGCAGAAGGTACAGCAGAGCAAACAAACATTTGCTGAGATATTAACCCCTCTGAGAAGTCTGTAGTTTCACTAAGGAGATATGGCACAGTTGCATGTACAGAAAGATAGCATTATTTTATTATTATTATTTTTTTAAAATTTTATTTAATGAACATAAATTTCCAAAGTACAGCTTATGGATTACAATAGCTTCCCTCTCCATAACTTCCCTCCCACCCACAACACTCCCCTCTCCCACTCTCTCTCCCCTTCCATTCACATCAAGATTCATTTTCAATTATCTTTATATACAGAACATCAATTTAGCATATATTAAGTAAAGATTTCAACAGTTTGCACCCAGAGAAACACAAAGTGTAAAATACTATTTGAGCACTAGTTATAGCATTAATTAGACACCTAAGCATAATTGTGTATTAATTACAAAGTTCAACCGATAGTTTTAAGTAGAACATAAAAAAATACTAAAAGGGTAAAGTATTAAGTTCTTTTTTTTTCTTTTTTTGTTTGTTATATAGTTTTTTTTTTTATTTCATAAACGTGAATTTACAAAGTGCAACTTTTCTATTGTTGTGGCTTCCCACCCCCCCCACAACGTCCCTCCCTCCCGTGGCCCTCCCCTCTCCCACTCCCTCTCCCATCCCATCCTTCATCGAGTTTCCTTTTCAATTACCTTCATATACTGAAGATCAACTTAGTATATACTAAGCAAGGATTTCAACAGGCTGCACTCACACAACCACACAAGGTATAGGGTATTGTTCGACTAGTAGTGTTTTCAAGTTTCATAGTAAAACACATTAAGGACAGAGATCCTACGTGGGGAGCATGTACCCAGTGACTCCCGTTGTTGATTTAACAATTGGCACTCTTATTTATGACGTCAGCAATCACCCGAGACTCTTGCTATGAGCTGTCTAGGCTATGGAAGTCCCTTGAGTTCACCGACTCTGAACTTGTTTAGTCAAGGCCGTATCACAGTGGAGGTTCCTTCCTCCCTTCAGAGAAAGGCGCCTCTCTCCTTGATGGCCTGCTCCTTCTGCTGGGGTCTTGTTCACCAGGGTCTTTCATTTAGATTGTTTTTTTCCACCGTGCCATGGCTTTCCATGCCTGTGAGACTCTCATGGACCTTTTAGCCAGATCCGAATGTCCCAAGGGTTGATTCTGAGGCCGGAGTGCTGTTTTGGGTGTTTGCCATTCTATGAGTCTGCTGTGTGTCCTGCTTCCCCCGCAGGATCATTCTCTCCCTTTTAATTCTATCCTTCATTATTTGCTTACACTGCTCTTATTTGGGAAATCTCTTCAACACATACCCTATCTTTTTGATCAGTTGTGTATTTATACTTATCACTTTACCAAGTGCGCTGGCATTGGTACCTGCCTCCTTGGTAAGATTGAGTTGAAATCCCCTGGCACATTTCTAGTGCCACCATTGGAGGTAAGTCTGAGTGAGCATGTGCTAACCTATATATCTCGTCCCTCTCTTATTCCCACTCCTATGTTTAACAGAGATCACTTTTCTGTTAATTTTAAACGCCTAAGAATGATTGTGCGTTGATTACAGAGTTCAACCAGTGATCTTATGTAGAACAAACAGAGCAACAACCACAACAACAAAAATACTAAAAGGAATAAAATATTAAGTTGTTCCTCAACAGTCTAGACAAGGGCTGATCATGTCATTGTCTCGCATAGTGTCCATTTCACTTCAATGGGTATCATTTTAGATGCTCGTTTAGTTGTCATCGATCAGGGAGAACATATGATATTTGTCCTTTTTGGACTGGCTTATTTCACTCAGCATGATGTTTTCCAGCTTCCTCCATTTTGTTGTAAATGCCCGGATTTCATTATTTTTTACTGCTGTATAGTGTTCCATAGAGTATATACCCCATAGTTTCTTTATCCATTCATCCGTTGATGGACATTTAGGTTGATTCCATGTCTTAGCTATTGTGAATTGAGCTGCAACAAATATTGAGGTACAAATGGCTCTTTTTTTCTCCCCTTTAATTACATTTGTGTAAATACCAAGGAGTGGGATGGCTGAGTCCTGTGGTAGTGCTACATTCAGGTTTCTGAGGACTCTCCAAACTGTCTTCCATAGTTGCTTTACCAGTTTGCATTCCCACCAACAGTGGATTAGTGTCCCCTTTTCCCCACATCCTCGCCAGCATCTGTTGTTGGTTGATTTCTGTATGTAAGCCAATCTAACCGGAGTGAGGTGAATCCTCATTGTGGTTTTGATCTGTATTTCCCTGATGGCTAGGGATCTGAGCATTTTTTCATGTGTCTGTTGACCATTTGGATTTCCTCTTTTGAAAAATGTCTGTTAAGAACCTTGGCCCAGGGCCGGCACCATGGCTCAATAGGCTAATCCTCCGCCTTGCGGCGCCGGCACACCGGGTTCTAGTCCCGGCCGGGGCGCCGGATTCTGTACCGGTTGCCCCTCTTCCAGGCCAGCTCTCTGCTGTGGCCAGGGAGTGCAGTGGAGGATGGCCCAGGTCCTTGGGCCCTGCACCCCATGGGAGACCAGGATAGGCACCTGGCTCCTGCCATCGGATCGGTGCGGTGCGCCGGCTGCAGCGTGCCAACTGCGGCGGCCATTGGAGGGTGAACCAATGGCAAAGGAAGACCTTTCTCTCTGTCTCTCTCTCTCACTGTCCACTCTGTCAGAAAATAAAAATTTAAAAAAAAAAAGAACCTTGGCCCATCAGAAAGATAGCATTATAAAAACCAGCTGAACTTCCCCACCCAAAGGTGTGACAATGCATGCTTTGATATGAGAGAATGAATGGAGAAAAAGTGTTTGGGGTCAGGAGGGTTTAAGATTGGGATTCTTTGAAACAGAGAGAATTTTGAAAGAGAAGAGGAAAAAGGCATCTAATGGGGAAAAATAACTTGAACAAATGCCCCATGGTTAACATGAGTCAAATATCTTATGATATATTCGTAAGTAGGCAGGTTGGCTTTGGTGAAAGGTTCATGGGGTGGGTAATAGTGTTTGTTATGGAGTAACATCAAGTTTCCAGTATTACAGGAGACCTAAATCTCTTATCCAACTTCTCCAATCTCTACTGAGGGTTGTTCTTAACTCCACATAGAGGAAAGTATTGTTTTTTTTAAAAGATGTATTTATTTATTTGCAAAGCTGAATTACAGAGACAAAGAGACAGAGAAAGAGATCTTCCTACCGCTGGTTCACTCCCCAAATGGCCACAATGGCCAGAGTTGGGCTGATCTGAAGCCAAAAGCCAGGAGCTTCTTCTGGATCTCCCATTTGGGAGCAGGGGCCCAAGGACTTGAGCTATCTCCTACTGTGTTCCCAGGCCATAGCAGAGAGCTGGATAGGAAGTATAACAGCCAGGCCTTGAACCGGCACCCATGTGGGATGCTGGCACTGCAGGCGGCAGCTTTATCCGCTATGCCACAATGCCGGCCCCATGGAGGAAAATCTTAAACGCCATATAAAATAGCAGAGCCTGTTAGAACCAAGTGTTTTTGGAAGCTCTTAAGAGGAATGTAACAGATGATTTCTGCAGGTGTAGGAAGTTTAAGCAGAAACAGCCTCTAAAATGAAGCAGGGGAGGTCAGACTACATGCAAACAAGCTGCCTCAAGAATGCAGGCATGAAAAGCAGCAGGTAGAGGGGGTGGAAGAAAGATGTGGATTGGATTCACTAGCAGCACACTACTAATTACAAGCTTTGTTTTCCTTGTGATATCAGGAGTCAAATTTGTAATTATGTGCTCAGGGTCAGTTTTTCTTCTAGACTATAAGCTTGCTGTAAGGGCACAGTTGTGTCTGCCGTTTTACAGCTCTAGTGTGGTTCACCCAGAGGGAAGAGTTGAAAACACTTTGGGAGTAGTGAATATATATAAAACAAACTAAGATAAGAATAACAAAATTCAATGAGTCAAAGAATTCTTAGCTTGGTAAATGAAAACATGATGACAAGAACTGGGAGAAGTAGCAGTGATGGAAGAAAAATCATACTGGAGTTGAATTTGAAGTGATGCTAGGATATCCACGTGGAAAAGTCCAGAAGGTCACTGGAAATATTGGGTTGTTTGCTGAAAACACTGCCAGTGTGTCCTCCTTTAATACAGAAAAATTGAGCTGGTTGGCTGAAATCCTTTGATTTCCAAATTCTATTTGGCAATTTGGCAGAAAATACATTTGAGGTCATGGACAAATTAAAAAAAAAAAATTGGACAAAAATGAAGAGACATGGTTACCTTTTCCTCCTCGTCCTGTCTCTATGTCAGAAATTTAATATCTGTTTTCATGCCATTTTAACTTTTAAGAGAGAATGTTTGGTAAATTAAAAACCTAGCTTTGTCCTTCTAATGTACTAAATTGTGTCTGAAAAAATCTATGGTAGCTGAGGTTAAAAGACAATATATTAGCAAATTCTTTGTATGTACTGAAGATATTAAGATATCCTTTTGGTTGAAGTGATTTTGTGTCTGTGTTTGGCTGCCACAAGGGCAGCCATGGAGAAACAACTGCCATATATTTCAGATACAGCTTGGTAAGCTTTGAGGTCACACTGACCTTAATTTGAATTCTGGGTCCACTACTTCCTCCTGGAGTGACTTACCTACTCTGGACTTTTTTTTTTTTTTTGTCTGTAAACCAGAGTATCTATTACCAAACTAACAGATTTTGTGAATGTTGAATGCACACTGTTTTGGATTGAATAAGAGTACCACAGAACATTGTTTGCATCTCAGAATTTGAGAATGTGACATTAATTGGAAACATTTTTTAAAGATCATCCTGAATTACTCGGGATGTACTCAACTCCAATGACAGTGTCCTTACAGTAGACACACAGACACAAGAGAAGGCCATGAGAAGGTACAGGCAGAGATTGGAGTGATGCAGCTATGAAAAAAAATTGGAAGATACAATGAAAGATTTTTTTCCTAGAATCTCCAGAGGGAACGTGGTCCTGCAAATGCCTTGATGATATTTTCTGCCTCCAGAACTGTGAGAAAATATCTGTGCTTAAGTCACTAGCTTGTGATAATTATGGCAGCCTGAGAAAATGCACACACACTAGTAAATAAATATTAATCTTGAATAAGGACCCCCTCATCCTTATTAATGCCAACACATTCCAAGCCTTATTTTCTGAAAATAAAATGAAAGCTGGATGCCTAACACCAGAGGAAGTCGGAGAGAGGCCACCATAAGCATATCTGAGTGTGGTAGTGGTTTTACATGTGAAGAAGCAATTCAGACACATGCAGCGAGAACAAAGAGAGGGTGATAACAGAAACAGGAAAAACATGAAAAGTGAAAGCAGCAATCAGAGTATGGAAGCAGGCAAAGCAATGCCCACCTCCCATTCTACCCCCACTCCCTCCCTGCCCCTAGGATCCTTCCTTGGTGGTCAGTCAGTGGAAACTGGAAGGAAATGGGAGGAGATGTATTAAGGAAAAGAGAACCACAGATATTTCAAACTCGCCCTCATGACATGTCAGAGCTGCTCTGTCATTCATCTTCCTAGGCTGGAGAAAGTGCGATACGGGGCTATTGTCAAGTGAAACTGTCATTAAAACCAAGGCCTGCTGGATCCTAATTTTCAACTCACAAGATTGTGTAGTTTCTGCTTGAGATCCAACATATATCACCCTTTCTCCTCTCTTGTGCTTAGCTGTCAAATGGAAAGTTGAAAGAAATATTATGTATAATATAAGACACCACAGTAATCACAGGAGTCATCATCCTTACCTTAACACAGCATTTTTCTGCGTACATTAGCCACTTGTCATTTCCAAAGAGCATTTATTTAACAGTAAAGTTGTTTTCTTTGCATCAGTGGCCTGCATGAAATAATAAAAATAAAAATTTAAGCTGCCAAGTATCAGCCACTTTAAATACTATCATAAATATTCTTACTATATTGGGGTAAATTGGGAGTGGAAAGAATAACCTCTTCCTGCAGTCCAAACAAAATATTACATTAATAACCATACTAAGAATAATGGAGTCTACCAAATATCAGTGACTACATATACTCCTATAATTTCTCCAAAAACAAAGTATTTCCTGGGTTCCTTGATAATCAGACTCTCTCCATCTTTCATCTCTGCAGTATAGCAGGGGTCCAAAGGACTCCAAGACAATTGCATGAAGTGCTGAGAGCTTCCACATGGTCATTACTCATCCTGATGAGTGACATAAAAAGCTGCTGCATCTGTAACAGAGAGTCTTGCTTTGTTTGTTTCCTATAGTAGACACACAGGGAACTCAGAAAGTGTCATCTCTGGACAGCTCTCCTCCACTCCAGGAGAAAGAGACTAGCATAGTGTTTCTAAAGGCACCAGAAAGTGGTTGTGCATGAAGCTTCCAGACCACAGAAGCCTTTGGTGTAGGCCTGTGATCAGCCTTTGAATGGACTGTGTGGATGTCTGCAGTAGGCCACAGTAGCCTTGGACTCTATTCTCTCAATGTCTCGAGGCATATCAGTCCATGGGGCTTTTCTACCATCTAACTGAGAGGGAGAAATCATTGAAAACAAGATTATCCAGCAAATCTCCACAAATGGGAAACTGAAATGGAATTCACTGGAATTGGGACCATAAAAAACTGAAATATTCCACTCTATTGTTACTTAAGGTCCTTAGTTTTAATACTAGGCTCAAAGATGGAAATAAGTGAAAAATCTGTCCAGTGTTGTTCCATAGATCATTATTTGGTCAATTATATTTGTGAGAAATTGTCAGTAAAATCATCATGTTGTTTCCTAGTAGAATAGATCTAGACAGCAGTCATCCCATCCCAGAATACAAGGAAAGATCCACCCTCTTCCTGACATTCTGGTGACTAGAATTAACAACTCCTGGTGCGGGATACAGAGAATAACAAAGGTTAAAAGTTATCAAAGTATGCCATGCATTTCAGCAGATTGCTAGAGCTTGGGCAGGGGATGAGGGCCTGATCACACCAGCTGACATGGAGTTGTGTCAGAACAGGGAAAGGCAGATGCCCTGAGGTTGTCAGAGACCAAAGTGCCCCAAGTCACCCTGCCCTCATTAAAATGTTTTTCCTAAGGGGAAATTTTAAAACATGTAAAAAAGGAAAGAAAAAATATGCACATTTCCATAAGAAAGAATCAAGTTGTGTGACCTATTTCACCATTAGTGACCTATTTAACCACTAATGTCCCATTCCTGCAGCAGTCCCTAAGCTCCCCTTGAAGCCCCATGGAGAATTTCTGGGAATCCTTGGGTCCCCTGAAATAGGGGGCAAAATTTTGTGCAATCTGTCAGAGTATTTATAAAGTTATGATGCACAAGAATTGGAAAACCACTTGGGGATTAGAGACACAGATGCACAGATTTTGGCCTCCAGAGGTACAGCTCATTCTAACATTCCCACCTCAAGAGAGGATACCCATACTCTAGGGATAGAATGGATGAAGGTCTATCTTCTGTAGTTTCTTCAGAGCTGACAAATGGGCATAGCACTGGTTATGGGTGTTCTTCTATGGTGTTTGAGGGCAGCCCCAGGAAAGATGATCCTGCTTGGTTCAGACAACTGACTGTCTTGGCTGCCGGGGTTGGCTGGCAGCTCTTTCTCAGCAGCCTTGGAAGCTGGATGGCTTGTATTCTGTTAGAGAAAAAACAAGGGCATTAAAACACAATATTCAAGGAGAAGCAGAAAGAGTGTGGAAACTGTCACCAAGGAGGGGCCATGACCAGGATTTCCATGACCAGATGCTAGGCCAGCTATTTTACTGTTGTCTGACCTGGTCCTGGAGTTGTCTGGCCATGTGCAGCAAAGTATAAACATGATTTTTTACGTATCTAGTTTGACCCTCCAAAAAACCATTTTTGAAGCAGACACTTTCTTAGGCAGCAGTTAGCAGGTCTAAGGCCTGCCTGTTTTGAAGGACTGGGCTTAACAATCCTATTGTGGGAACTGAAGTCATGGCAGCTTTTCAGTGGAAGAAAGCTGTGTTTTGTTTATTATTTTTTTTTCCCAAAGGAGGAGGCTCTGTTTTGGCTTGCTATTGACAACCTGATTTAGGAACGTTGCTATTTCCCTGTATCTAGGAATTCGTAACCTGTTCGGGAAGTGCTGGGACTGTCTTAAGGTTGTAGAAGTAGAAATGTGCTGCATGGCCTGTATCCTCTGTGGGACTGGTCTTCTCTCGGCAGGGGTGAGGATAGACAAGGGTTAAATAATTAATTTTCTGGTGGATTAGCTATGCTTTTTCCCTGAATACCTGGAAGCTACATTCTGCTGGGAAGTTAAAGGTGTAAGTTAGTTCGCAAGAACAGAATCTGGGGTGGGGGGAAGAACAGATTAATACACCATCTACATTCTGGATTGCTTTGTACCCCTCTCAGAGATCAGTCCTTTAAGTCCTCTGTGAGGGTCTGTCCAAATAGGTGCAGGACTGTGCAAGTTAGCTGTTACTCTAAGCCCTGTTTTTATTTTAACTCACTTAAATGCAAATGGGAGCTGATAGGAAGGGCTTTTTAGACATAATAATATTCAGATAGACTTTAATGCCTGGCTGGGTGTGTTTGAGGCCCAGACCTATATGGAGTACTGGAAGGAGAATTGGTCTGAACAGGAGCCTGGAGGGGGGATATTAGGTAGGACCTATCAGTTAGCCTATGTGTATGAGACGGTCCTGAGGAAAACAAAACATCTACAGAAGCTCACCTGGGAAGCAGCCAAGTTATTCTACACTTCAAACTCCTGCCCATACCTTGATAACTTTACAGGTGATCTCAGTCTCCCCTCCAAGGAACGCTGCTTAGGAGCTTCAGAATCAAATGAGTCAACTGGCCTGATAACATTGAGCAATAAAACGTATCTCCTTCTACCAAGGCAGGCACCCTAGCGAAGCTCCTCTGCCCTGCACTAGGTGGGATCCCCAGTCTGATGGCCCTGAGTAGTGAAACCTTGGGAGGAATTTTTCCCAATTCACACTTAGCAAACTCTTTGTCCTGGAGAAGGAGGAGGAGGAGGAGAGGAGGGAAGAAGAGAAACAGTGGGAAGAAGTGGACCCCTTTCCCTTATAAGCCACAATCTGGAAACAAACCGTATTCATCTCTCAGCTGTCTCCTGAGCTGCCCACCTGGCCTGCCAGGTGTATTCTCTCCATTTAACCATGTAACCTTGCTTTCCCCAGTCTGCTTGACTAAACACTCTCACTCTCAGATTCTGTACCATCCATTCTGACAGATGCCCCACCCCAATAAACTTTGCTATCTTCCTTACCACTGTAAAAAAAAAAAAAATCAAGAGTCTTTAGACTACTTGAGGGTATTTCTTTTCAAGTCTGGTGGTTCTATGCCTGCTAGGAGCCATACTTTATGAGAAGTGTCCCTCTATGAAGATTGCCTCACTGTGAGAAATCTCCACATTGGTCCTCATTTCAAGAACTCTTCTTACTCCACAGGGAAAAATAAACAAAAACCTCAGAAACAGAGAGGGTAAGCAACTTGCAGACCACACAGTCAAATCCTATGAGCCTAGGATTTGAGTCCAGCTTAAAGATTTCAAAGCCTGGACTATCTCTACCAATTCACACGTATTAGAAGTTGCATAAAGTTATTTCACAGGCACCTCCCCTGCCTACTCAAGTGGAGTCAAGTTCCTCCTGGGGGGAGCTCATAAGTTCAGATGAACTATTTGTATATTTCTAATATTCTCTAGTGATTGGGAATTCAGAAAGGGAAAAGCTAGGCATCTGGTAAGAGGCAGTAGAAGAGACTGTGACTATTCTCATCTGTGGTCGGCTTCAAATAGGGTCTGACCATCCACAAGCTGTGGGCTCCTGGGCAGGGTCAGACTGCCTGAGTCGCAGCTCTAGCTCCTCACCATCCAGTGCTGAGACTGCGCATGTCAGCTGGCCTGTGTTTGCATCATTGACTGTCAGATGCGGCAGGGCTACAGTGAAGATAAGATGAGATAATTAATTTCAGAAATATTCTGGGGGAGCTCTGAAGGTGACATTGATAAAACATAGAAACATTTATATACAGCATTAAACAGTTTTTTTTTTTTTTAACTTCAAGACATTCTTCTCCTTAAGGACAAAATTCTTGTGTGACTATTGTCTGTCTCTACAGTCCCTCGAAACTTAAGGTATTCTGTAGCTGTGAATTGAGAAAGTAGTGAGGGCATTCAGCTCTGACAGATGGTCATAATGCCATCCAATAGGCAGCATATATGTATGTTGGAAGGGTTATAGTTTAACATTTTGGAAGAATAATTAGAAAAATCCGATTTTTTAAAGTCTATCTTGGCTGCTCTAGCAAAATATATACCGGTGAATTTATAAAGGACAGAAATATGATACTCACAGTTCCAGAGCTAGGAATTCCAAGGTTAAGAGTCTGGTGGATTTACTGTCTGATGAGGGCTTTGCTTCAGAGTTGGTGCCTTGTTGTGGCACCATTGCATGGCAGAGGGCATAAGAACAACAATGAGACC
Source organism: Lepus europaeus (assembly GCF_033115175.1). Taxonomy (NCBI): domain Eukaryota; kingdom Metazoa; phylum Chordata; class Mammalia; order Lagomorpha; family Leporidae; genus Lepus; species Lepus europaeus. The sequence continues at coordinate 67,268,325 of NC_084838.1, read as the reverse complement.
AAGTTGTTTCCTCAGGTCCTTTTGTGTGAGTACTGATCCCATCACTGAGGGCAGAGTTCTTATGGTCTAATTACTTCCCACAGACCCTACTTCTTATTGCTGCCATCTTGGGGATTAAGTTCCAACATATGATTCTTTTTAAAAATTTTATTTATTTCCACTTTATTGGAAAGGCAAAGAGACACACAGGGGTCTTCCATCTGCTGGTTCATTCTCCAAATGCCCATACTAGCTAGGGTTGGACTGTGCTGAAACCAGGAGCCAACAACTCCATCTGGGTTTCCCAAGTGGGTAGTCGAGACCTACATACTTGATCTGTCACCTGCTGACTCCCAGGGTGTACATTAGCAGGAAGCTGGATCAGAAACAGGGATGGGACTCAACCCAGGCACTCCAATATGGAATGAAGTTTTCCTAAAGGGAGTCATAATCACTTTTCTAATAGACTGTAAGCCAACATGATTTTTTCAAATTTTTATGTATTGGGGGGTTATATGTAAATGTGTGTGAGAGAGAAAGATCCCATCTTTTTTTAAAATTTTTTAAATTTATTTGAAAGGCAGAGTTAGGAAGAGAGCAAGAATGCAAGAGAGAGAGTGTCCATCCTCTAGTTCACTCCCCAAATGGCCCCAAACAGCCAGAGCTGGGCCATACAAAAGCCAGATGCCTGGAGCTTCTTCTGGGTCTTCCATGTGGGTGCAAGGGCCCAAGCACTTGGGCCATCTTCTACTGATTTCTCAGGCATATTAGCAAGGAGTTGGATTAGAAGTGGAGCAGCCAGGACATGAACTGACACCTATAAGGCCTATCAGCATCCCAGGTGGTGGCTTTACCTTCTACGCCACAACACTGTCCCTAGAGATACCATCTTTTTTAGTTCACTCCCCAAATGCCTGAATCGGGGCTGAAACTGAGAGCATGGAACACAATGCTGATCTCCCACAACAGTAGCAGAAACCCAATTACTTCAGTTATCACCACTACCTCTCAGGGTCTGCACTAGCTGGAAGCTGGAGTCAGGAGTTCTAGTGGGAATCAAACCCAGGCACTCCAATGTGGGACATGGGTGTCTTAACCAGCATTGTAACTACTAGGCTAAATATCTGCTCTTCAGGGCTGGCACTGTGGCGTAGCTGGTAAAACCACCACCTGCAGTGCTGGCATCCATATGGGCACCAGTTCAAGTCCTGCCTGTTCCTCTTCTGATCTAGCTCTCTGCTATGGCCTGAGAAAGCAGTGGACGATGGTCCAAGTCCTAGGGCCCTTGTACCCACTTTGGAAACCTGGACGAAGCTTCAGGCTCCTGACTTCTGACTTGCCCAGCTCCTGCCTTTGCAGCCAACTGGGGAGTGAACCAGATGATGGAAGACCTCTCCCTCTTTAATTCTGCCTGTGCCTCTCTGTAATTCACTGCCTTTCAAATAAATAATTAAAACTCTTTAAAAAAAATCTGCTCTTCTAACCCCCTCTTCTACACCAACATATGAATTTTGGAGGGGTACATTCATCTAAACCATAGCACAAAAGAATGTTGTTACTTTATAACTATTTGCTGTCAGAGATTACAATTTAATTATCAGGAATAATAGCATGAAAAGTATTTTTGAAACTCAAAGCCTATTGCAAAGCCAACAGTTTAGTAGTAGTCATAATTAAAGTATAAGTCTTTACTTAAAAAGACTATTTCCCACACTGTGTTCAGCAGAATATGAGACCCAAGAGATATTCAGGCGAATAATTTTGAAACACTTACATTATGCTCATTTCACAGAGATTTAGCACATTACAAATTTGATAAATCCTTAAACACAGAATATTCTGCTTAACTGTTTCAAGAAAGATTATGTGGCTCTAGAGTTTTCCCTTTTTTTTTAATTTGTCCATCCTCTCCCCATTTCTAAATCATAGACAACTAACATTCCATTAAATACATTTTGGGAAAAAGCTGCATTGGCAATACAGGAATAAAAAGAAATAATCCATGCTTAGGCTAACTTCCTTTATATACTTATGAGCGCTGATTAAAATTTACTTAGTAGAGTTTCTTTATAACTTAGTGTTTTATGAGAAATCTTTATGTTTTTGGTATTTAGAGGTGAAGATACTGTTTACAAAAACACACTTGGAATAGCCATTACATTGGATTACTTTAATGAATGTGTATAGAGCCCAAATAAATAGGGAAATGATGAAAAACTCCTAGACCATGATTTGTTATTTTTAAAATTTTATCTAAGGAATACAAAGTTTATGCATTTCATATATACTAATTTTGGAACATAGTGATTCTTTCCACCCTACCCTCCCTCCTGCCTGTACTTCTTCTTTACAAAGATCTGTTTTCAATAAACTTATAAGATTAACCCTATAATAGGTAAAGATTTCAACAAATAGAATGAAAAAGAATTAAAAAAAAAGCAACACTGTTCCTCAACAGTCTAGACAAAGGCTGTTCAAAATCATCACATCTCAAAGTGTCAGTTTCACGTCCATAAATTAACTTTGAAATACTCTATTGTTTACCACTGTTCAGGGAGAACATAAGGTATTTGTCTTTTTGGGATTGGCTTATTTCACTAAATATAATGGGTTCCATTGCATTCATTTTGTTGCCTATAACAGGATTTCATTTTTTTACCACTATATAATATACCATAGTATATATATACACCATAATTTCTTTACCCAGTTTTCAGTTGATGGACATCTGGATTGATTCCATAGCTTAGCTATTATGAATTGAACTGCATTGAACATGGGGGTACAGATTACTCTTTCACATGGTGATTTATTTTCTTTTGGGTAAGTTCCCACGAGTGGATGGCTGGGTCATATGGGAGGTCTATATTCAGATTTCTGAGTTCTATTCTATCTTCCACAATGGCTACGTCAGTTGACATTCCCATCAATAGTGGATTAAGGGGCCGGCACCATGGCTCACTTGGCTAATCCTCTGTCTGTGGCGCTGGCACCCCGGGTTCTAGTCCCAGTTGGGGCAGCAAGTACTAGTCCTGGTTGCCCCTCTTCCAGTCCAGCTCTCTGCTATGGCCTGGGAGGGCAGCGGAGGATGGCCCAGGTCCTTGGGCCCCTGCACCCTCATGGGAGACCAGGAAGAAGCTCTTGACTCCTGACTTCAGATCGGCACAGTGCCGGCAGTAGCAGCCATTTGGGGAGTGAACCAATGGAAGACCTTTCTCTCTGTCTCTCTCTCACTGTCTATAACTCTCTCTCTGTCTCTCTCACTGTCTAACTCTGCCTGGCCAAAAAAAAAAAAATAGTGGATTAAGGTACATTTTTCCCCACATACTCACCAGCATTTGTTGTTTGCTGATTTCTGTATGAGAGGCATTCTAACTGGGGTGAGATGGAAGCACATTGAGGTTTTGAGTTGCATTTCCCTGATGGCTAGTGATCCTGAACATTTTTTAAGTGTTCGTTGGATATTTGAATTTCCTCTCTTGATAAATGCCTATTCAAATAATTTGTCCATTTCTTAACTGGATTGTTTGTTTTGCTGTTGAATTTCTTCGGCTCTTTATAGTTTCTGGACATTAATCCTTTATTAGTTGCATAGTTTGCAAATATTTTCTCCCATTCTGTCAATTGCCTCCTAACTTTGCTAAGTGTTTCTTTGTAGTGCAGAAGCTTCTGAATTTCATGTAATCCCATTTGTCAATTTTGGCTTTGATTGCCTATGCTTCTGGGGTCTTTTCCAAGAAGTCTTTGCCTATGCCAATGTCTAAAATGGTTTCTCCAGTGTTCCCTAGTAATTTAATTGTATCGGGTCATAGATTTGGGTCTTTGATTCATTTTTAGTGGATTTTTGTGTAAGGTATAAAGTAAGGGTCTTGCTTGATACTTCTGCATGTGGAGATCCAGTTTCCCCAGTACCATTTGTTGAAGAGATTTTCTTTGCTCCAGGGATTGATTTTAACTAATTTTGAAAGCTAAGTTGGTTGTAAATGCATGAACGGATTTCTTGTGTATCTATTCTGTTCTATTGCGAGACCATGAATAAATAACTCAGGGATGGAAGTAAATATTTAAATATATCTCATATTAAAATAAATGCAAATTAAGAATACAGTGAGATATAATAACTTGCACCTGTATGATTGTCAGTATAAATAATGTGAGCATATATTGGCAATGATGTAGGAAAAATGATAATTCCATTTATTATTTAAGTGAATATAAGTTGTGTGATTTTTATAGAGGGTAAAATGGACTGAATGTTTGTGTATCCCCAGAATCACATGTCGTGACCCTTACTCCCAATGTGTTAGTTTTGGAGGTGGGGCTTTGGGTGGCAATTAGTTCATTAGTGTGGATTAGTCATAAATGGGATTATTGTCCTTGTTTAATGACACAAGACAGCTTTCTTTCTGTCTTTCCTCCTTGTGAGGATATGAGAGGCCAGTCTGCAATGGAAATAAGTCTTTACCAGAATCCTAAAATGCTATACCCTGATCTTGGGGGTCCAGTTTCCAACACTGTGAGAAATAACTGTTGATTGTTTAAGCCGTTATAATGTCTCTTTATAGCAGACAGACAGATACCAATGGTGTACTATTTATAAAAATTTAAAATGTACCTTTTGAGAAAGCTATTTGCCTTCTGGGAATTTGGTCTACAATCATATATGAATAAGAGTATGTAAATGACAAAGTTTGTGTAAGGAGATTTGCTCAGTATTGCTCACATGGACAAAAAATTAGGGCGAAGAAGGGAAAAAATATGTTTACAAACCAGTCAAACAAATTATGCTATATTCATCCACTGGAATCCCATGCAAGAATGGAATAAATCAGCTTTATACTTCAGGGAACTTCAAAAAATTTGTGGAAAATGGATTTTAAATATCAGTTTATTTTGGTGCAAAAAATTTAAATTCATGCATATGCATATGAGAGGCCTTCAGAAATGTTCATGATAATATGTATTATGACAAAGCAGCATGGATTTCCAAATGGGATGGCACACATGAACTTTGTGAAATGCTGTTGTAGACATGGATATTAAATGATGCAGTGTTAAACTACAATATGTAGATGCTGAATATATCAGCACCATTTTTTATTTAACATGTTTGTTTGCTTAGGAATAGAGAGTCTTTGGGAAGTAGTGTAGGATCCTAGTATAAGTGATTGCCCCAGGAGATGAGGAACTTGATGAAGGCGTAGGAAGGAGGTCAACTTTTCATCGTATTCCTTTTGAACTTTTAAAACTTTTTATATTTTGATATATTTATTAACTATTCAAAAAGACATTAATTAATCTAAGAACAAAAATATATATATACACAGATATGTGCCACTGTTTAACTTCATATGCGTAACTTCTAAATCAACCAAAGGATAGGTTTCTAGTGGGGATGCACTTCAGGTTATATGTATAGAAATATACTTATTATCAAGAAAAATCAATATTCTTTTTAGTATTTGCAAAAAGAGAAAGTTGGTCAGAAAAGGCTGCACACTTGTTCCTAGGGGATAATTATTTCAAATAGTATGATATTTGTAAGTTTGCCTTGGTCTCATGCAAATAACAGGCACATAAAATTCATTGACATTAGTGTCAGTATTAGCTTTAATTTGATGTCACTCAAAGATCATTTGGGAGGTTCAAAAATAAGAAAAACCATCTTCACTCTAATTCAGGGTTGAATTTTTTCAGTAGAGGCACTACCAAAATAAGAAGAAAGAAATGAAGCAAGTGAAAGATATTTAATCATTGAATTTCAAAGAGTAAAAGGACCTTTCTCAATTGTCATATCCTTTCCCTTTACCTACCTCTTGTTCAATTGAAGTAAAGTTGAGTATTGGTTTTCAAGAACTTACTATGAGCTAGAAATGACATTCACTGAGAAGGGAAAAGATTATTCTGTTTTTAACCATGGAACCATTAGGAGAGAATGTTCTCCCTTCTTCTATAGAAATAGTGATACAGAAAGGAATCTAAATTCCCAGCAGCCAAATTTTATCAGTTACAGCAGAAACATTTCCTTTTTGGCATCTCACTTTTGTTGCAGACAAAGAAATTCAATAAGGAGCAAATGTCCAGTGGCTTTGGGGCATGTAATCTTTCAAGGCTGGCAGGTTTCCTTGTGTTTGAGGACCAACCTAATGTTTATAAAGGTCAGTTTGCTCAGATAGCTATAATTAATGAAGAACAAGTAGTGATTTTGTTAGAACTCATGGAAGGAGCTGAGTTCTACAAGATGTATTTTTATTCCATGTAATCCCAACTCTCAATGAAAAAGACAATATATATGGATATATGTATGCAGTTATACTTCTACTTATAAGATTGATTCCATTTTTTTTATTTGACAGGCAGAGTTAGAGAGAGAGACAGAGAGAAAGGTCTTCCTTCTGTTGGTTCACCCCCGAAATGGCCGCCATGGCCGGCGCACTGCACTGATCTGAAACCAGGAGATAGGTGCCTCCCCTTGGTCTCCCATGCAGGTGCAGGGGCCCAAGCACCTGGGCCATCCTCCACTGCCCTTCTGGGCCACAGCAGAGAGCTGGACTGGAAGAGGAGCAACCGGGACTAGAACCCAGCGCCCATATAGGATGCCGGCGACACAGGCAGAGGATTAACCAAGTGAGCCATGGTGCCGGCTAGATTGATTCCATTTTTTAACAAATATTTATTTATTTGAAAAGCAGAGTTACAAAGTAAAAAGAAAGAAGGAGAAAGAGAAGGAGAGAGAGATGTTCCATTGGCTGGTTCACTTCCCAAATGGCCACAATGGCTGGGGCTGGGCCAGGCCAAATCCAGTAGCCAGGAGTTTCTTCTAGGTCTCACATGTTGGTGCAGGACTTGGGCTATCTTCCATTGTTTTCACAGGTACAACAGCAGGGAACTGGATGGGAAGTGTAGTAGTCAGGATTCCAACCGGCACCCAGAAGGTATGCCAGCACTGCAGACAGTGGCTTAATGACTATGCCACAACACCAGTCCCCATTGATTCCATTTAGAAACAAATGAAGCTGTACTTGAAATGGCTTCAGTTAGTGTAGTCCAGGTTAACTCTAACCACATCTTCACTGAAACAGTACGATATTAATAAGTCAGCAAGTTCTGCTTGCTGGTGGATAGTTACATGTTTATTGCATTTGAAATATTGAATGACAAGGAGTAAGAGAAGAGGATGAGTTTATGACCCAGCATAGCAAGCTTATTACTAGACTAAAGCAAATACTAATGTAACTCATTTATTTAAGCCCAATGATATGACTTGATGAGTAATGAATGAGAAAGTCCGATATTCTTTTACTCTGTCAATTGAAATATATGTAGTTTGGTGAAGACAAGATATTGTGGTTCACTGAAAAAAATGGGGTCAGACTGGTGTGCCAAAGAATGGATTGTCATTCCAGCTCTTCCCGTTTGGTAGTGAATGACCCTGGGCGATAATTGGATTTTTCTGGCTTCCCTTTATACATGACCTAAGAGAATAGGACTAAATGATCCCTAAAGTTTGTTCCACCTATAAAATTCTACAGTTTAATTAAAATTAGCCAATGAGACTTGCTTGCCAGCAAATTGCAGCAAGAATACAGACATGCTATTAGAGATTAATTTGAAGGTTGTGCAATAGCTAGTAGCATATTAGTCTTTTGTTTTGACGAGTAAAGTTTGAAGCTGTCAGCACTAAGAGTTAGAACTAAACTGAAGCAAACTGAGGTTTATAACATTCACAGTTTAAAGAGACAAGAAATACCCAAACATTGAATTCTTTCTTTTAAACCTTGTTCTCTTGTGAAAATAATTAATTTACTCTTTGATTTTACATGTTTCCCTTCTTATGCACTACCCTAGAGCCTTCCAGGCTTATCTGTCACCAAGCCTGTCTTAGGCCTAATAGAAGCTGAGACTGATCAGGGGTTCTTGTCATGTAACTTGTGGAGGATCTGCTCTTGACTAAAAACTGTAATGGGGAAGCAGGGTGAGTAAAGCATGAGAAGAAGCTCAGCTTCCTAAAGAACTTAGGCTAATACAGATCCTAGGTAAGATTTTTAAAAAAGAACACAAAAGGTAACTGTTTTTTTTTTTAAATTTATTTATTTGCTTGAAAGACGAAGTTAGAGGGGGAGAGAGAGAGAGAGAGAGAGAGAGAGAGAGGAATCTTCCATCTGCTGGTTCATTCTCCTAATGGCAGTAACAGTCAGGGTTGGGCCAGGCCTAAGCCAAGGGACAGGGGCTTTATCTGGGCCTTCCATGAGTGTGGCAGTAGCCCAAGATCTTGGGCCTTCTTCCATTGCCTTCCCAAGTGCATTAGCAGGGAGCTGGATCAGAAGTGGAACAGCAGGACTCCAGCTGATGCTCATATGGGACACAGGCAGCAGCTTAACTTGATATACCACAGTGCTAGTCCCAATGTAACTATGTTTTAAAGCAATGCTTTTTATAGCTGCTGAGTTACCCATCCAAAAAGAATACACAAACCTTTGAATTCACATGATAACCTATAGCACTTTTTAATAGCTGCTCAAATTTAACACTGAGAGAGACAAAGAAGCCTTGTGCTTTCTTGGTGCTAATCATACTCTTAAGAAATGTAAGTTCATTCCAACTTTATCCAAGACTTCACTTTGTAAATAGGATGGAGTAGTTAATAGTGAAGCACTTTTGATTACTTTAAGAACCTCAAGTTTGAGGTTTAAAATCAAAGCCTCTACATAACGGTCACACAAAATGGGCTTTTGATAGAGGGAGCAACGTCCATAACAGAAATTCAGTTTGCCCCTCTGGAAAACAAAGGATGTAAAAATTCAACTTAGAGGCAAAAATGTGACTCAGAACTACCGAAACAGTGTTACAAGGTTGCATGGCTGTGAGGAGGAAGCCAGCTATCTCTCAGGAGTCCTCCAATGATGCCATTTACCATCCTTCATCACAGCATCTTGGCACCATCTGTAGACCGCACCACAGTGTTGTTGGCACAGATAAATAAGTATCAGAACACTGAAAGAGAGTACATATCTCAGGAGAAGATGCGTCAACCAAGTTCCCCTTGCCAGTGTAAAAAAGTAGAATAACTATTGGTTTCTATATTCCAAAAGCCATAGAGAGTGGGGCTGGAGACCTGAGGCCTGCATCAACTCTCTCCTTGTAACATTTTGGAAGTCATGTGATCATCGTGATGTTGCTTTGTGGGCATAGAAGCAAAGCAGGAGAAATCATGAAGATAAATTCTAGTTGACACTATGGATGCCTGGCTGTGTGTCCTGAGGGCTCACCTCTGACTTAGCCTGCAACTCTGATGGGGACAGGTTCAGGTGCACCAGACATCTGGCCATTTTAAATGACTGCTTCTTTCTTTTTCCCTACTGGAGGGTTTCCTTCACAGGAGGAGCTTTGTTAGCTACAAGCAAAAACAACTCAGAATTATCCAGGAGTTTATATTGTGCTGGGCGGTAGACTATAGAAAAATGCCCCAGACTTCTCTTCCCTCTGTAGATGTGTTCTGAAGCACATTCCATGGGGTTGTCCACACTCATCTCCTACTCATGATTGTACTTTTTATTGGCTTTTTTCTAGAGTTTCCAGATAAAGCCATAATTAACCCAATTCAATTTGAATTTCAGATAAACAGCAAATGATTCTTTAGTATAAGTATTTCCCATGTCATATATGGGATAAATTTGTACTAAAAAATGAAGGATTGTTTTATCTGAACTTCAGATTTACTGAGTATTCTGTATTTTTCTTTACTAAATATGACAACTGTGATCTCATTTTTCAGTTTCCTTATTTCCTGAGATCACTTCTGACATAAAATAGTCTTCAGGTCCTGCTTCTTGGTGAATTAAAACTAAGATAGAACTCAAAGGTTTTGTGTCCCTGAGCCAAACTCTGATAATTTCTCACATGGTATCAATTCTTCCCTTTCCACCAATCAAATCTTCATTTTATTCTGGGTATCAACATTCCCTTTTTGGGCCATAAAATCTTTAGACAAAGCTTAAAAGAAGCCAGTTTACTTAGGGAGCTCCTTAGGGAAATATCACTTTTTTCTATCCTCTTCTTTCTTGTTGAGAAGGGAAATGAAATGGCTGGAGCTCCAGCAGCCATCTTAGACATAAGACTAATTTTAGAATTGAAAGCAGGTGCCACAAACTGCATATCATTGGATTTTCTCTGCATATGAGAATAGAACACTATTTAGATTTCTGAGATTCAGATTCAGTTTCTGTTTCTGACAGCTGATTATAGTTCCAAGCTAATACAGTTCATGTGGCACTAGGGGCTGTTATTTTTTTTTTTTTTCAACAGGATGAAATTTCTTTGACATGTCATCTTTTATTTATTTTTTTTTAAGATTTATTTATTTACACAGAGAGGGAAGGAGAAGCAGAGAGAGAGAGGTCTTCCATCTACTGGTTCACTCCCCCAGTTGGCCACAACTGGAGCTGTGCCAATCCGAAGCCAAGAGCCAGGAGCTTCTTCCAGGTCTCCCACATGGGTATAGGGGCCCAAGGACTTAGACCATCTTCTGCTGCTTTCCTAGGCCATAGCAGAGAGCTGGATCAAAAGTGGAGCAGCGAGGTCTGGAACCAGCACCCATATGGGATACCAGCACTGCAGGCAACAGCTTAATCCACTATGCACAGTGCCAGCCCTGACATGTCATCTTCTTAGAAAAGGGTTTCGTGTCTTTGAGTATTTCTTATTAATCCTTAAGATGGCTTCATTCATCACTCTGCATCCTTTGTTTATGTGTCCATATAACACTGTCTACCTTGAACCCTTGTTATAGGGATAACTGCAGTAACATTTATAATTGTATGGCACAAAATAAGCAAATAGCATAAAAGTATCCACTGCTATACCCATCTTCAGATTGTTAAAAAAAAGAGGATCAGCAAGTGAGTATTTGGTTGCTTTAAGTTCTTGGTCACCAGACAATCAGAGTTTTCATGTTAATTCTTTACAGAGGTCAGTGAAAGTCTTCCTTGGAGTTCTAATCAAGTATAGTAGGCTTTCCTACAGTGGGTTATTTGCACATCATTTGGAAAGTCCTAACTGCTGAAATATTTAGGAGTAAATATGTATGTAACTTTTAAAGGCTTTAGAAAGTAATTATAGATTGATAGTTGAGATAGATACAGAAATGGATAGAAACAATGATACAACAGATGGAACAAAGTATTAACTCTGGGTAGATCTGGATGAAACATTCTGAGCGTTCTTTGCATTAGCTTTGCAACTCTACGTTCGGAATTATTTCCGAAGACAAAGTTAAATAAAAATAATGTGAAGCCTACTAATAACTGATGGACGATTGATTTAGTTCAGACTCTCAGAAATGAGGAAACCAAAACAGCCAAAGACATCCTCACGTGCTAATAGCCAAATTGGACTGGATCTCCCAGAGCTCAACGTTCAGACAAATATACTTTTTAATGAAAAATAAAATACTTTATGTTTACATGATACATAAATCATGTAATCCGCAATGCTGTTGCCCTCTCTTTACACAAAAAGCATATGGCTGATTCCATATTTTAAAAATATCAAGTGTAATTTTGTTCACAAATTTTAGACCTGTTTGAGCTTCCTTATTATGTTTTGCGCTGCAGAAAATCTTCTGTTGTGCCCCTGCTATTTATCTTGGATAAATTAAAATTGTAATATAACCTTGCCTTAGGATGTGTTTATGTTCTATGTGGATGGGCTTGGGGGGAGGTTCTGTCTCTTGCAGCCCTTTGATGGCTTGGTTGGGGCAAGAGTGGAAGGGATGGGGTGGGAGCCAACCTTCCATTCTTTCTCCAGGTTTCTGACTATGCTAAGAAGATTTTCTTTCTTTCTTTATCTTTTTTCTTCTGTTTTTCTGTTTTTTTTCTTAAGGCTTTGAAGGAATGGGAAATTTCTGTGGTACTTGATAGCAAATACAGAAAACTCATTTGCATATAGATGTTTCAGGTTGCTGCTGCATAATCCCCTGAGAGAGGCCTTGTTTAAATGGGCAGACAGGCTGGCATGGGGCTGTGTGTTCCTAATGAAAACTAAATTGAAACTTGAGAAACATTTGCCTTGGAGGGGCTAGGCTTTTTAGAGTATCAATTTAAATCTGAAAGATGCAGGCAGGCCAGTTCCAAGTTGCCCCCCACCTTTAAAAACCCTAAATCAAGAGATAGAGGAGAAATAGAAAATGATAAATGATTGGATAAAATCTGAGTTCACCAATGTGCCTTTTCTACTTAGAAATTCTGCCTGAGGAATTTAAAACAGTAGGAAAAGTAGAAGAACAGAGAAGAGAATGTGGAGACTCCATCTATGGTAGAAAGGCCTTGGAGAGAGAAAAGGTCTTTTCCAGATATCTTGGTGAGCCAGCCCCTTTGAGACAACTGGTAATCCATTTATAGGCTACAGATTTTTCAGATTGAATGTCCCCTGAACTTGACTGTGGGCTAAGCAGATAAGGACAACTCAGAAAACAAGATAATGTGGAAAGAAAAAAGATTACAAAAAGGTCAAAAGATTAGCTGGGGGATAAGAAGAAGTCAGAGGAAAATGAGGGAAAAGGTTAGAAACTGATACTAGGCAAGGAAGATAAATCAAGTTAGCAGGTGGAGAAAGTGAACACAGGAGGAAAGTAAAAAATAGGATCAGGGGAATTGGCCACAAGGTAAGAGAAGAATACAGAAGTGATTAAGAATAAAAATGCAAGAAAACAAAAGGACTGACAATGTGGATGAAGGAAGTAAAGTAAGATATTAAACTGAATACTTTTAAGGCTTCTATGTCTGACTCTAATGAGAATCAGTATGTTAAAATTTTCATTATTTTTTGCCCAAGAAGAGCTAGTCTTTTCCTTGTTGTTATTACCAACAACATTGTTTTCTTTTGATCAAACTCTATGATATTTTTGACTCAGCATCTGGAATTGGGTATGATATCTTCCCTCATTAGCTAAAGCATCACAGAGTTAGATCAAGCTTTTAAAATGAACATATTAAAGGAGATTTTAGTGAACTTGCAGGAAAATTAATAACGTTGCTTCTCCAGCACACATGTATGCACACAAACACACACGTGCATGAACACATGGGCAAATACACACGTATGCATGCTTATTAGATTTAGGGCATATTAATAATTAGTTGCATACTGCTTACAACATGTGAACCAGATTTATCCTACAGTGACATGCATTACAAATAAACATTTATTGGGTACCTGTACTATTCAAGGTTGATACTTAAGATGTGAGCTTGATTGGCAGTCTGTGCTCACACTGCTTAGTCTAGTGTGACATAAACAATTAGATGATAAAATATATACTATGGGGAAAGGAAAAAAATAGAAGTATAAGGAAATAGCCTTTGTTATTTAGAGTAACGATATAGGGTAGAAGCTGAAACATGGATGGACTTTTGTTTATTTAAAGAGATTATTAGGCAATGTGAAGCTAGATTCATGGGTTAAATTATTTTGGTTATGGAGTTGGTAAGGAAAGCAGTCCTGAGGGGCGGTAACTGAAATGCAGGGTAGAGACAGAAGGGTCCTCCTGGAAGCAGAAGTCGTCAAGTTTGAAGAAAAAGGAATCTGTGAGGTCAGTAAAGAAAATGCAGTGGTCTTTCCTCTGCTAGATCTCTAGGAAAACTTCTTATTCTCTCTCTCTCTTTTTTTTAAACAAGGTCCATTGACATAGATTTTCTATATTCTGCCAAATGTTGACTGCAGAGACTCAACCCTACACAGGGAGGCATTTGTTGTGTAAAAACAAAAATGAAAGTGAAGAAGTAATGACTCGTTCAACACTTAATGATTCAGGACCTACTCTACTCCAGGCTGTCCTCTGGGTAAGAGTAGCTGAGCCAGTCACTATGTGCAGTAGGCCCACAGTCTGCAGGATTTCAGTTGGAAAACATTTGATCTGTTTTTCAATCTATCATTCGTAGATCCAATATTTTGAAAACCAAGATAAAAAACAGGCAAAAATAAATTTAAACAAATACAGAAATATCTGAAGCTAAACACATTGTGTGCTAACTATATGTCAAATGCTATACTAAACACTTGAGATTCAATATCTCATTTACTCATCAGTCAATTTTCGAGGTAGATAGTATAAACAACTTCCTTCTATATGAAAGAAATAGGTTTATAACTATTAAGTAAGTTTCAAAAGTCATGAGTCAGTCAGCCCTTCCCTCCCTCCTTCCCTCCTTCCCTCCCTCCCCCCCCCTCCTTCCCTCCTTCCCTCCTTCCCTCCTTCCCTCCTTCCCTCCTTCCCTCCTTCCCTCCTTCCCTCCTTCCCTCCTTCCCTCCTTCCCTCCTTCCCTCCTTCCCTCCTTCCTTCCTTCCTTCCTTCCTTCTCTTTGTAGAGAAAGAGGTAGACAGGCCAGTGCTGTGGCTTAACAGGCTAATCCTCTGCCTTGAGGCACTGGCACACCGGGTCCTAGTCCCAGTTGGGGCGCTGGATTCTATCCCAGTTGCCCCTCTTCCAGGCCAGCTCTCTGCTATGGCCCGGGAAGGCAGTGGAGGATGGCCCAAGTGCTTCTTGGGCCCTGCAACTACATGGGAGACCAGGAAAAGCACCTGGCTCCTGGCTTTGGATGAGCGGGATGCGCTGGCCGCAGCGGCCATTGGAGGGTGAACCAATGGCAAAAAGGAAGACCTTTCTCTCTGTCTCTCTCTCTCACTATCCACTCTGCCTGTTAAAAAAAAAAAAAAGAGGCAGACAGAGATCTCCCATTTGTTGGTTTATTTCCCAAATGCCCTCAACAGCCTAGACTGGGCCACAATGATGGCAGGAGTGCAGAATTCCATCTAGGTCTCCCACATGGGTGACAAGAACCATAGTATTTGAGCTGTCACCTACTGCATCCAGGGTGTGCATTAGCAAGAAGCTAGGATCAGAAGCAGAGCCAGGACTCAAACCTAGGTTCCTAAGCAGCATCTTAATCTCTTCTACCAAACTCTTGCTTACTCCCTGCAAATCATGATTATTACATGGCAAATCTGAGGCTAAACCCACAGCTATTTGGTGCCAAAGCTCATATACTTTAGAAACCTCATGGTCATCAGGAAGAATTAGAGATAGAGTCTCTCAAAAATTGAAACTATGTTAAGTAGTGGTGTTTTTTTTGTTTTGTTTTGTTTTGTTTTGTTTTGACAGGTAGAGTTACAGACAGTGAGCGAGAGAGAGAGACAAAGAGAAAGGTCTTCCCTCCATTGGTTCACTCCCCAAATGGCTGCTACGGCCGGTGCATTGCACCGATCCGAAGCCAGGAGCCAGGTGCTTCCTCCTGGTCTCCCATGCGGGTGCAGGAGCCCAAGCACCTGGGCCATCCTTCACTGCCCACCCAGGCCACAGCAGAGAACTGGATTGGAAGAGGAGCAACCGGGACTAGATCCCGGTGCTCATATGGGATGCCAGCGCCGCAGGTGGAGGATTAACCAAGTGAGCCAGGGCATCAGCCCCAGTGTTTTGTTTTTTTAATTCATCAAGGGCAGAATCCAAGGGAGAAGTACTGTGTATCAGACTGACAAACAACTTTACTAGAAACTCACATGTGGAATGGGCTGCATGCATCTCACATTCTGGTACTTGGATTCAATTCCTTGCTCCAGTTCCTGACTCTAGTTTCCTGCCATTGCAGCCCCTGGAAGACAGTGGTGATGGCTCAAGTAATTGGGTTCCTACTACACATATGGGAGACCTGGATTGCATTCTCAGTTTATGGCTTCAGCCTCAGCTCAGCCCTGGCTGTAGCAAGTATTTGAGGAGTGAACCAGAAAATGGGAGTGCTCTCTCACTCTTTCTGCCTCTCAAATAAATAATTTTTAAGAAAAGAAATTCATATGGACAATGTCCACATAATATTAATGAAATATTATAAAAAAATTATTTGCTCTGACAAGTATGCGGCTACCTGTTGTTATACTACTCAGAGAGTCACCTGGATTTTTCACCTAGTTTTCTTTGTTCAGAGCTGAACCAGAAGCATTTCCATAAATAATATAAATTTATGAACATTAAAGATTATATAACTGTACAGTGTGTAACAACTTCAATATATTACTGAATTTGGTTCTTTGATTTGTGACAATATCTTTAGTGACAAAATATTCATGTATTTCTTGTATTTAAAGATGGATAGACTAGAATGAGAAAGGAGGGATGGGAAAGGAATGGGAAAGGGGAAGAGAAGAAGGAGGAAAATAAATGGATCTCTTTGGATTGGAGTTCCCTACCTTTTGTTTTATGAGTTTACTTGGTGTACCTTTCTCTTGTCATTGACTTCAAATGGCTGCAATCCCAAGCCAGAATTCTGCTTTGGCATGTCAAAAAACTTTTTAAAAATAAAAACCAAAAGAATTTAAGACGTTTTTATAATTAAACCAGGGAATTAAAGGCAAGAATACATTTATATATAAAATAATATTCTGAAAATGAAGAACATCAGCAGAAGGGAAACTCCTTCAGGAATTTTAATAACTATTGGACTAAAATCACTCATTACTC
Organism: Lepus europaeus; assembly: GCF_033115175.1. Classification (NCBI taxonomy): domain Eukaryota; kingdom Metazoa; phylum Chordata; class Mammalia; order Lagomorpha; family Leporidae; genus Lepus; species Lepus europaeus. The sequence goes on along the minus strand of NC_084838.1, from coordinate 67,251,839 downwards.
TCAGGCACACTACATTCTGGTTGACCTTGTGAAATGTCTACTTGATGGCTTTTAGAATCACTTATCCATGCAATGATGGAATCTCTACGCTATGTTGGAAATCCCCATTTTTTATTTCAATTAGGTTCTGAATGGCCCCTCTTCTCCCCCACCAAAATATGCAGATATCCTGCATTTGCAGGCAACCACAAAGGATAAATTGAAGGCTGTGAAATGATCCTAATATTGGAAAATATTTATGCTAAATCATACATTTACCTGTAATAAAGTTTCAGAAGTTAAGTACTGGTTTTATATCTGAAGTTCTTGGGAAATTCTTTAATGTAGTGATGAAAATCCTTATGAAAAATCTGGGAAACATCTTAGTAAATTTATGGTGGATTTAGTTTGGATTTTGCCTCTACCTTCTTATCAGTTATTTAAAAAGGCATCCATGACTGTGGAGATATAAAATCCATTTTGTTTCTAAATTGTCTGTCCTGTTCATTCACATCACCACTTTAAATATTTATTAAATGGCTGATTACTATTTGCCAGATGCTATGCTTTATGTACTCACATGATCTCATATAATCCTCAAAGGAAATCTATGAGTAGGTACAATTGTTATTTTCATTTTGTAGATACACAGAGAGATTAAGTAACTTGCCTGAAGTCCCACAGCTGGCAAGTGGCAGAGCTCGGGTATATGGGTATAGGCCTGTGTGACTCGCAAGACTGAATGCACTCTGCTCACAGCTGCAGACAGAAATCAGCTACAAAGAACTGACATCCTGACATCTTATCCTCTTCTTGGAATAAATATATTCTTATCTTTTCTTGGGGACCTGGCACTATCTATAGGTCATGTGTTCTGGGTAGAACTAACCCTACCAGCTGGTTCCTGGGGTAGGCACATGATGCAGCCCTGGTCAGTCAGAACTTTGTGTTCTGGCTATCATGATGGAAAGGAGTGCTTGAGGTCCCTATATGGGTTAAGATGAAATTAAGATCCTGAGAGCCAAAAAATGAGAAGAGTCATAGGCCTAGGGTTAAATTTGAACCCTGCATCCAGTAGTACATTGGCTTCTTGGGCATGTCAGTTACACAAGCTTCTAGATATCATCATCCTTAGTTTTATGTTTTGTAAGCTAGTTTAACTTGGGCTTCACTAACAACTGAAAAGGCCCAGATGAAGGAGGCACAGAGCCCTCTCTTGCCCAAGAGACAACTGTGCCTGGAAACACTTGGAGTACTCTGGAATCTCTTCCCTTAGTTCTTTCTACTTCACCAAAGGCTGACTCCTTCCCAAAGCTCTAGTGATCTCACCTTTTCAGCTTGGTGATAAGACAATATGACATTTGAAGTTTAAACCATGGATTTTTATTTTTTCCCTTGTGGGAGTTCTCAAATACTTGCTGCCTCCTTGCCTTTGTATTCTTTTTTGCCCATTGCTGGCATCTGGATCAGCAGCACAGATGGGATACAAGTTGGGGAGGTTTGCAATCCTCACACTTAGGGGTTTGGCAATGAGCAGCTGTCTTAGTTCCTTGGAACTGCTGTAATAAAATACCAGGAACAAGGTGACATATAGTCAATAGGAAATCGCTGCTGCTTGCTCTGGAGCCTGGAAAGCCCACAGTTAAGGTGAGAGCAGATCTAGAGTCTGGTGAGTGCTCCCTCTCTGATTCAGAGATGGTGACTTCTCACTGCGTGCTCACATGCTGGAAGATACTGGCTAGCTCTCCTGAGTCTCCTTTGCAAGGAAGCCTAATCACCTTCCAAGGCCCAACCTTCTCACAGAGGCTAAGATTTCTATTTATGAATTTTAGGGAACATGACTATCCAGATCATAGCAGCATTGTTACAAACTAAGTTCTTATGTTCCCTCAAAACTCATATTTTCAAGTTCTGATCCTCCATGTGATGCATTGGGAGATGGGGCCCTTAGGAAGTAAGTAGTCTTAAAAGAAGTCATGAGGATAGAGACCCCACAATGGGATTAAAGTTCTTCTAAGAGGAAGAAACACCATGTGAAGTTACATCAAGGAAGAAGACATCTGAAGGCCAGAAAAAGGGCACTCACTATCAACCTGCTGCAGCCTGATCTTCGTCATGTCATGCTTCAGAATTGTGGGAAATATATTCAGGGTCCTCAGTCTATGGTATTTTGATGCGGTAGCCTGAGCAAACTAGGAAGGATCCAGGGATATCTTTTAAAATTCATTGTAATAAAATGGAGGAATCTGGAAAACATTATGCTGAGTGAAATAAGCCAGTCCCAAAGGGACAAATATCATATGTTCTCCCTGATCGGTGACTACTAACCGAGCACCAAAAAGGAAACCAGTTAAAGTGAAATGGACACTATGAGAAATGGTGACTTGGTCAGCCCTTGCCCTGACTGTTGATGAACAACATAATACGTTATCCCTCTTAGTATTTTTTTTGTCTGTTCTACTTAATAGTATTGGTTTAATTCTGTAATTAATACATAGTTATTCTTAAGTATTGAAACTTAACTGAAAAGTGATCCCTGTTAAATATAAGAGTGGGAAAAAGAGAGGGAGAACATGTACAATTTGGGACATGCTCAAGCTGACTTGCCCCAAACAGTAGGGTTAGAAACATACCAGGGGATTCCAATTCAATCGCATCAAGGTTGCATTTACCAGTGCCATCTCACTAGTCCATTTGATCAATTTCTATTCACAATTGATCATAATGATAGGACTAAGAATCAAAGAGATCACATAAGCAAGACTAGTGTCTGAAAATACTAACCGATAGAACAAAAAAGGGACAGAACGATCCAACATGGGAAGCGGGATACACAGCAGACTCATAGAATGGCAGATGTCCTAAATAGCACTCTGGCCTCAGAATCAGCCCTTAAGGCATTCGGATCTGGCTGAAAAGCCCATGAGAGTATTTCAGGCATGGAAAGCCAAGACACTCTGTCAAAAAAAAAAAAATGACCTAAATGAAAGATCTCCGCAAGTGAGATCCCAGTGGAAAGAACAGGTCATCAAAGAAGGAGGTACCTTTCTCTGAAGGGAGGAGAGAACGTCCATTTGGACTATGACCTTGTCTAAATATGATAAGAGTCGGTGAACTCAAAAGGCTTACATAGCTTTGGCAACTCATGACAAGAGCCTAGGGTGATTACTGATGCCATAAACAAGAGTGTCAATTTGTTAAGTCAACAACAGGAGCCACTGTGCACTTGCTCCTCATGTGGGATCTCTGTCCTTAATGTGCTGTACATTGTGATTTAATGCTATAACTAGTACTCCAACAGTAGTTTCACTTTGTGTTTCTATGTGGGTGCAAACTGTTGAAATCTTTACTTAATATATACTAAACTGATATTCTATATATAAAGAGAATTGAAAATGAATCTTGATGTGAATGGGAGGGGAGAGGGAACGGGAAAGGGGAGGGTTGTGGGTGGGAGGGAATTTATTGGGGGGGGGGGAAGCCATTGTAATCCATAAGCTGTACTTTGGAAATTTATGTTCATTAAATAAAAGTTAAAAAACAAAAATAAAATTCATTGTAATAATTCCATGAAGCAACCAATACATTTCTGAGACTCAGAAACTATGAAAAATTAGCAAATTTTATTAGTTGTTACCTGTTAGAATATTTTGATTCAAATGATTGAGGATTTCAGGTAACATTATTTTTCTTAAAAAAAGAGATTTTATTTCTAATTTGAAAGGCAGAATATCAGAGAGGAGAGGAGATAGATGTACCTATATATGTGTATGTATAATTGCATGTATGTCTATAGATGTAGGGAAATTTTGAATCAAAACTTGGCACCTCACTGGACTGTATAATCAGGTAAGTATTGATGGATACCTTATAAGGCATTTTATCAACAAAAGATGTTTAAATTTTAGTAAGAAGTCACCAAAGTAATGCTCTCTTTGAGATAAATACCATCTTAGATGTAGGTTGCATTTCTGGAATCTGATCAAGTGCAATAAGGATTAGGAAAATAATTTGATAAGTAAAAATTGCTGTGCAAACACAAGTTGTGTATCAGCAAAGTGTGGTGTAGAAATCATTGTCAGTAATCTGGAGATTAAATAAATGTATGTGTAGACATTGGATGGATTCTGGGAAACAAATGCAGGAAAGGGAAAAGGAAATCCCTTGTGGGAACGATGATGCTTTTTACCAATAGTTAACTCACAGCTAACTTCTAGGTAGGTTTGAGGAACATACTAAAGTTTGATTGTGATTAAACCCACAGGATGGGTTTAATTCTGATCTCTCTGATTCTAAAACCTGAGCATTCAGTGCCACGTGAGAAAGTGAGAACTTAGGTCTCAAAAACACAATATTCTAACTCTGGATTCCAATCCTGATGACACATCTCATGATAAATACTGTCATTATGATCAAAACTTGATGATGTGACTGAACAAGGGTTTTTTTAGTCTACACAAAGTGTAGTCTAAGAGAGAAAATAAAGAATATTGCCCCTGCTCTTTTATATACAATTTAGCATGCAAACATTTTAAAATTATTATTCACAAATTAAAAGCAAAGCTGAAAACAAAAACCCAGTTGTAGCACTTTCCAATTTTTGGGCCTCAACTATTCCTACTAAGGATGATTTCAAGCTACCAGCAATTTATTGTTTGAAAATTTCCTGAAAATGTCCTGGTTGATTCTTTATATCAGTATGAGTCTGATGTTCGGTTAATTACTGTACATCACTTTGCTGATGTCTAGCTCCAGCTCCAGCTCTCCATGCCTCTATCTAAAAGGAAGGGCTGTGATTTGATTTGAGTGATTTGGTATCAATTTAAGTCAGTCACCATGGGTAGGTACTTAAGTTACTACAACTACCTCTCTTGGAGGCTGTGTTGCACCCTGTAAAAGCAGGGTAGGCACTAAGATGACATTGCATCAGATCCATATAGCTGATATTAGTAAGAAATAGTCCTCTGAAAATCTAGAAGAAAATATGAAGTGGTTAGAAAAAATCCATTGATGTGCTTTCAGTCCACAAGAGAAAGATTATATATGCTAATATATAGCTATTGCAAAGAATTTAAGGGAGTGAGGTATTTCAACAATCCATTCATGGTGTAGAAAACAGAGATAAATTGGAGAACATTATCCATCTGCATAAATTAAATTTTTTAACACCTAGAGCGTGATCTTGTTCTTTAGGATGAAGTATGAAAATGGACCCAGTGTTCACTTCCTTAGAAAAATGTTCCTAGGGACAACATTTAGAACAGAAATACACATTAAATATATTGCTTGTTTAAGGACTGCTGAGGCTGTGAATATGAGTTTTTCAATTAGCACAAACACAGGTGTATTTTAAATGCTTCAGTCCCCAGCAGTTCTATTACTATAGGCTCTACCTTTGAAGCTTTGTTTTGATCATTTGTTGGCTCCAAAAAGAATTTTCTTTTTTGTTCTGTTATTCTATATTTTGCTTCTTTGATGTGGGTCTTGAGTGCCATGTTGTAAAAACACATTTTGTGAGCTTAAAAAAACACACACACACAATGCTCAACACTTACACATTTGGCCTCATTGAACAGTTTCCTTCCTGACAATTAATCCAAAGAGAATGGAGATGCTTTGCTTCCTCTATTCATCAAGGTGATTGTCAATTGAAAAGGGGGAAAATAGCATAGGAAGCTCAGACTCTTCAGTAGCTCTAAGCCAAAAGAAAAAAAAAATAGAGAAGAACTTTTTATAAAGCATTTGAATACACTTTAAATCATCCTTGTAAAATGTCCAACGTTTTCATGAGTTACAGATCAAAGAATGAAAAGAACCTTATTGAAGCATTTTCTTTAAATTTTTAGTGTGTCAACTTGTGTTTGTACTGTTCTGGAAAACTTAGTGGGCACTCAAAGTAGAAAAATAGGAAAAAAGCAGATGTTCCTTGCAGTATTATTTATAGAAGAAAAGAATTAGAAACAACTGTATAAATATAGAAGATACTTAACTAAATTATGGTGTATCCACTGAGTGAAAATCAGCAGATATTTTAAGATGATGATTCTTAAAAATAATTGATACTCATGTTTTTTACTCCTGTAAAATAAAATGATGAAACTTTTATGTATAATATGTGAATGTTCATAATAGTTCTTAATACCAGAAATCTGGAGGTGCTACATATGTTCCTCAGAAAATTAAAATATAAACAAATTGTGGGGAATTCATATGATGGAACATTATGCTACAATAAAAATAATGAACTGATGGAATAAATTTTTAAAACATTATACTGAGTATAAAAAAGCAAACATAAAAAATTGCAGTCTCTGTATTCCATGTATGAATTTCTAGATTAGTTAAAATTAATCAGTGATAGTAAGAAGCAGATTAGTAGTAGCCTAGTGTATATATGACTGGATTGAACAAAGGATCATTTTGCCATGACATAAATGTTCTACATGTTGATAAGTACAGTGGTTACATAAAAGCATATTTCTGTAAAAATTCATCAGATTGTATAATTAAAATGTACCTTTTTAATATAAAATAATACCTAAGAAAAATTGATTTTTAAAACCTAATATGTTGTTTACAAGAAAATGCTAGAAACTGTGTAGCTTATAAAAGAGAACTTTATTTTTAACAGTTCTATAGGCAGAGAAGTTCAAAATCCAGGCACCAGCAGATTTGTTTTCTAGTGACAGTTGGCCTACCTTCTGGTTCATAGATGACAACTTCTTGCTGTGTGGTAGAGGGAGCAATCAAGTGATTGGTCCTTTTGTATAAGGACACTAATCCTATTCATGCTCCCCATTACCTAATCACCTGACCCAAAGCCCCAATTCCAAATATCATCATTTTGTGGGTTAGGATTTGAAATATGAATTTATAGCATACTTTAATTTTAAAAGATAAACAACCAAGAAACTATGTATACAAAAATATTTGGAGACTCAATAAGTGTCAAAACATTTACCTTTATTATCTTAATGTATGGAATTAGAGTGTTTTTTAATTTTATTTAAGTTTTACAAATTTCACATATATCATATATACAGATTTAGGACATGGTGATACTTCTCCCCTTACTCTCCCTCCCTCCCATGTGCCAACCCTTTTTCCTCCTCCCTCTCACATTACCACTCTTAATTTTTACAAAGATCTATTTTCCATTTAATTAGTGATCATATAGCTAACACTACACTAAGTAAAATAATTTAACAAATAGTATGAAGGAAAAAAACTAAACAAAAACCACTGTTCCTTAAGAGTATAGACAAGGGCTGTAAACAGTCATTGAATCTAAGACTGTCCAGTTCACTCTAATACATTACATTTCAGGTACTCTATTAGTTACTTCAGACTGGGGAAAACATGATATCTGTCTTTTTGGGACTGGCTTATTTTACTAAGCATAATGGTTTCCAGTTATGTCCATCTTGTTGCAAAAGACAGGATTTCTTCCTTTATTTTTTAACAGCTGAGTAGTACTCCATAGTGTGTGTGTGTGTGTGTGTAGCATACTTTCTTTATCTAGTCAACAACTGATGGACATCTGGGTTGATTCCATATCTTAGCTATTGTGAATTTAGCTCCAGTGAACATGGGGGTACAGATAACTCTTTCATTTGCTGAATTTTTTGGTTTGGGTAAATTTCCAGGGGGTGAGATGGCTGGATCATATGGTAGGTCTATATTCAGATTTCTGAGGTATCTCCATACTGTCTTCCGCAGTGGGTGCACCAGTTTACATTCCCACCAACAGTGAATTAGGGTATGTTTTTCTCCACATCCTCACCAGCATTTGTTGTTTGTTTATTTCTGAATAGAAGTATTCTAACTGGGATGAGGTGAAAGCTCACTGTGGCTCTAATTTGCATTTTCCTTATGGCTAGTGATCCTGAGCAATGTTTCATGTGTCTGTTGGCCATTTGAATTTACTCTTTTGAAAAATGCCTGTTCAACTCCTTTGCCTATTTCTTAGCTGGATTGTTTGTTTTGTTGTTGACTTTCTTGAGTTCTTTACAGATTCTGAATATTAACCCTTTATCAGTTGCATAGTTTGCGAATATTTTTCCCATTCTGTCAGTTGCCTCTTTACTTTGCTGAGTGTTATTTTGCAGTGCAAAAGCTTCTCAGCTTGATGTAACCGCATTTGTCAATTTTAGCTTTGATTGCCTGTGCTTCTGGGGTCTTTTCTCAGAAGTGTTTGCCTATGCCAATGTCTTGCAGAGTTGCCTCAATGTCCTCTAGTAATTTGAGGGTATCGGGAGTTAGAATATTTTATACTCTTCTGTTTCTGCTATTTGACTGGATTATTAAAATATCTGCTGGAAACATATTTTTAATTTTATATTCCTATATACTCTACAAAATTTGTCTGTCTTGATCTGCCCACCTATTGGTCTTCTGCCAGTCTAAACATCATCCATCCATCCTTTATCCTTTCACTTTCCTAAATTATTACTGTTATGAAGAAATACAATAGCAGGTAAATATAGATATCTAGTGTATGTATATATTTTATAGATACATATTTTTTCAAAAAGGCACTTGCACATGCCTGGATTTGTAGCAATTCTGTCTCATGATGATGGACCCTGAGGACACTCTTAGTTTCATGGATTTTCTTGCCCCTTCCCTTCCTTGTGTAATCCTTCCAGAAAAAAAGGCATAAAGTATTTGATATATTTAAAGAGTGTAATGTTCATTGACTGTTTATAATGCTTTGATCACTCAATTTGTCAGGATCAAAGAATAGGGAACTATTGATTACTTTGCATTCTATAGAAATCTGTTTGTATTACACAAAGATTATTTGGATACCATTGATTATTGTCTCTGGAATCTTAATGAAAATGAAAATGGTTCTCCTGGGAGACTGTCATTCTAAGAAACAAAAAAATCTCAGCTGTCATCATCCAAAATGAAAAAGGAAACTGAAGAATGATAATATTAGCAATGAAATGATTTGCAGTACTTGCATGTTTTTAGGAATACTTTTTCTGACAGCAGTTTCTGTGATCTAACAACCTTTCAAGGTAAATGGCAGAATCATTGTGGACCTGTTTTTCAGATGAAGACTCTAGTTCAGGAGGTTCATCATGCAGTTTCATGGACAGAGTTAGCATGCAAGTCCAGGACCCATGAAATGTTGTTTCTACTATACCGCACTGTTTACCTCAATGGATCTTAAAATGTCCCCTTTCTTTTCTCTACATGTTGTCAGTAATGGAGCTTTCTCTACTCTAGATGGAATGAACAGAAACAAAGAGGTTTCACAGAAATGTGGGTTGCTATTATTCTCATCAAAATGTGCCCTGTTTTGCTCCTAGTTTGAAGTTAGAGAAAGTGAAATGTAGCCTTATAGAACTTGCAAATATTTTTGGACTAGGTCCGTTAAATTCTTTAAAATGTGTAGACTCAAGGACTTAAAGATGTTCTAATAGTTTGAACATATTTTCCTTCTCTAGCCAAAGTATCAACATTCTAGATGCAACAGAAATCAGACTGATTTATGATTGTGGATTATTGTCGAAGGAATAGGCATACTTAGTGGTGAAACTCCAACCAGAAAAAAATAATTTCAGTAAGTTTAAAGCTCAACATCTCCTATTTGAATAAATAAATATATTCTCACTCTTGGCTCTCCAACTTACTTTGTTTCTATAATCAATAAGTTTTAGAATACAGAAGGTTTATTCTACAAAACCTTTTGTTCCCCCTGGGAGAACACTTAGTGTTGCCAGATAAATCAATGCCAAAAATACATATTTTACCAAAACATTTGTTTTATAGATTTTACGTTTACATATCCAGAACTTATGATTACATTTTCTTACTGGCATGAACAGTTCTTTTTTTATTTAAAAACAAAACAAAACCATAAAAATGTTTAGATGAGCTCCTCAGAAAAAAGCAATTGAGGATATTTCCAAGATAATACAATCACTTCTTGCTATTATAGAGGCTAACACTCAATGAAATTTCAGTGCCATTAGCAGAGCAGAATCCTAGCCCAACTCATCTAGGTTTATGTTTTTAATTAACTAACTTTGCTCTTTTCAAAAGTAATGCATATCAAAGATGCCAAATCACTTGATGAGGAGTAGGAAACATTATTTCTAAATCATTAAAGAAGGCCAAGAGAAATTGCCTATAGACAATTGGCTTAATCTAAGAGTTCATCTTTTTCTGCCTGAAGTTTTGCTGAACAGATGTTCCATTTTTCTCATTTTTCTTATCTTTTTGCAATATGATTTAAAAAGCATCCAAGGGAAAATTTAAAATTTCATGAGGAATGATGATTTAAGACCCTTTTTATCCCTTCCAGGATTTTCTTCTCCAGGCAGATCATTCAATAGGAGTTCATGTTCAAAAATAATTGTAAGCCCTGAGAACTCATGGCCTCAAAAGAAAGAACTTGTTTGAGCAAACAGAATAGGGTAGACCCAAGGGTAGGGGTTGTTTGCAAGACTGTCATTTTAAGTTCTGAAATAATTTTTTGTCTTTTTTTTTAATGTATGTAGGGAAAATTCCTGTCAAATGCATTAATTCTTAGTTTTAATTCCAAACTTAGTTAATGACTCATGTATATTTTATTTGCTCAGAATAGAGTCAGAGGGAAGTTATCCAATGTACATTTTCTGCCTTCTTACATTGCTATATTGGGGCTCAGAAACAAAATACTAAAAAAGGCCCTTAAAATATGGTGCCTTGATCTGCTGATTATTTTAAATTAAAGGCACCTGGGAATCAGCAGATGGTGGGTGAGGCTTTTCTCATCTACTAAAAAATGGATCCCACAAAAGGGGAAAATAGATGTCTTCAATCTTCTTACTGAAATTTCATTAACCAAGCAATATTAAGTTCACATCACAGAAAAAGAAACTGAAATTCAAACATCACACCTAGAAAACAGAGGCCTTTGTCCTAGGCCATTGTCTGTACCTTAGATCCATTCATATTCCCAAAAAATCATTTATAATCCCCTCTAAGAAGGCCTGAAGTTTCCATTTCCTTCTTGTCTATGAGGAGGGTATTTAAGCTTCAACCAACCATCTGATCCTTCTTTGAGTTTATTTTGTGTGCTTCCCATGCACATGTTCATATGAATAAATTTTTTACGTCTTTTATCCTGCTATTGATCTATTTTCCATTTATTTCAGGAGGCTCAATCACTGTTCAAATTGGGAGAATTTGAATGTTCCTACATTTTGACATAGTCAACAGGTAGGCTGAAGATGTGTATGTTCAGTGGAGGGGCCAGCGCTGTGGCTCACTTGGTTAATCCTCCGCCTGCAGCACCAGCATCCCATATAGGCACCAGGTTCTAGTCCCAGTTGCTCCTCTTCCAGACCAGCTCTCTGCTGTGGCCTGGGAGGGCAGCAAAGGATGGCCCAAGTGCTTGGGCTCCTGCATCCGCATGGGAGACCAGGAAGAAGTACTTGGCTCCTGGCTTCGGATTGGCGTAGTTCCAGCTGTAGTGGCCATTTGGGGATTGAACCAATGGAAGGACGACCTTTCTCTTTGTCTCTCTCTCACTGTCTGTAACTCTACTGTCAAAAAAAAATATTAAAAAAAAATAGACTTGTATGTTCAGTGGAGTAAGAGAGAAATTCCCTTCAGTCCTATATTTATTATCAAGCAAAATTGGAGCAAAGTTAGAAATGTAGACTAAAACAAGACTAGACCCTGGTTATCAGGATGGCTACTGAAGCCATAGCAGAAGCAGTAAAGAGTATGATAATATGAGTTCTCTCATTCATTCTACTCATTCACTCAATTCTAACTGGGTACTTGAAGTTATTAAAGTTAGAACACTGTTACTTTGGTTTTTTTTTTTTAAAGATTTATTTATTTGAAAGTTAGAGTTACACAGAGAGAGGAGAGGCAGAGAGAGGGGGGTCTTCTGTCCGATGGTTCACTCCCCAGATGGCTGCAACGGCTGGAGCTGTGCCAATCTATAGGAGCTAGGAGTTTCTTCCGGGTCTCCCATGCAGGTGCAGGGGCCCAAGGAGTTGGGCCATCTTCTACTGCTATCCCAGGCCATAACAGAGAGCTGGATTGGAAGAGGAGCAGCCGGGACTAGAACCAGTGCCCATATGGGATGCCAGAGCTTCAGGCCAGGGCATTAATTTGCTGCACCATAGCGCAGGCCCCCAGAACACTGCTATTTTGCAAGTGACAAATTCAGGCTATTGGTTTTGTTTCTAAAAATTTTTGTTAGAGGGCTGGCATTGTGGTATAGCACGTAGACCCACTGCCTGCAACTGGGTGCTGGCTTGTGTCCAGGCGGCTCCACTTCTAACCCAATTCTCTACTAATGGCATGGAAAAAGCAGAAAATGGTCCAAGTGTTTGGACCCTGCCACCCTTGTGATAGATCTGGATGATGCTCCTGGCTTCTAGCTTTGGCCAGGCTCAGCCTAGCCATTGTTGCCTTCTGGGGAGTAAACCAAAAGATGGGAAATTCATTTTCTCTCCCTCTCCCCCCTCCTCCTCCTTTCTCTCTCTCTCCTTCTCTTTCCATTGCCATTTTCAGACTATTTTTCTGGTATACTGGAATGTATTTGATGAACATATGGAAATTTTTTTTCCACTTTGACATTATCACAATAATATTAAAGCATATGCTAAAATTTATCTTGCTTTGTGTGGAATATATAAAAATAAATAGAGTCAATCATGCTCTCTTCCCCAGGCTGCAAAGAGAACCAGATAAATATGAGAATGGGCTACTTTTCATATATGCAAGTTGGATATATTCCAATACAAAGGCATTCTCTGGGTGCTTTTCCACTAACTGCACTACCTTGCATATGTTACTTTAGTTTTCTAAGTGTTACTGCCCAATATATAAAATGAAAATAATAATAATAACTATCATGAGGTGTTATGATCAAACAATTAATAAGGTAACTTACATTGACATGCTCAAAAATGTTTTATATTATTACTAAAGTTTTTTTATAAACTGAATATAAAGTGATATAAAACAAATGTTTATTCACCTTTGATGATACATATGCCTATGCATATACATCTATATACAGATATATAGAGACATAAGAGGGATCTTTAAAAACTTTCTGGAAAATATGTGTTATTAAAAAACAAGGTATGGATTTCAAACATTTTTCGTACCAAAGTAATCTAAGCTAATAATTCCATTTTTCCGGATACTCTTTGGAGTACCCTCATAAACATACGTGCACATATATACATGTTTGTGAATGTTTATGTAGAAATAGCTTTATTGATGCTTCTCTAAAGCAAGTATTGCAGGAAAATTCAAGTAACACATGGAAAGTAACCTATGTAGTGTCTACATAGAGACCAGCTGTGCATGAAAAAAACAGTTCTGACCCTCACAGAAGAAAGCCAGTGAGGCCTCAGGATGCTTGAGTTCATTTTGTAGCAATCAATTCAGAAGTAAAAGGAGTTTGTGAGGATCGGTAGTATGAAAACTGGACAAAGAAACATGGAAGATTGTGGAGTTTTATTACAATAAACTATAAGCCTGCTTGAGTAATCTGCACTTTGCCAGACCCAAGTTTCTGTGATAGAAAACCTTTCATACCATTGTTTGAGGGTTATTGTTTACAGCCTCCATAGAATCTCGCATTTAGTCTGTGACATGTGGATTAACAAGAAAATCCTACATTAAAAACCTGCCAGCGAGCCATTCACTAGGAGCTGAGATGATCCCAGAGCTCTCGAAATATGGCTGTCAAAGGTTTCACTAGCTAAAGTTCAAGGAATGCGTTCCCTAAGGCTTTCTTATTTAATAATTGCCCTTCATGGACTTTCTCTGTCCCATTTTTCAGTTATGAGTTTGTCCTTCCCCACCCTCTCCTTCCTTTGCATATTGAAAATCCATAAGCTGTGGAATGTAGATGCTTTTTGGAAGAAGGTTTGAGAAAGGACTAATTTCTCATATCATGTACCAGAGTGGCTCCTATATAGTGCAGGGGAGAGATGAGTCTCACTGTTCCCCATTCCCTGCCTTTATACATACAGCCTGGGGTTTATAAGAGGAAGAAGTTAGTGTTGTAACCACTTTTTTTTTTTTTAATATGCTAAGGTTTGTTATATAAGAATGGTGGGGTTTGTGTGGAAGTTAGAAAATCTATCAAATGAGAGTGAAACTGTAGTATCCCCTATCTCACACTTACTAGAAATTTAATGAGTACTCAGTGAACCAGTGAATAGTAAATGAATCATTTGTTTGCCTCAGCGTTTCCTTTCTTGAATTCCTCATCTGTATGGGATTTGTTCCAGATCAGAATTATAGGAAGTTTTGGGGCATGACAGCATACTTCTGTTCCACATGCTGACAGATGAAAAGAGGCTGATTGCCTGAGCCACCCTCCCCTCACCAGGATGTGCTCAACCTGGCACAGACCAAACAGTCCTCTTCATACAGCGATATTCCCCTGGGTGTCTGTGTTCAGACAGGAGCCTAAGCTAGCCAGTTGTTGGAAAGGCAGTGCTTGTCAGCAGTGAGCACGGAGGAAGAGAGAAAAGAACACGGGAGCATGTTTCTTCTCCCCAGGGGAAAGGTCTCTGAGGAGCCAGGCAATGTGTAGGGCCCTAGTCCAGAATGCTGTGGCTCAGCAAAGGGCTTATGTCCCAGCAGGACGCTGAGGCAGAGGGCCAGGCAATGTGGACCATGGCCAGAATTCAGAGGGGGGGGAGAGGACTACCATTTGGTCAGGCCCCAGGTGTCCAGTGCTCACACCACGCCTACCAGATTCTGAATTTATGGCTAAACAGCTATTTTTGGACCCCTCCTGCTAGTATAGCCACGACTCCACATACACTGCCTGCTTTGTTTCAGGAAGTGGGTGGACTTTGCTGCAGGTGGAAAGGCACAGCAAACAAGGGAGAGAGAGCAGGGTTCTGCAGTCACAGAATGGCTTCCTTTCTGTGATGCGAATTTGAAGTACTCTTAGTAATGTTGATTCCAGAAGAGGACAGAATGTTTTCTGCAGTCTGGGTAATGGCACAGGCTACACTGAGATTGTCAGTTCACCTGTTGGCGGTGGGGGCTTATATCAACATCCCCTACTCCCCTGAAAAAAGAAAAGGAAAATGGAGTGAGTATAATAGGTTATTAAAATATAATTTTATTTTCTGCCCCAAGGTCTTACTCAAGGTGTTTGGAAGCAGTTAGATCAGATCAGGTATTAATTTAATGGAGTCTGAAATATAACTGGATCCTATTGGTCAAGGTACAACAAATTAAGAGATACATAAAAACATTATATTGTTAAACACTAGGGATTTCTATTATTGTTCATTGGTGTGACTTCAAATCTGAAGAAAGTAAAGACCTCAAAAATTCACATGTTGAAGGGGAAATTTTTGCATCATGCTAAGACAAACCAAAACACAAGACAGGGGTCCTTATAGCTTGACTCAGCTCTTAGGAATCCATATCCTAGAGCCTTGGGTGAATGTGGCAGATCAGGACATTCTCAGTGAAGTCGCTAGGACTCTTCTCAAGCTGGGAAAAGCCAGAGGATAGAGACACAGGATATCCTCGAGGTGTGTGCTCTATGTGATTCCCAACTGCACAAGGGTGAC